>NC_091154.1:18267850-18567850 GCF_040958095.1 Procambarus clarkii
TAACTTGAACATAGTTTTGTAGGTTTATTTGTATGAATTAGGTATAAAATTTAGTTTGATGTGAGGTTTTTGGGGTAGTCAGGAACGGATTAATTCATTTCCCATTATTTCTTATGGGGAAATTAGCTTCGGAATACGAGTTTTCGGAATACGAGCCGTCTCCAGGAACGAATTAAACTCTTAAACTGAGGTACCCCTGTACCTCAAGGTACAGTCCTTGCACCACTGCTTTTCCTTATTCACATATCAGATATAGACTCAAATACAAGGCACAGCTTCATAATATCCTTTGCAGATGACCCAAAAATCAGCATGAAAATTACCTCTGCTGAAGACATTGAAAACCTACAGATATTAAAAATCGAGTCCAAGCGCAGTTAAAAGCTCAGTACCTCAAGGTACAGTCCTTGCACCGCTGCTTTTCCTTATTCTCATATCAGATATTGACTCAAACACAAGGCACAGCTTCATATCATCCTTTGCAGATGACACAAAAATCAGCATGAAAGTTACCTCTGCTGAAGACGTTGAAAACCTACAAGCAGATATTAATAAAGTTTTTGACTGGGCAGCAGAAAATAACATATTTAACAGCGATAAATTCCAGGTACTCAGATACGGTAAAAATGAGAACCTTAAACATAATACAGGGTACAAAACAGTCAAATTTGCCCATAGTATGAAAGCAACGTGTAAAGGATTTGGCAATATTGATGTATGATGACCTAACGTTTAGGGAGAATGACCAAGCAAATATTGCGGCAGCCAGAAAAATGATAGGATGGATTACGAGAACTTTCAAATCCAGGAATCCCATCACAATGATTGTATTATTCAAATCACTTGTGCTATCCCATCTTGAGTACTGCTCAGTACAGTACAACCTCGATTCAACGTACTATATGGGACCAACCCCAGTTCGTTGGAGCGTTGGGTTCGTTGCAAGAGGTGACCTTCAGGAGGCGTTTGTGTCAGTGTCTTTTTTTTCTTGTACACAATAAAAATGCATTATCATATTACATACTCTACCTATATATTACTTCTCTACTAAAAAATACTGTAATTCATAAATTTACCTTATTGTTGAAGTTATGTCCATCTTGAAGTTTCGTGAAGTTGTGAATGCTCTACATTAAATACGTGCTGTAGTGCATTATGCCGTTAGCACTGTGTTGATTAAAAGTAGTTTTGCTGTATGTTGAGTACTACAATACAGTTTATGAAAACTATTGTACACTAAAATTACTGCAACTTTAATTTTAACACTGTGTACACTTGAATTTAACACTTGTTCTAACTGTTCACGCTGCACACGATGTTTTTAGATGTTTGCATCAGCTTTGCTGGTGCTCGCTGCTGTTGTGGGTTCAGCTGCTTCTGAGCTGGTGCTGGCTGCTGTTGTACCAGTGCTGGGTACAACTGTGCTTGTGCTGGGTACGGCTGTTGTACCAGTGCTGGGTACAACTGTGCTCGTGCTGGGTACGGCTGTTCTCATGCTGGGTACAGCTGTTATCGTGCTGGGTACGGCTGTTCTCGTGCTGGGTACGGCTGTTCTCGTGCTGGGTACGGCTGTTCTCTTGCTGGGTACGGCTGTTCTCTTGCTGGGTACGGCTGTTCTCGTGCTGGGTACGGCTGTTCTCGTGCTGGGTACGGCTGTTCTCGTGTTGGGTATGGCTGTTCTCGTGCTGGTTGATTTTCTGCTACTAGTTCATGCAAAATACTGCTTCATTTTTGGCATTAATAAGGCACTATTAGTAAGCCCCCCGAGACATTTTGTTTTATAACCAAAGAGCTGTAGTAAAAAAATGGTCAATTCCACGATTATTCTTCCACCGGCGGATAAATATTGTACGTCAATTGCAGACAAAGCTAAGGGCACTGGGTGCATACTGTACGAACGCAGACTAAGTCTATACGTACACCCTTCAGTAGGCTGGTGTTTAAGCCTGATCCAGTAACATAAATTTCCCCTAACAATTCGATTTACATCAAATTATATATTTTTGGGTTATTTATTTAGTTTAGCAACATTATTACGATAATAAGAGCTATAAAAAATACTTATTTTGGAACTGATTTATTAATTTTATTATTTCAAAGCTGTAGGTCACTGAACTGTGGCGACGAAATCGAACAAAACACTGCCTGGTGTTGTGTTCGATTTCCAGTAACATATATTTCTCTCAAATATTCAATTTACATCAAATTATATGTTTATAGACACAATAAAGCATCTAAATTATTGGGATCGTCTCAAAGCTATCCAAATGTACTCGCTAGAAAGACGATGGGAGAGATATCAAATAATATACACGTGGAAAATACTGGAGGGCAGCAGGTCTCAAATCTGCACAGTAAAGTAACAACATACTGGAGTGAACGATATGGAAGAAAATGCAGAATAGAACCAGTGAAGAGCAGGGGTGCCATAGGCACAATTAGAGAGAACTGTATAAACATCAGAGGTCCTCAGTTGTTCAACATCCTCCCACGGAACAACCGTGGACATCTTCAAGAGGAAACTGGATAGTTTCCTCCAAGGAGTGCCGAATCAACCGGGCTGTGGTGGGTATGTGGGCCGCTGCAAGCGGCCCACAGGCCACTAGGACAAATTTGGTCCTAGTGGACCAAACTCGCAAATACAGCGTGGCCTCAGGCCGGGCTTGGGGATTAGAAGAACTCCCAGAACCCTATCAAGCAGGTATCCAGCAGGTATGCATGGGCTAGTGCTGACAAAAGATAGAGCATGGAAATGGATGAATTATCAATGTTGCAAGAGGGGCAGCCAGGTTGATGTTTCCTTGATGTGAGATGGTGCTGTAGTGTTTGGGGACTCAAAATTTTATACGCTGTTATCTAAATTGTTAATTTTCTTCTTCGGTGAATGAGTTTACAGTCCCTGAAGCTTGTGTGGTGTTTTTACTACAGTGTGTGTGTGATAGTAACACCTCGGCTTACAAATGCCCCTATTTATGAACTTTTCGGATTACGAGTCCAATTTCTTTGTAAAATTTGAATTGGGTTATGAGCTCTGCCTCGAGTAACGTAGTTTGTTGATACGTGTATGGGTGACCTAGCGCATGGATTCCTGGTGGTATGGTCACCCGTGCTTCAGTTTACCAGTGCCTCCCGTTTAGTGACGATGGCGCTTGATTTCTTTGCAAAGAATTTCATTGTTTTTCAGGTTTTTCTGAGGGGAACCCCCTTCAGTTCCCCAGAGCTATCCAGGCTGATATGTATATTCCTAAACTTTGGCATCAGTGAGTGTGAATGGAGTTCTAGGCCTACCGGGGACCACAAGCTAGAACCTGGCCCCCCTCAGAGACACGAGGAACAATGGCCTATAGAATTGTACATGGGATTTGGAGCATTCTATATCTCCCATCGACCAGGACAGGCACCCAGAAAGGTAAGCGTCTCAAAACAAACTCCAATTCTGGTGAAAACGACTAAGATAGACAAACGAGTGGACAGAACTCCCCCAAATGAAAATGAGCAAACTAGCATGATGTCACACGAGCTGTGCGACATGTCTGCACAGCTCCCCCCCCTTCCCGGGAGGGGGAAGGGTAGTTTTTGCACTGGTAGGGGTACGGGGATACTGCGCAGCTAGTTTTCATCAATAACAGCTGCCAGCTCTGTTCCTCCTGGGTACATTGTCCTCTTGCGAGTTTTTTTTCCCTTTTTGCTTGGTGGGGGGTGTGACTTTGTGTGTGTCTTTCCCCAGTTATATTAAGGTTGACATTTTGTTTTTTGTATGGTATCCCCCTGCTTCGCCTCCGTGAGTGGACACGTACCAGGAGTTCAGCTTTAGCAGTTTATTTGGTAACATTGGGCACTGGTTAGCAGTACCCTGCCTGGGCTTACCCTTAGCAATACCAGTCTACGAGCCCTGGGAAACCCCGCAGGGGTACACGGGGTTCAATGGATGTGACCCCTGGGTCCCCTCTCCACCTTGTGCGAGTTTGAGGGTTGCTCTGTCCCCCTTATCTCACGGCAACTCTCATAGTTTTTGTGTCCGTCATGCTGCCTGTTGGGTCGGTGACACCTTCGACCCGGAGTCCTGTGAGCATTGTTGCTTGTTTGTGACTCAATTCATCCAATCTCCTGATGACATTATTCAAGTGCAGGCAGCTCGCGCGTTACAGGCTAGGTTTAGGTTGCTGCAACGTGCTAGGTTGGTTGCTCCCTGGGATGCCCCGAGGCTGCCCTGCTTTGCTTATAGGGACCCAGACTTTGGGATGTTGCTCACGTCGACCTTGGTTCAGTCTGCACCCCAATGTTCTTCACCTGTTGTGGTTCATTCTGTCCTCCTTTCCCCCCTGCTTCCGGCTCCTAAGCATCTGAGGGCTTCGGGGTCGGGGCAAGGTTTAGAGGGTCCTGAGACTCTGGCGGTTTCGGGGGTTTCCCCCTCCGGGGTGGCGACAGAGGCATTCGAGTCAATTCCTCCAGCCGTAGCACTGGGGTCTGACCAGTGGGCCCCTTCTTTTCCTGCTTTTCCGGCTGTCTTCTTGTAAGGCCGGGGCTTTGGAGGATGACTTGCCCCTAGGACCTGATGTGAAGGTTCCCGGGGTTGGGGAGAGACTGACTTCGGAGCCCTTGTGCCCCATTGGACCCTGCCTAGGTTTTCCACCCTCTGAGCTGGGCTTTCTGTTACAAAGGGTGGGCATTTTCCTTCCTCCCTCTGCGTACGAGTTTGTTTGGGCATCGGCCTCTCCCCAGGTTCGGTTCTGTGTCTCTTCAGAACCGTCAGTTCTGTACTTCCTGTGGGTAATTTTAGCCTTTTTCTTAACCTTCTTATCTGGGATATGTATTCTTCTACATCATGTCACAATCATGTATGTATTCTTCTACATCATGTCACAATCATGTATGTATTCTTCTACATCATGTCATAATCATGTTCAAATCGTATTGGGATCCTGCATGACCATTGATCACGGATGCCAATGGGCCCATATGAGCCTCCATGATTTTTTGGTTGTTTATCAAGGTTCTTGAAGGTTCGAGAAGATCTTCGATACTTGTAATATTATTGGAAGCTCTGTAGACTTCCAGTGAGGCTTCCCTCCAGTCCTTTATCGGACTCGTTTGTCCTCTTCCATACTACTTGTCATCTTTCGATTCTATATCTCATTATTTTGTAATCGCATCGTCTCTCCGTACTGTCTTGACATTACTAATAATCATTAAATAAACCTTGTTGGCACCCTGTCCGAAAGACGGGTGGTGCAGTTCGGACCTCTGGCGCATGAGCCGAGGGTGATCGTTTTGTTTATTGGCGGTGTAAACATGTGTTGGTGTTCCGCGTCCTTTATCGCTGGTTATACGCCGCTCTCGCTCATCTTATCTCTCCAGTCATAGCCCCCTAGATACTGGGGGTGTTTTGGATTTTATATGCAGTACAACCTCGATTCAACGCACTATATGGGACCAACCCAAGTGCATTGGAGCGTTGGATTCGTTGCAAGTAGTGACCTTCAAGAGGCATTTGTGTCAATGTCTTTTTCTGTGGGGAGCCCCTACGGCTCCCTGGAGCTTATTGGGCTAATGTATGTTATATTAGACCGGGACATTAGCTAAGGAGTTCAGACCTACCAGGGACCAGCGCCAGAACCTGCCCCCTTCAGAGAGGTTTCAGGGAGCAATGGCCCTGGAAAACCCCTTGTGGTTGGGGTTTTCCTTATCTGCCATCAACCGGAGTTAGGCACCCAGACAGGTCGGCATAACAAAACAAACCCCACATGGTAAAAAACTAAAACAACAACAAAATGAACAGAGGGGTAGAAACTCCCTACAATCCCAAGAAAACAAGGAAACAAGCAAACATCACACTTTACTGCCGCGCCGATCGTCCGCGCAGCCCTCCCCATCCCGAGAGGGAAAGGAGGGAGCCCCGGACCGCACCGCGCCGGCTGTCTAGCATCAGTTCTTAAGCTAATGTCAACTGGGATAGACGCTTCTCTGGCCTCAGTTTCCTAGGCGGTGTTTGCCTTGTGTGGTGTTCACTGCCGTGTGTTGTGTTGTGCGGGGGCCAGGTGTTCCTCATCAGTACCAGGGCTGCATGCGCTTAGGGGCTTCCTTCCCTAAGCACCATGTGAGTACTGTCCCTGCGTGACAGGGTTATCTTCCCTGGGTCATTCAGGAACCATTTCCGTAGAGGTTCTTGCTGTTCGGCATTTGCCCCGCCCTTGGGGCCAGCTAATGCTTGGGGCCCTTGTTTGGCCCTGGGTAGGGACTGGTATTGTGCTGGTTAGGTCGTCAAGGTGTTGCGCGACCTGCCACCTAAGCGGCGACCGGTTCCTGTTGCCTCTGGGGATGGTGTACTTTTGCGGGGTTTTTCTTTTGTTTTTATTTTCATTTGCCTGTTGGGGGTCTGCCTAGTGTGGCTATAGTTCCACTGGTAGTGTTTGGTAGCCCTCTGCTAGGCCCCCATGATTGTACACGTCGCAGGGGTTTTCAGTGTTGTCCTCTACCCCCTTGTTATTTTTGGGTTTCTTAACCGGTTAGCAACACCTTGCCCGGGCTTCCCGTAGTTGTTACCCTACGGGCCCTGGAAACCCCTGTCGGGGCTCGGTGGACCATTGAATGTGTCTTCCGGGTTCCAACCCATCTTGTATGGGATTGTTGGTTGCTGTGCCCTTGTCTCCGGGTGACAGTCGCCACGTTTACCTCCGTCATGTTGCCTGTTGGATCACTGACACCTTGACCCGGAGTCTTGCCAAATATTCTCTGCTTGTTCTCCAGTACTCTCCTGATGTTATTACTGTTCAGAGTACAGGCGGCATCCATGTTGCAAGCTAGGTTAGGTTGCTGCAACACGCTAGGTTGGTTTCCCACTCTGATGCCCCCGGGGCTGCACCATTTTGGTTAGGTGCTGTTCGCCCCTTTCCCTCCCTGTTCCCGGCTCCGGATCGTTTGCGGGTTTCGGGGTCGGGGTGGGGTTTAGTTGGGGCCGAGACTCGGGGGGCTGCCCCGTTAGGGTTGGGGACGGAGGTTTTCCAGCCTGTTCCTCCTGCCAAGGCTTCTGGGTCTTACCAGCGGCCCTTTCTTGCTGCCTTTACCATGGACTTTTCCTTTTCTTTAAGGGGGCAGGGCTTGGAGGATGGCTCTGCCCCAGGGCCTCTGTTGCAGGTTCCCGGGGCTGTAAGGGATGCCTGCTAGCAGTTCTGGGGCGGTTTGCCCTTGCCAAAGTTTTCTGCTTCTGGGCGGAGTTTTTCGCTTTTCTAGTCTGCTTGCTTCCCACTTTTGCTGGCGTGTTTTCGTATTTTTTGTGTCAGTCACAGCCCTCTGTTCTGGTGGCCATTTTCTTCAGCTGGTTTCCCGATGTGGCCACCAGGGCAGTGTTGCAGTTTGTTTACATTCGCCTGGGTGTGCGAGCGAGGGTCTTGGGTGAGTTTTTTCACCCTTTTTAGGGGTTTTATTCTCCTGTTGTCGTTTCTTTGCTTCTCTGGTGTTTTCTGCCTGTTTTCTGTTCCTCTGGGAACGTTTAAGTGTTGATTTTACACCGGGTTTTCCGTTTTGTCTGTTTTGGGTCTGGGCTCTGTCCCTGTCTGTTATGCTTGCTCCACACCTTGTCCCTCGGTTTTCGGTCTGTTTTGACCGTTTCCCTGGGGGTTCTGTCTGCGGGCTGTGCTTTGCCTTTCTGTGGTGTATCTCTGCCGGCAAATGTGGTGGTTTGGGCTCCCCCTGGTTCGATTCCGGGTTCCTTTGGGTTCTTTGGTTTCGTTCCGGAGGTTTCTTCCTCTTGGGCCCCCTTTGTGGGTTCAGGGGGTTTTGTTTCCTCATGTGTGACCTGGTTCTGCCTTCTGGGGTTCCGGGGTCTTCCTGGCTTGCAAATTGATCTTTTTGGGTCTTGGCACGTGTTGTGGTCATGATGGGACTTTGTGGTTTTGTTGTTGAGGTGGGCCTTTTGATGCAGTTTTGTGCCTTCTTTGCCTGGCCGGCGTGGTGCTCTCTGCCCACTGGTCGGCAGCTTGTAATTTTCTTTTCACGTGCATGTGTGTGTGTACACATGTATATGTGTACACTGTGTGTGTGTGTGCACATGTGTATGTGCATACGCACGTGTGTAATTACCGAAGTGTAGTTACAGGATGAGAGCTAAGCTCGTGGTGTCACGTCTTCCCAGCACTCTGTCATATAACGCTTTGAAACTACTGACGGTCTTGGCCTCCACCACCTTCTCACCTAACTTGTTCCAACTGTCTTCCACTCTGTTTGCAAAAGTGAATTTTCTTATATTTCTTCGGCATCTGTGCTTAGCTAGTTTAAATCTATGACCTTTTGTTCTTAAAGTTCCAGGTCTCGGGAAATCTTCCCTATCGATTTCATCAATTCCTATTACTATTTTGTATGTAGTGATCATATCACCTCTTTTACTTCTGTCTTCTAGCTTTGGCATATTTAATGCCTCTAACCTCTCTTCGTAGCTCTTGCCCTTCAGTATATTATTCTAATATATAAACTGCCAGATACAATGGTTGAGGAATTCACAGAGCAGATGCACAAAATAGAGAACATACTTGATAACCTAGCAAACCCAGCTCCAGATATTATCTTCCTCAGAGATTTCAATTTACCGAGTCTAAGATGGAGAATGGCAAACACAAATATCATTGCAGGGAATGACCCAGGAAATAACCAACCACAGGTCAGAGAACTTTTGAGATTCTGTGACAAATTCCCGCTCAATCAACAGATTACAGAACCAACTAGGAACGAAAACACACTAGACTTGTTATTCACAAACAATGATGAACTAATCAGGGACATTACAATCTCAGATACTTCATACTCAGACCATAAGCTCATTGAAGTGCGAACTAACATAAATAACAGTAGTAGGTCTAAGAGACCCAACAAGCGAGACAGAATATTCAATCAATTCAATTTCAACAATAAAAGGATTGACTGGGAAAAAATAAATGTAGACCTTGCAACGATTCAATGGGAGACGGTCTTAAGCGACAAAACTCCCCCACAGGGAATAGCTCAACTGACAGCTGAAGCTTACAAGGTCTGCTTGAAGCACGTACCTGTGAGGAGGGGCAGAAAGAGGACCACTCTAGAAAGAGAACGCAGACGACTATACAGGAGAAGGAAAAAAATAATGGAAATGCTTCGGCAGACACAACTATCACAAGCAAGGAAAACAAGCCTAAGCAGGGAGATCGAAGAAATAGAACAAACGTTGTAGCGATCATATGAGTCTGAGGGAATGGAATTGGAACAGAAAGCTATACAAGAGATGAGGAAAAATCCGAAATTTTTTTTCACATACGCAAAATCAAAATCCAAAACCTCGACCAGTATTAGACCGTTAATTACAAATGAAGGTACGTACACAGAGGACAACAAAGAGATTAGTGAAATTCTAAGAAGCCAGTATGTTTAGCACACCAATAAACAACATGAAAGTTGATGACCCAGACAGCTTCTTTATGAATGACATTCAAGCTGCAAATAATATAACGGATATTACCACAAACTTGGAAGACTTTGAAAGAGAAATTGACAATATGCCTATGCACTCAGCTCCTGGGCCTGACTCATGGAATTCAATATTCATAAAGAAATGTAAAGTACCAGTAGCGAGAGCACTCAGTGTAATATGGAGAAAGAGCCTGGATACAGGGGAGATACCAGCAGCACTTAAATCTGCAGATATATCTCTGTTGCACAAGGGGAGGAGTAAAGCCTTAGCAAAAAATTATAGGCCAGTTGCACTAACATCACACATAATAAAAGTGTTTGAAAGAGTGATTAGAAATCAAATTTCTAGTTTTATGGAAAACAATGAATTGCACAATCCAGGACAACATGGATTAAGAGCGGGAAGATCCTGTCTGTCACAGTTACTCAACCACTATGACAAAATCACAGAAGCCCTAGAAGAAAAGCAAAATGCAGATGTTGTATACACAGACTTTGCAAAGGCGTTCGACAAATGTGACCATGGGGTGATAGCTCACAAAATGAGGTCAATGGGAATACTGTACTGGAAAAGTAGGACGCTGGATACTGAATTTCCTGTCGAACAGAACACAGAGAGTAACAGTCAATCGGATAAAATCGAGTCCAAGCGATGTTAAAAGCTCTGTACCTCAAGGTACAGTCCTTGCACCACTACTGTTCCTTATTCTCATATCTGATATAGACAAAAATTCATGTCACAGCTTCGTGTCGTCCTTTGCAGATGACACAAAAATCAGCATGAAAATTACCTCTGCTGAAGACATTGAAAAACTACAAGCAGATGTCAACAAAGTTTTCAATTGGGCAGTAGAAAATAACATGATGTTTAACAGTGATAAATTTCAGGTACTCGGGTACGGCAAAAATGAGGATCTGAAACATAATGCAGGGTACAAAACACAATCGAATCTTCCCATAGTAGAAAAACAGCATGTCAAGGATTTGGGAATAATGATGTCCGACGCTCTAATGTTTAGGGAGCATAACCAAGCAAATATCGCGTCAGCCAGAAAAATGATCGGATGAATTACGAGAACTTTCAAATCCAGGGATCCCATCACAATGGTTGCACTCTTCAAGTCACATGTGTTGTCCCATCTCGAGTACTGCTCAGTACTCACTTCCCCCTTCAGAGCAGGAGAGATTGCTGAAATAGAGGGAATACAGAGAACATATACGGCACGCATAGACGAGATAAAACACCTAAATTATTGGGATCGTCTCAAAGCTCTACAAATGTACTCTCTAGAAAGGAGACAAGAGAGATAAAAAATAATATACACATGGATAATACTGGAGCCTCAGGTCCCAAATCTACACAATAAAATAACAACGTACTGGAGTGAACGATATGGAAGAAAATGCAAGATTGAACCAGTGAAAAGCAGAGGTGCCATAGGCACTATCAGAGAGCACTGTATAAACATCAGAGGTCCGCGGTTGTTCAACGTCCTCCCAGCGACTATAAGAAATATTGCCGGAACAACCGTGGACATCTTCAAGAGAAAACTGGATGGTTTTCTAAGAGAAATTCCGGATCAGCCGGGCTGTGGTGGGTATGTGGCCCTGCGGGCCGCTCCAAGCAACAGCCTGGTGGACCAGACTCTCACAAGTCGAGCCTGGCCTCGGGCCGGGCTTGGGGAGTAGAAGAACTCCCAGAACCCCATCAACCAGGTATGCTTCTTAAGATATGGGCACCACACAACCGCTGCATATTCTAGCTTTGGCCTGATAAGTCGTGAACAATTTCTTTAGTATATCGCCATCCATGTATTTAAAAGCAACTCTGAAGTTAGAAAGCGTGGCATAGGCTCCTTGCACAATATTCTTTATGTGGTCCTCAGGTGATAGTTTTCTATCTAGAACCACCCCTAGATCTCTTTCCTTATCAGAATTCTTTAACCCTTAAACCGCGCAAATTATATATATATGATATCAGTGACAAAACCGAAACCGCGCACATCATATATATACAAGCATACCTCAGAATACGAGTTTAATCCGTTCCTGGAGACGCCTCGCATTCCGAAAACTCGCATTCCGACGTTCATTTCCCCATAAGAAATAAAGGGAAATGAATTAATCCGTTCCTGACTACCCCAAAAACCCCACATCAAACTAAATTTTTATACCTAATTTACCTAATTCATCTAAATAAACCTACAAAACTATGTTCCAGTTATTACTTACCTTGCTGTCGAGTGCTGTAGGCGTATGGAAGATGGTGAGGAGGGGGGAGGAGGAGAGGAGTTACTGTTTGGAAGGGGAGTAACACCTTGTAACACTATGGATACCACTTCTCTTTCTAAATTTTTCAAACCAGCCCCTGCTTGCCTTAAACTCTTTCTTATCTGCATCACTCGTTGCAGGGGTATTCTTTAGAAGGTCTTCGTGCAACACCCTGGCTTTCTCACAAATAATGGCCTCCGAAACACTATCACCCCTCAACTCCTTGTCGTGTATCCAAATTAATAACAACTTTTCCACTTCTTCAAGTATTTGTGGTCTTTGTGCCGTTAATGTTCTTACTCCTTTTGCCACTTTAGCACCCATAATCTTATTTTTCTTCTTAAGTATAGTGCATATTGTTGATGTGGCTTTGTTGTACTGCCTACAAAGTTCAACAACACGTGTACCGTTCTCATGCTTCCGAATGATCTCTTGTTTCTCCTCTATTGTCATCCTCACATGAGCTTTCTGGCCTTTATCCTTACCACTGGCTTTCTTGGGACCCATGGTGAGATATATAATAACAAATTGTATAGACAAATCACCAAAAATCCAACAAAACACTGAAAATCCGCGAGAAGAATTTATGTGGGGGTAGTCACTGAGCGCGAGACAATGGTAAACTGAGGGGCAGCGGGGCAGAGGGGCGACGATCGCCGAACCACCACGCGCTAGGTCGGCCTGTACGCGTATCAACAAACTCGCATCCCGAAGTAACCCTCGCCTTCCGAGACAAATTTTTGGAGTAAATACTGCTCGCCTTCCGAAAACCTCGCATACAGGGACAATCGCATTCCGAGGTACCACTGTATATGATTTCGTGTCTAGCGCTATAATTTAAATGCCCCGCCTGGGATAGGGGCAGCTATAGTACAGCCACGACCAATAGTTGCCAGATGCCACCTAGAAAAAAAATCCAGGCCAACATTCTTGGGTGTTAGAGCGTCAGTATTGAGCAAGCCACCAAGGCTGGTGCACGCAGCACGAGCTCACAGCACCGCTGTTCAGCTTGTGACCACAGCATCGCCTACAAATACCATAATATAAATGATACTGCTATTATTTAGCAGTGATAGTATTACTGAAGCCCCCTGACTGTGATAAAACTGGCCAAGGTTCTGATAATAGCAGGATTGTGGTAATATTTAGCACTGTGCTCCATGGAGGGAGGAGTAAGGCTGTGGGAGGGAGGGTTGTGGCTTCGTCTTCTGACTGTGTGTGGCCACCATTTATTGACTGCACTCACCATACCAGCTTAGTGCTTCGCTATGGTGAACACAAATGTAGATACTTATATATAACGTTTGTATGGTGTGAGATAACAGTGAGAGGAGAAGATTGGGAGCCGCCATTTTGGAGAGGGAGGAGCGTCGTCTGCACGATTTGGCATGGTGTTTACTGATGGCCGCAATGGTCTTTGGGCACCATACCAGCTTATTTGTACAGGTATGGTGAATAAAACAGGTAGATACTAATATATAATATGTGTATATAGCATAATAACACCACAGACAGTATTGTTGGGGGAGAAATATTAGTGCGTCTGGCCTTGAGGGCGGCCGCCGATCAGCCGACTGTGTGAGTAGCTACGTCTTTGTGCCTTTACTCACCATACAAGCTTAGATGTACAGTTATGGTGAACAAAACATGTAAATACGTATATATAACGTCTGTGTATAGTGAATAAATACAAAAACAGTATTGTGGGAGGTGAATGAGGGTGAGTAAGTGAGGTGGTGTTGAGGGAGGGAGTGGCAGTGAGTGGCTCACTGGTGTTTGGCGGTCACTCCTCGTTGCTTTTTGACTCACAAGACCAACTTAGTAGTTCGTTATGGTGTATAAAACATGCAGATACTTATATATAACCTGTGTATATAGTGTAACAACAGCAAACCTATTTGTTTATTTTATGAACATAATAATTGAATCACTAATATGCACACCATAATTTTGAGTACAGCGATGGTTCACACATTTTATAATATAAATATACCACAATTCACTGTATGGAATAATATTACTGCAAAAAAACTAAGAAAAAATCAATCAGAGACATTGAAATAATTAGGTAATAATATATTTGTGGCAACTGCTGTCTGACAGCTCGGGCGGAGTAGACCTCGTCTGGCGAAGGCTCTGCCAACGCCCCTTTTTTGCCACACTTCCCTACCCAATTGCGGCTTAAATATGCCACCTACGATTTTTTTGTTTTTTTTTCCCATGATCAGGGAACAAAAATGAACACTTCTATAAGACGAAAGAATTTTTTGGATTTTTTTTTTTGTTGCGCCTGTGGGTGTGAATTTCATTTGAGCCCCTAGCTGTTCTTTAACCCTCTTTATGTGAGGGTTAAAGATTTCTCACATAATATATAGGTTGTATGAGATCTTATGTTCTCCTATTCCACATTCCATAACATGGCATTTATTAACATGAATCACCTTGTGTGTGTGTATTTATATATATATATATATATATATATATATATATATATATATATATATATATATATATATATATATATATATATATATATATATATAATGTCGTACCTAGTAGCCAGAATGCACTTCTCAGCCTACTATGCAAGGCCCGATTTGCCTAATAAGCCAAGTTTTCCTGAATTAATATATTTTCTCAATTTTTTCATTTGAAATGATAATGCTACCCATTTCATTATGTTTGAGGTCAATTTTATTTTACTTGAGTTAAAATTAACGTAGATATATGACCGAACCTAACCAACCCTACCTAACCTAACCTATCTTTATAGGTTAGGTTAGGTTAGGTAGCAGAAAAAGTTAGGTTAGGTTAGGTAGGTTAGGTAGTCGAAAAACAATTAATTCATGAAAACTTGGCTTATTAGGCAAATCGGGCCTTGAATAGTAGGCATAGAAGTGCGTTCTGGCTGTTAGGTACGACATATATATATATATATATATATATATATATATATATATATATATATATATATATATATATATATATATATATATATATATATTATATATATATATATTATATATATATATATTATATATATATATATATATATACAGTACAACCTCGATTCAACGTACCCCGATTCAACGAATCTCCGGCTAGTTCGTACACTTTTCAGGCCAGATTTACTCATCCAGTTTGATGAACAATGGTTGGCCGAAGCGGGGGATGTTCGGATTTGCTTACGATGTCCAGACAAGAGTTCACAGACTGGTGGAAAACTTTCCCATTCTATCACAGATTACAATTAATAATTCTCTCATATGACAAGTTGAATCACACAAGTGGACCACACAAGTGGACCACACAAGTGGACCACACAAGTGGACCACACATGTGGACCACAAGTGGTCCACAAGCTTACGATGTCCAGAGTTCACAGAGTGGTGGAAAACTTTCTCATTCTATCACAGATTACAATTAATAATTCCTTCATAAGACAAGTTGGATCACATGTGGACCACACAACAAGTGAACCATATGAACCAAACACCAGCCAGAATGGTCCACATAACGAGTAAAGCATATTAGCCAAACACCAGCCAGAGTGATCCACACAAGTGAACAACTGAGTTTCCATGATTTTCGTTCACTGATTTGGAGCACACGTATCTTTGTACATTAATTTAAAGGATGAAGCGTGATTACCTAGGTACATGTGGTAAAATCTTCTAATAGACATTGTCTGTGATGAAACAAGATGAGTGAGGGTGGACAGATAAGAGAATACTGTACTGTAAACCTCACTGTCACTCACTTTCGTCTGTGTTGTCATAGTTCAGTGACCCATGACTTTTGAAAGTTTCATATTAATAAATAATTTCTAAAACCAGTGTTTTAATAGCTTTTTACTATCCTAATTAAACTAAACTAAATAAAACCGAAAATATACTGTAATATGATAGACATCTGCTACTTGAGAAATTACTGTATGTTATTGGAACAACTCCAGCGTGAGTGAGTGGACGGGTCTAATCCTTGTACACACAGCATCATGCGTGTTTCATCTCTCCCTCTCTCCCTTGCTCTCTCCATCCCTCCCTTGCTCTCTCCATCCCTCCCTTGCTCTCTCCATCCCTCCCTCTCTCCCTCCCTCTCCAGCCCTCCCTCCCTCCCTCTCCATCTCTCCCTCCCTCTCCATCCCCCTCTCTCAATCCCTCCCTACCTCCCTCCCTCCCTTTCTCCATCCATCCCATTTCTCCCTCCATCCATCCAAAATTTAACACTTTCGCGCTCTCCGCGAAGGTCACTCAGCCAACCGTAAGTGCTCAGAGCGTTTTACCGCGTAAGCGTAAAAACAAAAATGTGTATACTCTTTTTACTCTCATGACCTTAGTTCTCGAGCTACGTATTTCATTTTGGTACCAACGTGTTCGCAATAAAATTCTCTAGAAGAACATCAGTAAAAAAAGTCACGAAACGTATAGGGATACCAGCACCAAATAAATAACTACGAAGATGACACGCCGTGAGCGCCCAACAGCAACAAAATGTTTTTACTCTTGGGATTGTTATCACCTCCACACTTGTTCTACAGCGTTAATTTTGGTATCAATGGACTCGCAATGAAATTCCCAACACGGTGATATGAATATAAGCGTAGAATAATGATGCGGCCCGCCCGCAAGAGTGTGGGAAGTGGTGAAATTGTTACCCGGTATCGGTGACGGGACGACGCACGGCGCTTTGAAAGTTTATACTTATTTCACTCTCATGACATTAATTTTCTATGTACGTCATTCATTTTTGGGTCAATGTGTTCGCAATAGAATGTTCTATGAGCCCATAGGTAAAAAAGATCAACAAAGCGTAAGATAGAATAGCGCCAAATATAAAACAACGCTGGAACATATCAGTAGGCGTCAAATACACACGAAATGTTTTTACTTTTGTTATGTTTGTCAAGTTTATACTTGTTGCACACAGTTATTTTTTATTGTACATTGATCGGAATAAAATTCCCTAAACAGACATATGCATATAATACATGATATGGGGGAAGCATTACCAGTATAAACGGCTAAAGTCACCCACCTGCAACCCGTTTGGGACATAATACCATTTGATCGAAGTGGTCCACACCTTTCATGAACTTATTGTACCATGCAGCCTAGTGGTGAGAAAGAGAGCTTCATGGCGCGCAGTTTGAAACAAACCCAAAGTAAATCGGATAAAAATTGAATTTTATACAAATATTTTAAAAGAGGACATAACTTTATGTCCACTATGCGTTAGCGTTAGACGAAACAGGACTCACCGGTGAGTCCGGTTAGCGCGAAAGTGTTAAGAAACAAATCAAGTTAAAACAAAGTTAACTGGGTCAATGAGTTAGGGTTATCAGCGAGCCGGTCCCTTCACCACCACCGACACACCTTCCCCACCCCCCACCCCCCACCCCTACAGCCCATACACACACACACACACACACACTGCTCAACTCAACCTCCATTGCTCCCTCCATCCCTCCTTCTCTCCCTCAAATCATCCATCCTTCCATCCCTCCATCCTTCCATCCATCTCCATCCTCTCCCTCCCAGCCTCTGCCTGCCTCCCTCCCAGCCTTCCTCCCTGGCTCCCTCCCTGGCTCCCTCCCTGGCTCCCTCCCTGGCTCCCTCCCAGCCTCTGCCTGCCTGCCTCCCTCCCTCCCTGCCTGCCTACATTTCAGCCTCTCTACCCCTGCCTGCCTGCCCATCCACCCACTAGTCAGCAATCACTGACACAATGAGTACATTTGGAGCCAACATGGTGCACAGATGTTCCTTGATTGTGCAGATATGTCCAACAAAGTCACGGAATGAACACTCCAGCCTCTTGACAAATCGAAATATAGTGTTAAAATTAAAGTTGCCGTAATTTTAGTGTACAATAGTTTTCATAAACTTCTTTGTAGTACTGAACATACAGCAGAACTACTCAACACAGTGTTAACAGCATAATACACTACAGTATGTATTTACTGTACAGCATTCACAACTCCATGAGACTCAAGATGGACATAACTTCAAAAATAAGGTAAATAACAAATGTAACTCAGCATTTGTTAGTAGAGTAATAATATATAGGTAGAGTATATAATATGATAATGCATTTTTATTGTCTACAAGAAAAAAAAGACACATGCAAACGCCTCCTGAAGGTCACCTCTTGCAACGAATCCAATGCTCCAACGAACTGGGGTCGGTCCCATATAGCACGTTGAATCGAGGTTGTACTGTATTATATATATATTATATATATATTATATATTATATATATATTATATATATATTATATATATAATATATATATATATAATATATATATATATATAATATATATATATATATATATATATATATATATATATATATATATATATATATAATATATTATTAAATATGACCGAAAAAGTAAGATTAATAATTCTAACACGAATTTTCTCAATCTTTCGTACATTTCTTTTCACTGTTGGAGGTAAATCAAAAATCAATTCTCCAAAATTCATTTTTATATCTAGTCTGACGCGACACGAGCGCGTTTCGTAAAACTAATTACATTTTCAAAGACTTTAGTTCACAAATACACAACTGAATAGAACTTACGCATCTCCGGTTTTATATCTACATTTGAGTGAGGTGGAAGGGGTGATGTGGCATTAACACAAGACAGAACAAGAGGTGGCATTAATAGGGTATTAATTTCATCAACACAAGACAGAACAAGAGGTGGTATTAATAGGGTATTAATTTCATCAACACAAGACAGAACACGAAACAATGGGTATTGAATAGAAGTGTTTGTAGAAAGCCTATTGGTCCATATTTCTTGATGCTTCTATATTGGAGCGGAGTCTAGAGGTGGGTAGAATATAGTTGTGCAATAATTGGCTGTTGATTGCTGGTGTTGACTTCTTGATGTGTAGTGCCTCGCAAACGTCAAGCTGCCTGCTATCGCTGTATCTATCGATGATTTCTGTGTTGTTTACTAGGATTTCTCTGGCTATGGTTTGGTTGTGGGAAGAGATTATATGTTCCTTAATGGAGCCCTGTTGCTTATGCATCGTTAAACGCCTAGAAAGAGATGTTGTTGTCTTGCCTATATACTGGGTTTTTTGGAGCTTACAGTCCCCAAGAGGGCATTTAAAGGCATAGACGACGTTAGTCTCTTTTAAAGCGTTCTGTTTTGTGTCTGGAGAGTTTCTCATGAGTAGGTTGGCCGTTTTTCTGGTTTTATAGTAAATCGTCAGTTGTATCCTCTGATTTTTGTCTGTAGGGATAAGGTTTCTATTAACAATATCTTTCAGGACCCTTTCCTCCGTTTTATGAGCTGTGGAAAAGAAGTTCCTGTAAAATAGTCTAATAGGGGATATAGGTGTTGTGTTAGTTGTCTCTTCAGAGGTTGCATGGCTTTTCACTTTCCTTCTTATGATGTCTTCGACGAAACCATTGGAGAAGCCGTTATTGACTAGGACCTGCCTTACCCTGCAGAGTTCTTCGTCGACTTGCTTCCATTCTGAGCTGTGACTGAGAGCACGGTCGACATATGCGTTAACAACACTCCTCTTGTACCTGTCTGGGCAGTCGCTGTTGGCATTTAGGCACATTCCTATGTTCGTTTCCTTAGTGTAGACTGCAGTGTGGAAACCTCCGCCCTTTTCCATGACTGTTACATCTAGAAAGGGCAGCTTCCCATCCTTTTCCATCTCGCAAGTGAAACGCAGCACTGAACTCTGCTCAAATGCCTCCTTCAGCTCCTGCAGATGTCTGACATCAGGTACCTGTGTAAAAATGTCGTCAACATACCTGCAGTATATGGCCGGTTTCAAGTTCATGTCGACTAAGACTTTTTGCTCGATGGTACCCATGTAGAAGTTTGCAAACAGGACACCTAGGGGAGAACCCATGGCGACCCCATCTACTTGCTTATACATGTGCCCATCCGGGCTCAAGAAGGGTGCCTCTTTAGTACAAGCTTGGAGTAGTTTCCTCAGAATATTTTCTGGTATGTCAAGAGGAGTACAGGCTGGATCACGATACACTCTGTCGGCTATCATTCCGATTGTCTCGTCCACAGGTACGTTGGTAAACAGCGATTCTACGTCCAACGAGGCTCTTATCCCTGTGGCCCGTGTGCCCCGCAGTAAGTCAACAAATTCCTTTGGAGACTTCAGGCTGAAGGCGCAAGGAACATAAGGGGTCAGCAGGCCGTTGAGTCACTTCGCCAGTCTGTACGTGGGTGTGGGTATCTGGCTAATGATTGGCCTAATGACAGTCATGGAAAAGGGCGGAGGTTTCCACACTGCAATCTACACTAAGGAAACAAACATAGGAATGTGCCTAAATGCCAACAGCGACTGCCCAGACAGGTACAAGAGGAGTGTTGTTAACGCATATGTCGACCGTGCTCTCAGCCACAGCTCAGAATGGAAGCAAGTCGACGAAGAACTCTGCAGGGTAAGGCAGGTCCTAGTCAATAACGGCTTCTCCAATGGTTTCGTCGAAGACATCATAAGAAGGAAAGTGAAAAGCCATGCAACCTCTGAAGAGACAACTAACACAACACCTATACCCCCTATTAGACTATTTTACAGGAACTTCTTTTCGACAGCTCATAAAACGGAGGAAAGGGTCCTGAAAGATATTGTTAATAGAAACCTTATCCCTACAGACAAAAATCAGAGGATACAACTGACGATTTACTATAAAACCAGAAAAACGGCCAGCCTACTCATGAGAAACTCTCCAGACACAAAACAGAACGCTTTAAAAGAGACTAACGTCGTCTATGCCTTCAAATGCCCTCTTGGGGACTGTAAGCTCCAAAAAATCCAGTATATAGGCAAGACAACAACATCTCTTTCTAGGCGTTTAACGATGCATAAGCAACAGGGCTCCATTAAGGAATATATAATCTCTTCCCACAACCAGACCATCACCAGAGAAGTCTTAACAAAAAACACGGAAATCATCGATAGATACAGCGATAGCAGGCGGCTTGATATCTGCGAGGCACTACACATTAAGAAGTCAACACCAGCAATCAACAGCCAATTAATGCACAACTATATTCTACCCACTTCAAGACTCCGCACTAATATAGAAGCATCAAGAAATATGGGCCAATAGGCCCTTTGCAGTTACTTCCATTCTTCCCTTTAACTTACAAAATATTATACCCATTGTTTCGTGTTCTGTCTTGTGTTGAAAGTTCGTTTTCACCTCATCCAAAACTGTTGTAACATATCACCTCACCCAAATGCAGGTATAAAATCGAAGCTGTTTGAACTCTGTTCAGTTATAGTTGTGTGTGTGTAAACTAAAGTCTTTGAAAATGTAATAAGTTTTACGAAACGCGTTCAAGTGTCGCGTCAGACTAGAAATAAAAATGAATTTTGGAGAATTGATTTTTCAGTTACCATCAACAGTGAAAAGAAATATAAGAAACATAGAGAAAATTCGTGTTAGAATTATTAATCTTACTTTTTCGGTCATATTTAATAATATATGTCTACAGGAAAGACTGCTACCAAAATACATATTATATTTATATTAGTGTGGGATATTTGGGCTTGATTCTGATTAATTAATAATTAATGTAGTAAAAATTAAATTACGAAGGACCACCCGCTTTTAAAGTAAAGAGGGAAACTGAGAATTTCAGATCATTGGATAATTTCTAGAGGAAACCAGTGACTATGGATATAACTAGAAAGCATGATCATAATAATAATTAATGGGCTGTATTATTAAAGAAACAAACCTCAAACACCTACATTGGGGGGTTATTGCTGGAGGTAAGTACGTCCAGGAATTAGTGTGGTTCGTTCACTAATTCAAATAATAATAATCTAATCCTATAAGGTAATGGTGAAACTAATATCATTCACATAAAGAGGAATATAAAATATGAGCATAATAATGAGTTACAGTAAATCACACATTAATCTCAAAACATTCTGCATAAATTAAATTGCAATGGAATAGTAAAAGGAAATAAATCTTAGCTTGACGAAGATTCCTTTAGAAACCATTGAAATTCTCTTGTTCTCCAGACTCGGTACATAGACGAGTGATACGGGTTAACATGGAGAAGGCAGCGTGAGGAATTCTTCTCTCGGGCTGCAAGATAAATAATTTTCAGTAGCAACTGATTTAACTATTAAATTTATATTCAAGAATATTGAAATTTACAGGTGACAAATTTTAATCACCTGTTATTAGGTGTTATCGCGCTTCTTAACGAACAATCACCCTGCTATTATCAATCTTATACCTGATGCATCAAATAAAAGAATACTTAGCTGTGGGCACTGTATAAGTATTAAGATTGCCGTATTTCGCATCCCAGGCTCCGGTGAACCTATCCTGGATAGTGATGCGCTTCAGCTGGCTGATCACGTGTCGTCAGGAACCAAGTCAAAGGGCTCCTTATTTAACATCAGCACTAGTTGAAGATATTATCTGCAAGGTTGTTCACGCCTCACAGTGGCGGCTTTCATCTGTGGATGGATAACACCTGCCCTATTTGCTGGGCAATGGAGTATTCTTATGAGTACGGTAAGCGCGGCTTTGCTTCCTTTCGGTTTTGCACGTGTCCGCGTACTGAGGAGGATGGCGTCCCTCCAACCCACGCCGAGTCGACGTTCATGAAACAAATTATTGTCTCGAACATTAATATTTCTCGCATTTGCGCTTGAAACGTTAAAGACTGGACGGGTTTATTATTTAGAGGAACAAAATATTATTATTTACCAATCTAAGAATAGTAAATATATAAGGGAGAGGAATTAATGTCTCCCCATGGCATTCATTGATGACGTTAACTCTATCGCGAGGTAGACGCTATGATTCTAACGCTCTATTCGGCTTTTAGTTAGAGGACAATTCGTCTGCAATCAGTTATCATACAGAATGCTTTAATTATGGAGAATCGTATTTAATTCTCACACAAATTGGATATAATGTGTTTACTGTAAGGAAATCTGACGCAATACTGATGTCAGGTGACGTGAGAATTCTAGCCTAATGCACAGATGAATTATTAGTACATGAGAATTCTACGAGTTGTTAATTTTACTTACTACAATATTTAGTATGGTTAGTAATAAGTAATAAGAATACAACAATGTTGTATTCGGTGTTGGAAATATCCAACAATTAGTATACGTATGTGTATGAATGTGTATGTGGAAGCTGATCAGTTACATTTCGTCTTTGTAAATGCACATTAATGACACATTAAAAGACACATCGAACACTTTATGTAGCATACATAAATCTATGTATCTATGTATTTATGTATGTAGCTGAGCCTAGCTTTTTAAAAGCACTACAATCACCTTCTGTGGTTGATTGTTCAATAAATCCCTGAACTGTATGTTTGACAAATCTCTCACCCTGTCCATGGAGGACAGAAGAAAATGTATGGTTAGCATTGTAAATGTGTGGCCATGTCTGTGGTAGAAAATAATAATAATTAAAAAAAATGCGTAGTGTGGTTTAGGCTTATCGGGAGTGAGCTGGTCCCTCCTCCACCCCCAGCCCCCTTACATCCCATCTCAAAGGTTCAACACCCATTCCTCCCTGCCTGTCATCCAGTTTACCTGCCTGCCTGCTAGTCTACCTGCCTGCCTGCCTGCTAGTCTACCTGCCTGCCTGCCTGCTAGTCTACCTGCCTGCCTGCCTGCTAGTCTACCTGCCTGCCTGCCTGCCTGCTAGTCTACCTGCCTGCCTGCCTGCTAGTCTACCTGCCTGCCTGCCTGCCTGCTAGTCTACCTGCCTGCCTGCCTGCTAGTCTACCTGCCTGCCTGCCTGCTAGTCTACCTGCCTGCCTGCCTGCTAGTCTACCTGCCTGCCTGCTAGTCTGCCTGCCTGCTAGTCTACCTGCCTGCCTGCTAGTCTACCTGCCTGCCTGCAAGTCTACCTGCCTGCCTGCAAGTCTACCTGCCTGCCTGCCTGCCATCCAGCCTGCCTGCCTTCCATTCAGCCTGCCTGCCAGTCTGCCTGCCTGCCATTCAGCCTGCCTGCCTGCCAGTCTGCCTGCCTGCCTGCCATTCAGCCTGCCTGCCTTCCATTCAGCCTGCCTGCCTTCCATTCAGCCTGCCTGCCTGCCATTCAGCCTGCCTGCCTTTCATTCAGCCTGCCTGCCTTTCATTCAGCCTGCCTGCCTTCCATTCAGCCTGCCTGCCATTCAGCCTGCCTGCCAGTCTGCCTGCCATTCAGCCTGCCTGCCTGCCTGCCAGTCTGCCTGCCTGTCTGTCTGCCAGTCTGCCTGCCTGCCTCCATCTCTGCCTGCCAGCCAGCCTCCATCTTTGCCAACCTCCCCAAAAATATATATGATGTACTGAATTTAACAAACAAATCTGACTACTGTAACGAATGAAGTGTGGTTTAGGCTTATCAGGAGTGAGCTGGTCCCTCCCCCACCATCGATACACCTCCCCCACCCCCCTACATCCCATCTCAAAGGTCACGGTTCACCTCAACACCCATATTCCTCCCTGCCTGTCATTCTGCCTGCCAGCCATCCTGCCAGCCATCCTGCCTGCCTGCCAGCCATCCTGCCTGCCTGCCAGCCATCCTGCCTGCCTGCCAGCCATCCTGCCTGCCTGCCAGCCATCCTGCCTGCCAGCCAGCCATCCTGCCTGCCTGCCAGCCAGCCAGCCATCCTGCTTGCCTGCCAGCCATCCTGCCTGCCTGCCAGCCATCCTGCCTGCCTGCCAGCCATCCTGCCTGCCTGCCAGCCATCCTGCCTGCCTGCCAGCCATCCTGCCTGCCTGCCAGCCATCCTGCCTGCCTGCCAGCCATCCTGCCTGCCAGCCAGCCATCCTGCTTGCCTGCCAGCCATCCTGCCTGCCTGCCAGCCATCCTGCCTGCCTGCCTGCCTGCCAGCCATCCTGCCTGCCTGCCAGCCATCCTGCCTGCCTGCCAGCCATCCTGCCTGCCAGCCAGCCATCCTGCCTGCCAGCCAGCCATCCTGCCTGCCAGCCAGCCATCCTGCCTGCCTGCCTGCCAGCCATCCTGCCTGCCTGCCTACCTGCCATCCAGCCTGCCTGCCTGCCATCTAGCCTACCTGCCTGCCTGCCATCCAGCCTGCCTGCCTGCCATCCAGCCTGCCTGCCAGCCATCCAACCTGCCTTTCCCTCCATCCCTAATTCTCCTATCCTTCCTCACTACTTCCCTCCCTTCCTGCCTACCTCCTAGTATCTCTCCCTACCTCCCCCTCCCTCCCTTTCTCACTAATTCTCCCCCTCTCTCATTCTGCCTCCCATCTAAGCTTCCCCATCCATCCACCCACCAGTCAGCCATCACTGACGCCATACGTGCATTTGGAGCCGACATGGTGCACAGATGTTTCTCGATTGTGCAAATATGTAAAACAAAATCGCAGAATGAACACTCTAGCCTCGTGACAATTCAAAATAATAGGAATAATAGGCCATAAATCTGTGAAGTCACAGGGCACTCTAGAGTGGTGGCGCCTGACAAGGTCAGTGGGCAAAGTGGACCATCTCCCACCCACCACCACGGGCCGGTGCAACGTTTGGCGGACCGCTTCCTACCCGAACTTTGTTCGTGTAGCATGACTTCCCAATCGGGAAACGAAGTTTTGGATAACTAAAGTTCAGAAACCAAGTGGAGCCCTGTATAAGAATATTTCAACACATTTGCTAGCTATTCACACTTCAGCCTTTAAATTAATATATAAAGATACGTGTGCCACAAATCAGTGAACGAAAATCATTGAAACTCAGTTGTTTACTAGTGTGGACCACTCTGGCTGGTGTTTGGTTAATATGCGTCACTTGTTTTGTGAACCATTCTGGCTGGTGTTTAGTTCATATGGTTCACTTGTGTGGTCCACTTGTGTGATCCAACTTGTCTTATGAAGGAATTATTAATTGTAATCTGTGATAGAATGAGACAGTTTTCCACCACTCTGTGAACTCTGTCCCAACATCGTAAGCTTGTGGACCACTTGTGCGGTCCACTTGTGTGATCGAACTTGTCATATGAGCAAATCATTAATTGTAATCTGTGGATAGAATGAGAAAGTTTTCCACCAGTCTGTGAACTCTGTCTTGACATCATAAGCAAATCCGAACATCTCCCGCTTCATCGAACCGGGTGAGTAAATCCGGCCTGAAAAGTGTGCGAACTAGCTGGCGATTCAGTTAAATCGGGGTTGTACTGTATGGGGAAAACACCTAGTTATTTTCTCTGCTTACGGGTGTGGGGTGGCTGGGAGTGATGCCGCCTCCACCTCTACACTACACCTTATTTTCTCCTCCTGTCCACGCAACTCTGGACATAATCCACTAACGATGCTCAAGGAATATTACACGGCTCAACTGTGTCGTGGCATGATAGTGTCTACACTCTAAAGGCTGAGATTATACGGTCTGGCAACACTGTCAGCCAGGCACTGGTTCTTGATTTTTGGATGAGTTGGTTATTGTTGTAGTGTGTTGCTTGGCCACTTTGCATGCATCTTAACGTGATCTTACCATGTCCGTATATCTTGTTTGTTACACTGTGGGGCACAGCCCCGAATTTCGGTGCCTTTTGTTTAGTCTTTCAGCGACTGAATCTTTTTCTTGACTCTGGATACTCATTCATTGACATCTGGACACTCATTCATTGCCTGTCGTTCAGTTGTGGGGGAAAATTTAGATCTATAATGAAATTATAGTACAGTACAACCTCGATTCAATGTATTATATGGGACCAACCTCAGTGCGTTGGAGCATTGGATTCGTTGGAAGAGGTGACCTTCAGGAGGCATTTGCGTCAGTCTTTTTTTTTTTTCTTGTACACAATAAAAATGCATTATCATATTACATACTCTACCTGTATATTACTACTCTACTAAAAAAAATATCTGTATTACATTTATTATTTACCTTATTGTTGGAGTTATGTCCATCTTGAAGTTTTGTAGAGTTGTGAATGCTGTACAATAAATACGTACTGTACTGTATTATGCTGTTAGCACTGTGTTGGTTAAGTAGTTCTACTGTGTGTTGAGAACTACAATACAGATTATGAAAACTATTGTACACTAAAATTTCTGTACTGCAACCTTAATTTGAACACTAACACTATGTACTTAAATTTAACACTTATTCTAACTGTACACTCCACACACGATGTTCTTAGATGTTTGCATCAGCTTTGCTGTTGCTCGCTGCAGCTGTGCTTGCTTCAGCTGGCTTCTGGGCTGGTGCTGGCTGCTGTTGTACCAGTGCTGGGTATGGCTGTTCTTGTGCTGGGTACGGTTGTGCTTGTGCTGGGTACGGCTGTGCTCGTGCTGGGTACAGCTGTGCTCGTGCTGGTATGGCTGTTCTCGTGCTGGTTGATTTTCTCTTACTAGTTTTTGCAAAATATTGCTTCATTTTTGGCATTAATAAGGCACTATTAGTAAGCCCCTGATATATTTTGTTGTATAACAATACAGCTGTATTAAAAAAATGGTAAATTCCACCATTATTCTTCCACCGGCGGATAAATAAGTCAATCACAGACAAAACTAAGGGCACTGGGTGCCTACTGTATGAACGCAGACGAGGTCTATA
The DNA here is from genome assembly GCF_040958095.1 of Procambarus clarkii. NCBI lineage: Eukaryota > Metazoa > Arthropoda > Malacostraca > Decapoda > Cambaridae > Procambarus > Procambarus clarkii. The sequence continues at coordinate 18,295,113 of NC_091154.1, forward strand.
CACCCTACAGTAGGCTGGTGTTTAAGCCAGTGTTGTGTGGACACGGATTAGACCCGTCCACTTGCGCTGGAGTTGTGCCACCAATAACATGAATAATTTCTCAAATAGCAGATATCTATCAGATTACAGTATATTTTTGGTTTTATTTAGTTTAGTTTAATTAGGATAATAAAGAGTTATTAAAACACCAGTTTTAGAAATGATTTATTAATCTGAAACGTTCAAAGTCATGGGTCACTGAACTATGACGACACAGACAAAAGTGAGTGAAACCTCACTGTAAAGTGAGGTTTACTGTAGAGTATTCCCATATCTGTCCACCCTCACTCATCTTGTTTCATCACAGAAAATGTATATAAGAAGATTTCAACACATTAACTAGCTATTCAATGTTTCAGCCTTTAAATTAATTTACAAAGATACGTGTGACACAAATCAGTGAACGAAAATCATTGAAACTCGGTCGTTCACTTGTGTGAACCACTCTGGCTGGTGTTTGGTTAGTATGCGTCACTTGTTGTGTGAACCATTCTGGCTGGTGTTTGGTTCATATGGTTTACTTGTTGTGTGGTCCACTTGTGTGATCCAACTTGTCTTATGAAGGAATTATTAATTGTAATATGTGATAGAATGAGACAGTTTTCCACCACTCTGTGAATTCTGTCCCAACATCGTAAGCTTGTGGACCACTTGTGGGTCTACTTGTGTGGCCCACTTGTGTGGCCCACTTGTGTGGTCCACTTGTGTGGTCCACTTGTGTGATCCAACTTTTCATATGAAGTAATTATTAACTGTAACCTGTGATAGTTTTCCACCAGTCTGTGAACTCTGTCTCGACATCGTAAGCAAATCCGAACATCCTCCGCTTCGGCGAACCAGGTGAGTAAATCTGGCCTGAAAAGTGTGCGAACTAGCCAGAGATTCGTTGAATCGGGGTATGTTGAATCGAGGGTGTACTGTAATTGTTTCGAAGGACCAATATTAATATTAATGAATAAGAGAACCAGTGGCTTATGGATCTCCAATAATGTATTAATAAATGTAATTAATAATATTAAGTGAAATGGACTGTAATATTAATAATAATTCATAATATTAATAATAATTCATAACTAAATCCATACACCCTACAACTTGGGGGTTAATTAATATGAAGTTAATGCACTTCAATAATAATAAGTTACTACACTTCTGTTAATAAAATATAGAGATGATAATTCACATCTATTAATGAATTCATATATATATATAAATAATAATTTGACTCAATAATAAAGAATGACTATCTACAATATAAGACTGGAAACATTTTATCTGTTTCAGAGGAACATAGATAGCGTCCAGCCTCTACAACACGTTGAAAACCAGCTCTGAGATAGCAATCTGTGGAACATGTGATTATGGAAATCAGTAACACGTCTCTCTCTAGTCTTACCACACGCTGGAAAGTAAAACTTCTATAATTTCCACTTCAATTTGGTACAGTATTCACGCATTTAACTGCAAGATCTAAAATAATTGGAGGAATGAAAGCTGCACTCATGTGGGTGTTTTAGATCGCCTGCAGCATCACGACAGGGCACCTACATTAATGTATAAAATCGGGCCTAATTGAATACTAATGAGTTAAAATGCTTTGTCGAATGTGGTGCCCATAAGCTGCGCCCTCGATCTGAAGTCCCAGGAAGTACGGATGCTTGCAGAATCGAAAGATATTTGTCGGGCCGCTTCAGTACAACTTGCTGTTAGCTGGTTAATGTGGTGAGGGTCCCTTCTCCTTCCTCTCGGGAGGCGCATACGCAATACTGTAACTCTCAAAGCTGGGATCTTGAGTATAAATCATAATATTCATTTAACTGTATATTATAAAATAAAGTAAATCTATTATTAATTGATTATCTTTAATAAAGAAAGGTAAATGAAGCTGGATTCTATTTGATCCAATAATAAGTGGAAATTATTTCCTGTGGTTAGCTGGCAGACGCAACACTGCCATGTTATTAGGGAGAATTCAGGCGATACTACGCCTTAACTAACCTCCTCCCTATTCGGCCCGTTGTTGCCGTGAGGGGGATTGGTAGCGGCTGCTGGAGTGTGATGCTCCATGGGGCAGTTCTCTGTTCTTTTGTGACCTTATGCTCCTGTCCTCACAAATTCTGCTGGATGACTTTTCCTTTTCCTTATGTTTCGTTTTCCTCCCCCCCCCCCTCTTCTCCTTTCTCAATGTAACTTCCCGCCGACCTTTTGCCTGTTTTGGTTATTCTTTTGGCCTTCTTTTTTTTTGGCGCCCTGGTGTTTGAGGAGGATCTTGCACCCGTAGAATTGTAGTACCCAATGTCTCGAGCGAGAGGACCCTTTTTATTGTCAATCCTCCTTTCATCACTGAACCCGATCTTGACGGACTGATGGTTCTTAAGGTGGTGTTTGTGGGGCATATACTCACGACACACCCCTATGGGGCCCCAGCAAGATCGGCAACATGTCTCTTGTTGGGTGTCCTGCCTCTAATTGTGGTTCCATGGTGGGTGTGGGGGCACATTTGTGAATGAAAGTTTGACCTCTTGTTTTATGTCTCATTCTGCTCCTCTTATACCTTCTCAGGCTCATGGGTGTCATTGCTGCTGCTCCTCAGATGCAGCCACCTGCTTAGCCGCCTTATCTTGGCTTGGCGAGACCCCTGTTCGGGTCTCCAAGAACGCTCAGTTGAATGCCAGTGTTGGCACTATTCTCCTCCCACCCCATGTTGCACCCGGTGTTAGGAATCTACAGGATTGCCACAACGATATTCGGCATATCCTCGAAGCCCAGGGCCATTCTGTCCTCCAGGTTGACATGTTTACTCATCCCCCTCGTGGTCGTTGCTGTCAGCCCCTTCGGGTTGAGAAGGTTACATTTGATGGTAGGACCCTTCCGCCCTCTGTCACTCTTGCTGGTGCCAGGTGCTCTGGCCAGAAGTACATTCCCTCTCCTCGGCTCTGTAATAAGTGCTGAAGGTTTGGGCATGGTGCCCTCTGGTGCTCCAGTGCTGTCTCTCTGTCCTTTGTGTAGGGACGATGGTCAATCTTAAGTCAGAGTGCACTTCTCCCCCGGGCTCACTGTTTCAATTGAGGTGAGGCCCACCCTGCCTTCTCCCCCGGGCTCACTGTTTCAATTGAGGTGAGGCCCACCCTGCCTTCTCCCGCGCGTGTGCACATTACAAACTTGAGGCAGCCGTCCTCACCTTGAAGCACCAGGAACGTTTGTCTTTTAACTGAGGCGAGGCACCAGGTTCGCCGTTTCCCCCCTTTCGCTGGTGTCTCATGCTCGTGTGTTGCGCTCTTCCTCTCCTCGTTATTCCCACCTTCTTCAGTCTCACAACCGTTTCCAGGTCTTAGACCAAGACGTGCCCCAACGCCACCGCCTCTGTTCCTTTAAGTTCTGTCCCGAAGGGTCCTCCTCATGGTTCTCTGTTCTCTGGGGTTCCCCTTCTTTCTACCCAGTCAGTCTTGTCTCCTGTGTCTTCTTCCTTATCTCCCTCTGATCCTCCTTCCCATCCATCTCCTCCATCTCTTGGCTCTCCACCTGTCTGTGCGGGCTGATGTCCATCGCTCTCCCAGCGGCCATAGTGTTGTTTGCTCTTGTTCTGCTTCTCCTGTTGAGAAGCTTGAATCTGTTGCCCAGAACATTGTTGCTGGGACGCCTGTCTCCTTGAGTCAAAGGCGAAAGCCTGGCTCGTCTCCTTCCTCCTCCCTGGCGGGTAAGAAGGCTTCGCTTTCTTCCTCGGCCCCTACTTCTGACACTCTCACTCCATCCCCTCCCGTTTCGCTGGTTGCGCCCCCTATTCCTGCTATGGGGGGTTTCTTTGGCCCCTGCTTCCCTCTCGATTGCTGTTCTTGCTGAGGTGCACTCCCTGGTTTCTGCCTTTTCTCCTGCTGCTGTCCTTGACCCTCGGTTGTCTCCCCCTCCTCCTCCGAACCCTGCTCGTTCACCTCTGGTTGGTCCTACCACTCCCTTCCCTCCATCCTTACTCAGTTTACCCATGCCCCCTAACCCTAACTTCGCACTTCATTAACGTGCTGTTTTCCTTTTACACCTTTGTTTCTTCATTGTCCTCTGTTGCTGTCCTTTCTCTGCTTGTCGATGTCTAATCTTCAATGGAATATTCGCAGATATTACGCCAGTTTCCTTGAACTCCAACTTCTGATTTCGCGGTTTTCGCCCCTTTGTGTCTGTCTCCAGGAGCCGTTGCTTGGTTCTCGTCCTGGTTGCTTTCGTGGCTATTCCTTTTTCTCCCCTCCCTCCTGGCTTTTGCTGGGGGCCTGTTCCTCTTCTGCTCTCTTGATTCGTTCTGATGTTTCCTTCGTCCCCCTTACTTTTTCCGTTGCCTCTCCATTGTTCTGCTGCACATGTCTTTGTGTGTAAATGGTACATGGTTTGTTCCATTTATCTCCCCCCAAATGTCCCCCTTTCTCTTCCCGATCTTAAACACCTACTGGACTCCTTGTCGGAGCCTGTGCTCCTTCTGGGTGATTTTAATTGTCGACATACCCGCTGGGGTGATGTTCTGACAAACACCCAGGGTCGCCTTCTCGAACCATTCATCCTCTCTTCTTCCCTGTCTCTTCTGAATTCTTGTGAGCCCACTCATTTTGACTCTCGGACTTGCACCCTATCCTGTCTTGATCTTTCTCTCTGCGCGTCGTCTCTTTACTTGGATTTCACGTGGCGAGTTCTGGATGACCTCCATGTCAATGACCATTTCCCCCATGTTACCTTTTTCTCTTTTCACCCTCCCCTCTCCTTTCCTAGGTGGTAGTTTGCTAAGACAGACTGGAACCTATTTACTCTCCGTGCTGCTCTCTCTGACGTCTCCCTTCTCTCTCTCCCTCAAGCCCTCCTCCTTTTTCATGACACTGTCTTCGACGCTGCCCTATGCACTATTCCTTGCTCTTCCTCTCGGGGACCACGGAAGTGCGTTCCCAGATGGAATGTGGACTGTGCTCTGGCTGTCTGCTGTAAGCGTGTAACCTGGAAGAGAGACCGCCGCTGGCAAACGGCTGATTTTTTTTTTTGTTTCGGAAGGCGAGTGCAGTGGCTCGTAGGGCCATTCGTACAGCTAAGCGTGAGTGTTGGAAGTCTTATGTTTCCACCATTACGTCCGAAACTCTTCTGCCGCAGATCTGGAAGCGTGTCCACAAGATAGTGGGTAAGTTCGTTCCCGATGTCTTGCCGGTCCTTCACCTCCATGGTACTCTTGTGGCGGACCCGTTGCTGGTTGCGACCGAACTGGGTTCCCACTTTTCTTCTGTTATCTCTGGTTCTCATCTTCCTCAATCTTTCCTTCATAAACCTGTCCTTGAATCTCGTCCTTTAGATTTCTGCACTCATCTCTAACTTCCCTATAACGATCCCTTCTCTCTCACCGATCTTCGGTCTGCCCTGGCCCTCTGCGGTTCTACGGAGGAGGGCTCCAGTGGCATTTATTATGAGATGCTTTGCCATCTGTATAATCGGGTCTGGGAGTCGTTGTCAGTCCCTGAGAACTGGCGCGATGCCATTGTCCTCCCTGTTCAGAAACCAGGGTCTCTGGGGACATCCCCTAAGGACTTTCGCCCTATTGCCCTCACGAGTTGTATCTGCAAACTCTTTGAACGTATGGTTAACGTTCGTCTGATTTGGTTCTTAGAACACTATCACCACCTCTCCCCGTCTCAATTTGGTTTTCACAAGTGCCGCAGCACATCAAATGTCCTGGTGAACTTGGAGGTCTATATTCGTACTGCTTTTGCTGCGAAGACCTCCGTTGTTCCCGTCCTTTTTGACCTGGAAAAGGCTTACGACACCACCTGGAGATATCATATTCTGTCCCAACTTCATTCTTTTGGCCTTTGTGGTCATCTCCCTCTCTTTCTCCAAAGCTTCCTCTCTCGTCATTCCTTTCGAGTGAGGCTTGGTACCACTCTCTCTGCCCCTTTTCGGCAATATGATGGTGTACCACAGGGTAGTGTTCTGAGCACTACTCTTTTTCTAGTTGCCCTCAATGGTCTTCTTTCCTCCCTTCCTTCTGGCATCTTCTCCACTCTTTATGTTGACAATCTTACCTTTTGTTGTCAGGATGATGAAATGCCTCTACTTCATTGACGGCTTCAACTTGCAATTGATGCCGTGTCATCTTGGGCCATCAGTCATGGCTTCCGGTTCTCAACATCTAAGACTTGTGCTATGACTTTTACTCGGACTTATGTCGTTCTTCATCTCTCTGTCACTCTATGGTCATCCCCTTGAGTACAAGGATTCTGCTAAGATTTTGGGGTTAATCTTTGACACTCATCTGTCTGGGTCACCCCATATCTCTTACCTCAGAGTTGAATGCTCCAAGGATTTTGCTCCCCTTAAGATATTGTCCCATACTTCTTGGGGAATGGATAGGCGCGCACTCCTCGCTTTACATTCCTCTCTCGTTCTGTCTAAATTCAATTATGGTTGCCCTGCTTACTCATGTGCTTCTTCTATTTTTCGCCGTCTTGATGCTTTGCACCATACTGGGTTGTGCCTCAGCTCTGGTGCCTTTCATTCGACTCCCGCCTTCAGCTTGTATGTTGACACTGGCTTCCTATCTTTCCAGGACCGTCGTGATTGCTACTGTCTTCGCTATTTTGTGCGGTCCTTGCAACATCCTTTCTCTCGCCCCTGTTGTGCTTTAACTTTTACCCCTCCTGTGATTCCTGTTCCTCTTCACCACCTTCCTCTTTCTGTACAGTTATCTCACTTGCAGGATTTTCTTTCATTTCGTATTTCTAATATTTCTCCTAGTGTTGTTCCTTCCTTGCCCCCGTGGAGAGTCCCCTTCCGAAGTTTTGTACATCCTTGACTCCGCATCACTAAAGCTTTTACCCCACCTACGGTTCTGAAACGACTTTTCCTTGAGCACTTTTCTTCACATTCCTACTCTGTTTCCATCTTCACCATGGGTCTAAGTCTGCGAACGGTGTAGGCTACTCTGTTGTTTTTCCTGACCACACTTACACGTGTCGCCTACCTTCGGAGACTAGCATCTTCACAGCTGAACTTTGTGCTATTCTCTATGCCTTTCGTCTCCTGCTTTCTCGTTGTCAATCTTCCTTTGTGGTTGTCATTGGCTCTCGTAGTGCCCTCATGGCTCTCGGGTCCTTTAATCTGGTCCATCCAGTGGTTGTCAAGATTCAGCATTGGTTGTTTCTTATTTCCAGTAAATTTAAGTCAGTTGAGTTTTTGCTGGGTTCCCAGCCATGTTGGTGTCTTTCAATGAGTGTGTGGACGCTGCCGCTAGGGAAGCTTTCTGCTCTTGTCCCATCTCACATAAAGGTATTCCTTATTCCGACTTTTACCCAGTTATTCATTCCTCCATCCTTACCCGTTGGCAGGATTGTTGGTCTTGTGTTACTTGTAACAAACTGTGTAGTGGGTTCTCGTGGCCTTCCTCCTACCACCGTAACCGGCGGTGGGAAACACTCAAGCATGGTTGCGTGTTGGCCATTCACACTTAACTCAGTCACTTAATGGAACGCCGCCCTGCCCATTATTGTCCAAATTGCATTGTCCCTCTTACAGTCGTGCACATCCTTGTTGAATGTCCTAACTTCCAGGACAAGCGTGTGTCTTGCTTTCCGACCGTCCGTCGCGGTCGTTTGTCCCTCGATAGAATTCTTGGCGAGTCTAATACAGTACTTTTGATATTGTTCGCCTTATGTGTTTCTGTTCTTGTATTAGCATCCTTGGTGATATTTAGTGTCCTCTGATTATTCCGCACATTTGATGGTGCTACATACCCTTCCCAGTTTGGTGCCTTCTTTTGATAATTACTTACACCTTAACTAAATGAATTTAATTTCACTACTCTACTGGTTAGTAGTGTTAGTAAATTATAATGCCTAGTACAAGAATTGCTTCTTAAAGTACTAGGTGTTAATAATTAAGTGTTGGAAATTTCCAACATCAGTGCCTGGCTGCATCCTTATATATATACATTGGAGTCTTTCTGTATACGTAGTTGATCATGTACATTATGTTACCAATTGCTACCTAGGTCTTCTTAGTTCAACATATTGCTTATACTCTCTTGTCCCTAGCTACCAGTGCTTGGACCATATTTAAGGTTTTTTCATTGCATATATCCATATTTCCAACCTCTGTACTGCACATTGTTGTGTATCTTCATATGTGCATATTGGCTATACTGATTTTGGTGCTAGGTTGCCCTATGTACATTTTCAGTTCCCTGATATTGGACTGCCCCAGTGTTCAGTTATAGAACAGAGTTCTTTCATCTTCTCCTTGTATGTCACTGCCAGATTCTGTGTTGCAATGTCTGCAGGTGGATGTAGATTTCCAATCAACCACTCCTGTCCCTACAGTTCCCTTTTGTTGGGACAGGAGGAGCTAGGATTACGGCCCTGGCTACAGTCTTTTCTTTGTGTTCCTTTTCCAGAAAGTACATTTTTGTTTTAGTGCGGTACATGTCCTGAGTAGTTCTCCTCATATATTACTCGGCGACGCGTGCGTCGTTCTGTCTTGCTGGAACTGATTGTGCTGCTCCTGCAGGTTACAGGGTCGCTGTTTTTTGCTTCGTGTTTCGGCTCATTTTCCTCATTAGCCTCTGACTGGGCACTGACTCTTTTAAGTTTTCATCGCCACTTTGTCCTTGCTGTTTGTGGAGTCCGCAATTCGGCAGTTTCTGCAAGCGGCTTTTTCTCATCGTCATCCGTTATCGGACTTGTTGGTCCTTTAGGGGGTCCAGGGGAGGGGGGTTCCTCCTGGACGGGGCATTTCTGCTCGCCGGGGTTGGTTCTTTCCCAGCTCGCCGGGTTTGGGTTCTTGGTTCCCTGGCGGACGTTCCTTCTGGTTCCTTGCCAGTCTTGGTTTCAAGCGCTGCTTGCTCAGTGTCCGCACCCAGGGGTTTTCCCACAGCTCCGCCTCTTTCAAATTATCAGTCTGGTCCATCAAGGGGCTGGTTTGGTCTTCTTCTCGAGTCTTGAAGTCTGGTATTTCTGTCTCTCCATGTTTTTGGGGATCAGGTGGCTTCGTTTATGGTGTCCCACCTGCGTGCTTTGTTTTGGCAGCAGTATGGGGCTTTGCTGGCAGTCCTTCCTTTCTTTTGTCTCTTCATAGGTATCCTGCGGTTTTTGTTGACATGGTCTTATCCTTCTCTCATAGAGGTTTGGGTCCGTCATCTTGACATATACTGTCGCCTCGTATCATGCGGCGTTAGCGGAGCTGCTGCAGCTTGCTTTCAATCTTGATGTTACTTCTATACCATTTCGGAAACTGTCTCGCGTTGTTTCACCTCTGGCCTGCTCATGCGCCGTCTGAGCCGTCCTGGTCTATGGACAGAGTGCTCTCATTTCTGTCTTCGCTTCAGTTTGTTGTGGCCCCTTCGGTTAGGGATTCGGTTAAGGATTGTTTTTCCAAACAATCCAAAGATCTTTTCTTGTTGGCATTGACCTCTGGGGGTCAGGTTGGGGAGCTTCATACTCTTATCCGGCGCGGGGGTTTCTGCCGCTTTTGGTCATGGTGATAGGCTTGCTTGTTTGCAGCCGTCTCCTTTTCTGGCGAAGAATGAGACTGCTGCTTTCCGGAGGGGTCTTTGGGTTGTTGATGCTTGGTTCGTCAGGCTGGGCGTGCATCATGTGTTGTGTCCGATTGCGGCTTTCCGTCGTTATTTGTGTGACATTGCCTCTGTGGCTGAAGACACGCTTTGGGTTGATACGGTTTCCCTTATACAGTGGTACCTCGGTTTAAGAGTTTAATCCGTTCCTGGAGACAGCTTGTATTCCGAAGACTCGTAATACGAAGCTAATTTCCCCATAAGAAATAATGGGAAATGAATTAATCCGTTCCTGACTACCCAAAAACCTCACTTCAAACTAAATTTTATACCTAATTTATCTAAATAAGCCTACAAAACTATGTTCAAGTTATTACTTACCCTTGCTGATGAATGCTGTTTGTTACGGCCCTATTGGGTCGCAACTGGGGTTCTTCTCTGATGTTATTAGAGTTTGGGTATCCGGCCCCAAGTTAGTAGTGGCTTTCAAGGGGTGTGTTCCGTAACGCAAGTAAATTAAAGGGGAAGGGATAAAAATGCACTAATTTAAATATATATATTAACCTCCACCATAAATATCTCAGTCACTCGCTGGGTCTATAACTACACTTATGTACAATCACTTGTCTTCCTCCGAAGACTCAGGATGTTTCACGGTGCTCACGATGAGTAGCCCTGGTTCTCTTCTTTGTGGCCCACGATGAATCCTTCGATTCTCTAGGCGAATCTACCCTGGCCACAGGCCAGCCAAATCACAGTCCCACTGGGTGCACCATCGTGGAGGCCTTCAACCACAAATCCAGCCTGTAGCTGGCAGGTTCCAATCAGCTCCGCTGCGTAGGCCACTCCACGACCGATACTAGGGTTGCGAGCCCTAGGCAGGAGCCTCGTGTGATTCCACAGATCACTCTCCTCACCACAGTGTTTCTGGAGCTGACCCACAGATGGCGTGGTCGTCACAGCTCTGTGACACGACGCTGGGCTCGGGTCCGTAACACTGTTGGAGTATGGAAGATGGTGAGGAGGGTGGAGGAGGAGAGGTGTTACTGTTTGGAAGGGGAGCCCCCTTCCATTATAACATCAGGCAGTGAGGACCTCTCTGGGGTGCAATCCCTGGCACGTTTTGCCTGCATGCCACTAGGACTTGCTTGTCTTACTAAGAATCTGTCTAAAGACACTTGTTTTTCCCTACATTTTAACACTTCTCTGTAGTAAGACATCACATTGTCATTTAAAAGGTCAATGCAACAGCCTGCTACAGCTTTATCTGGGTGAGTTTTTTCAACAAAACTTTGCAGTTCTTCCCATACTTCACACATTTTCTTAATGAAGAAGGGATATCCTCTATTGCTTCTACTCACAGCTATTTTCTTAGGTTGAACCTTACCATGGCTTTCTTGAGACCCATGGCGAGATATATAATAACAACTTTTATGCTCCAATGGCCAAAAAATGACAAAAAACTGTAAATCCTTGTGAAGAATTCAGGCGGGATAGTCACTGGGCATGAGGCACTGGTAAACTGAGGCTGTGCTACCACTCGCTTGTCGGCCTGTACGCATATCAACACCCTCGTCTTCCGAGGCAAAATTTGCTGGCAGGATTTCGAGGCAGGATTTGCTCGGAAAATTTGCCTCGGAAGGCGAGGGGCCTTTCGAGGCAAATTTTCCGAGCAAATCCTGCTCGTATTCCGAAATACTCATATACAGGGACACTTGTATTCTGAGGTACAGTGTGTCCTCACTTGAACGAACTATATGGGGTGAAGCCAATTCGTTCCAGTGCGGAATTCGTTCCATCCGTCCGGCCCCAACAACGTTCTTAATTTTTTTTTTTTTTTTTGTTACATATGCCAGGACACATTTGCATTAGGAAACATTGCACTTGACTCATGAAGGGAGTCCTTGCTAGTGCTGGTCCTGTAGGCCTACTGTGAAACCGTACCAAAAACTTTTGAATTTTGGTCTGTTTCTTCGTTGCGTGCTGCTTCATTATAATATCTTTCATGCCGTTAATAATCTGAGATGGGGAAATCACCATCCCCTTCACCACCCACACCATCCCCCTACACCATCCCCCACACCACCTACACCCCCCCATACTATCCCCCACACCACCCATACCATCCCCCACACACCCCACACCATCCCCCTACACCATCCCCCCACACCATCCCCCCACACCATCCCCCACACCCCACACCCCCTCATACTATCCCCCACACCACCCATACCATCCCCCACACCACCCACACCATCCTCACCATCCACACCATCCTCCACACCACCCACACCATCCTCACCACCCACACCATCCCCCACACCATCCTCACCATCCACACCATCCCCCACACCACCCACACCATCCTCACCATCCCCCACACCACCCACACCATCCTCACCACCACACACACACACACACACACACACACACACACACACACACACACACACACACACACACACACACACACACCATCCATGGGGTGTATTGAAGCAGCAGGCTTGGAAATATCTCATTCAACTCGCCCGACAAAAAAAGATAAAAGAAAAAAAAAGAGGCTAGCTGACTTCCTAACCGCCTAATACATCCCCTCACCACTGATACACACGCCCATTTATTATGCATTCTTCATTTTGAATAAGGAATATTATGATAGAGCAATGTGTTACAAGCCACTGAAATGGTAAAATTTTATATCTTAATTTTGTGAAACGCATCAAGTATAGTATCGAGGCAAACATGTGGCTTGGAGTCAGCAGTTCATAATTGCTGGGTTGACAGGTCTCCTCTCACACATCCAAGAACCCCCACCCCCCACCCCGCAATGACTCGAGGAGTGACACACTGGTACCCGGCCACGCACACCACCAGCACACAATGCCAAGTCAGCTGTTGTTTTCTACAGGAAACAATAAAACATGTTAATGATTAATAATGTATATTAATACACAACAATTAACATATTTTGGCATAAATATTTTACGGCTAAGATTGAAATTTTTAATACAGAATGGATGAGAGGTTTGGCAGCCATGCGTGGTCAGCCACCGTCCTCCCCTCTGCCACTCTTACTAACGTGACCACCCTACACTCCCTACATCACCACTACCCCCTCCCTCACCACCACCACTGCCTCCCTCACCACCACCACCACTGCCTCCCTCACCACCACCACTGCCTCCCTCACCACCACCACTGCTTCCCTCACCACCACCACTGCCTCCCTCACCACCACCACTGCCTCCCTCACCACCACCACTGCCTCCCTCACCACCACCACTGCCTCCCTCACCACCACCACTGCCTTCCTCACCACCACCACTGCCTCCCTCACCACCACCACTGCCTCCCTCACCACCACCACTGCCTCCCTCACCACCACCACTGCCTCCCTCACCACCAGCACCTCCCTCACCACCACTGCCTCCCTCACCACTACCTCCCTCACCATCACCGCCTCCCTCACCACCACCACTGCCTCCCTCACCACCACCACTGCCTCCCTCACCACCACCACTGCCTCCCTCACCACCAGCACCTCCCTCACCACCACTGCCTCCCTCACCACCACCACTGCCTCCCTCACCACCACCACTGCCTCACCACCACCACTGCCTCTCTCACTACCACCACTGCCTCCCTCACCACCACCACCATCACTCCCTCACCACCACCACCATCACTCCCTCACCACCACCACTCCCTCACCACCACCCCCAATGCCTCCCTCACCACCACCACTGCCTCCCTCACCACCACCACTGCCTCCCTCACCACCACCACTGCCTCCCTCACCACCACCACTGCCTCCCTCACCACCACCACTGCCTCCCTCACCACCACCACTGCCTCCCTCACCACCACCACTGCCTCCCTCACCACCACCACTGCCTCCCTCACCACCACCACTGCCTCCCTCACCACCACCACTGCCTCCCTCACCACCACCACTGCCTCCCTCACCACCACCACTGCCTCCCTCACCACCACCACTGCCTCCCTCACCACCACCACTGCCTCCCTCACCACCACCACTGCCTCCCTCACCACCACCACTGCCTCCCTCACCACCACCACTGCCTCCCTCACCACCACCACTGCCTCCCTCACCACCACCACTGCCTCCCTCACCACCACCACTGCCTCCCTCACCACCACCACTGCCTCCCTCACCACCACCACTGCCTCCCTCACCACCACCACTGCCTCCCTCACCACCACCACTGCCTCCCTCACCACCACCACTGCCTCCCTCACCACCACCACTGCCTCCCTCACCACCACCACTGCCTCCCTCACCACCACCACTGCCTCACCACCACCACTGCCTCTCTCACTACCACCACTGCCTCCCTCACCACCACCACCATCACTCCCTCACCACCACCACCATCACTCCCTCACCACCACCACCATCACTCCCTCACCACCACCACTCCCTCACCACCACCCCCAATGCCTCCCTCACCACCACCACTGCCTCCCTCACCACCACCACTGCCTCCCTCACCACCACCACTGCCTCCCTCACCACCACCACTGCCTCCCTCACCGGCCACCACTGCCTCCCTCACCGGCCACCACTGCCTCCCTCACCACCACCACTGCCTCCCTCACCACCACCACTCCCTCCCTCACCACCACTGCCTCCCTCACCACCACTGCCTCCCTCACCACCACCACTGCCTCCCTCACCACCACCACTGCCTCCCTCACCACCACCACTGCCTCCCTCACCACCACCACTGCCTCCCTCACCACCACCACTGCCTCCCCCACCACCACCACTGCCTCCCTCACCACCACCACTGCCTCCCTCACCACCACCACTGCCTCCCTCACCACCACCACTGCCTCCCTCACCACCACCACTGCCTCCCTCACCGGCCACCACTGCCTCCCTCACCACCACCACTGCCTCCCTCACCACCACCACCATCACTCCCTCACCACCACCACCATCACTCCCTCACCACCACCACTCCCTCACCACCACCCCCAATGCCTCCCTCACCACCACCACTGCCTCCCTCACCACCACCACTGCCTCCCTCACCACCACCTCCCTCACCACCACCACTGCCTCCCTCACCACCACCACTGCCTCCCTCACCACCACCACTGCCTCCCTCACCACCACCACTGCCTCCCTCACCACCACCACTGCCTCCCTCACCACCACTCCCTCCCTCCCTCACCACCGGGAAAGCAAAATATAATACTGTACAACTGTTTACACTTTGGTGAATCATAGTTGATGACAGTGGTTGTCATCAACTATGACAGCTCGGTCTCGGTGATCGCTTGGACGAACATTCCTCGCTTAATTGAACAATTGTATGTTCCACTGAACATTTGGTACCAAATTCAATTTGTTTGGCTCTTCCAGGAATTCGATAGAGCGGGGTTCGTTAGATTGAGGAAGCACTGTACCACTGTACTCTGTTCTTGGGTTCAGGTCTCTCAGGTCGGCTGCAGGGTTATTAGGTCTAGCCAGCCTGCGGTCTATCCCCGTGCCCATGACCCATCATGGGCACATCTAGGGCTCGTCATGGGCACATCTAGGGCCCGTCATGGGCACGTCTAGGGCCCGTCATGGGCACGTCTAGGGCCCGTCATGGGCACGTCTAGGGCCCGTCATGGGCACGTCTAGGGCCCGTCATGGGCACGTCTAGGGCCCGTCATGGGCACGTCTAGGGCCCGTCATGGGCACGTCTAGGGCCCGTCATGGGCACGTCTAGGGCCCGTCGTGGGCACGTCTAGGGCCCGTCGTGGGCACGTCTAGGGCCCGTCGTGGGCACGTCTAGGGCCCGTCGTGGGCACGTCTAGGGCCCGTCGTGGGCACGTCTAGGGCCCGTCGTGGGCACGTCTAGGGCCCGTCGTGGGCACGTCTAGGGCCCGTCGTGGGCACGTCTAGGGCCCGTCGTGGGCACGTCTAGGGCCCGTCGTGGGCACGTCTAGGGCCCGTCGTGGGCACGTCTAGGGCCCGTCGTGGGCACGTCTAGGGCCCGTCGTGGGCACGTCTAGGGCCCGTCGTGGGCACGTATAGGGCCCGTCGTGGGCACGTCTAGGGCTCGTCGTGGGCACGTCTAGGGCTCGTCGTGGGCACGTCTAGGGCTCGTCGTGGGCACGTCTAGGGCTCGTCGTGGGCACGTCTAGGGCTCGTCGTGGGCACGTCTAGGGCCCATCATGAGCACGTCATGGGGCTCGTCTAGGCCCAGGAACATGAATGTTCCTGGGCCTAGTTGGGCCTGTGTCGCCTTCGGTCAGCGATTGCAGTCTGTTGTCTCGACTTCGGGTTGAGATGCGAGCACCGGCTGCCTCCCGGGTAAATCCCGCTGTTTTCGTCTTTGGTGACGTAGCCCCGGAAAGCCAAAGGGGCTTCCCTCTAAAAACCAGCGTTGAATGTAATGAAACGTCATTTTCTGGGCGAGTCCTGGCAACCCTCCCTACCTCCAGTCAGCGGTTTTTCACGTGCTTTTGACATCCACCCTGAGAACTGCAGGGTGAATCTCCAGTGCGGAGGTTTAGGGCTTCCCTTCCCCCTCCCAAGGAGGGGGGAGCTGCGCAGCTCGTGCAATGTCATGCTCGTTTTCATTTGGGGAGTTCTGTCCACTCGTTTGTCTATTTTAGTAGTTTTCACCAGAATAGGAGTTTTGAGGTGCTTACCTTTCTGGGTGCCTGTCCCAGTCGATGGCAGATATAGAATGCTCAAAATCCCATGTGCAATTCTATAGGCCATTGCTCCTCGTGCCTCTCTGAAGGGGCCAGGTTCTGGCTTGTGGTCCCTGGTAGGCCTAGAACTCCTTTCAAACTGATTCCAAAGTTTTGGGATATACATATCAGCCTGGGTAGCTCCAGGGAGCCTCCAGGACTCACCCAGAAAATAGCGTTTCATTACATTCAATGCTGGCCTTTTGGGTAGAACATAACAGTAATTATTATATATCACACCATGGGTCCCAAGAAAATCAGTGGTAAGGTTTAACCTAAGAAAACACATGTGAGGATGACCATAGAGCAAAAACAAGAGATCATTCCTAAACAAGAAAATGGTACATGAGTTGTTGAAGTAGCTTGGCAGTACAACAAAACTATGTCAATGATATGCATGTAATTGCTAAGAAAAAGGACATTGTGAGTGCTAAATTGGCAAAAAGCATATCAACAATCACGAAACTAAAAATACAAACACTTGAGGATGTTGAAAAAATTTTAATTTGGATACACAACAAGGCATTAGTAGGTTATAGCTTTTTAGAGGCCATCATTTGTGAAAAAGCACGGCTATTGCTTGAAGACCTTCTAAAGAAAACCCCTGGAACAAGTGATGCAGATTTAAATGAGTTTAAGGCGAGCAGGGGATGGTTTGAGAAATTTAGAAAAAGAAGTGGCATTGATAGTGTTGTGAGTTGGTGGAGGAACACAGCGAAAAACTGATCACCAAAGAAATTCTAGCCCTTCGCAAGAATCAGCATCAAGAGGCAGATGAGGAAATTTCTTCTGGGGAGGAGGAGGCGGCGGCAGCAGTACAGAATGTCCCTTCCTCAACAAATAAGAAGTGGTGTAGACTATGGGAAAAAATGCGAACATTTGTTGAAACGACTCACCTAGAGCAAGCTGTAGTAGGCCGTTGCCTTAACCTTTTTAATGACACTGTGATGCCTCACTACAGACAAGTGTTACAGCATAGTCTCTATGGAAAGGTTTTTAGTTTCAAAAAACAAGCAGTTAGCCACAACCAGCCAGGTCCTAGTGGTATGCAGGCAAAACGTAGGAGAGAGTGTACCCCCAGAGAGATCATCACTTCCTGATGCAGGCGATGAGTCACAATAACGTAGATGAAGTATGTTGACCAGACCACACACTAGAAGGTGAAGAGACGACGACATTTCGGTCCGTCTTGGACCATTCTCAAGTCGATTGTGATGAGGAAGTAGATGCAGGCAATAAATAGGTTAGAGAGAGGTGGGGAGCAAAGTGTAGTAGAGGGGATAGTAGTAGGAATAAAAACTGCAGAGGGCCTATTGGCCCATACGAGGCAGCTCCTATTATAACCACCGAATGAGAAGGAAATAGTAATAGGAATAAGAAGAGGATAGTAAGGGAATGTAAAGAAAACAATGAACAGAAAAAAGAGAGAAGAGAGAAAGAAATGGAAAGAGAAAGAAAGAAAATGGAATGGTAAGCTTATGTTAGGTCATGTTTGTTAGAAAGATTAGAGCATTTAAGTATATACTCTGAAAGGGAAGAGTCCACAGCAACAAAACCAGGACTCAAGTTCATGTTGGGTACATTGTGTATTAGAGCCGATTCAACAAGACGGCGTCTGTGTAGAGTAGAGGCAGGAAAGATTATTTTGGAGGCAGACCAATCAATAGGATGATTGGAATCCCTCACATGACAGAAGAGAGCATTGTTAGTGTCTGCAGACTTAACACTTCTCTTGTGTTCTTAAAGTCTGTCATTCAGTGTACGGCCAGTTTCGCCAAAGTATTGGAGAGGACAAGACGAACAGGAGATAGAGTAGACACCAGCAGCATTAGAAGCAGGAGGAGCAGTGTGAACTAGATTGCTACATCACTTCCTGATGTTATAATGGAAGGGAGACTCCCCTTCCAAACACTAACACCTCCCCCCCTCCCCATCCTCACTGTCTTCCATATGCCAACAAGTCATCAGTAAAGATAAGCTATAACCTGTACATACTATAGTACAAAATATTTGTGTGTATTATATATGAATTGTATTTTTAAGTTAATATTTTTGGGAGTGTGGAATGGATTAATTCAGTTTACACTATTTCTTATGGGAAAATTCTTTTCGGGTTGCGAATTTTCGGCTTTCAAACCGTCTCTGGGAATGGATTAAATTCGTAAACGGGGGCCACGGTATAGGCATTATTATTGGTGTTGTCTATTCATAATACATTTATTTTTATAAATCACTACATCAAAGTTAATGGGTGTTCCCCATATGTGTGTTCTTTTTCACTATTTCAGCAGGGTTTACTGTAGAGTAAACCCCTGTTACAGCATCAGTGTTGGGGACAGCAAACGTCACTTAACACTGACAATAATGCCAGTATAGGACAGTATAGCTGTTCTGGACAAAATATCGTAACAGTGAACACCCACATGTCGATGATGAGTCACAATAATGTGGCTGAAGAAATGGTGACCAAACCACACTAGAAGATGAAGAGACGACTACATTTCGGTCTGTCCTGGACCATTATCAGTTTGATTATTGTTATCACAATTGACTTGATAATGGTCCAGGATGGACCAAAATGTTGTGTTCCTCTTCATCTTCTAGTGTGTGGGTTGGTCCACAACACCCACATCAGAAGCATAACTAACAACATGGTCACCATAATACCTGCTAGTAATTGTGAGGAAGGATGTGTGTGTGTGTGTGAAAGGGACATAAAATTAAACGCATAGCTTTACATACATAAGATGTGTGTTCCATGTAGACAGAACAACAATTAATGTTTTTATATTTGATAAAGATCATATAGACAAAATGTTATCTACAAAGAAAATTTACACCAGGTATGTCATTACATATATGGATGTGTGATGTTATAGGAGCAATACAAGATGTAAGTAAACATTCAACTTTGTGCGAGTGTGCATGTATATTTACTGTTTGTGCCTGCAGAGTTGAGCTATTAGCTCTTGGACCCCGCCTTTCTAACCAATCTATTTTTACTCTTACAGTGTTTATTACATACATTTCTCTCTAACACATGCGCGCACACATCCTCAGGAAGCATCCTGTAGCATCTGTCTAACTCCCAGGTAACTATTTACTATTAGGTGAACAGAGACATCAGGGTGAAAGAAACTGTGCTCATTTGTTTCTGCCTCAGCTGGGAATCGAACCCTGGCCTAGCGAATCGGGTGTGATTCGAATCGAATCATGTATGTCTATGTGTGTGTGTAATTACCTAAGTGTAGTTACAGGATGAGAGCTACGCTTGTGGTGTCCCGTCTTCCCAGCACTCTTTGTCATATAACTCTTTGAAATTACTGACGGTTTTGGTCTCCACCACCTTCTCGCCTAACTTGTTCCAACCGTCTACCACTCTGTTTGCGAAAGTGAATTTTCTCATATTTCTCCGGCAGCTTTGTTTCGTTAGTTTAAATCTATGACCTCTTGTTCTTGAAGTTCAAGGCCTCAGGAATTCTTCCCTATTAATTTTATCGATTCCTGTTACTATTTTGTACGTAGTGATCATATCACCTCTTTCTTCTATCTTCTAGTTTGGCATATTTAATGCCTCTAACCATGTATGTGTGTGTGGATTCATCGGTTGTAGATAAATGTAATTATTGCTTTGAATGTTGTTACTGTATATTTAACATTGTGTAAATTGGTGGTTGTGTAATTTACATAGTGTGTAAATAAACACGTAATGGGATTTTTACAATGTGTCAATATAATGTTTAACATTAAAATAAATGAAATATGGTTAAACTTTGTTTAATTTAAAAAACTGTTTCTTATTTCATGCCCAGTTATTTGCACTGTGTTTTGACAAGTTATTCTGTAAGTAAGACTTGTAGCAGAGCACTAATTTGAGAGCTCATTGCTGTGCCTAATTTGTAATCATCAAGTCAAGCACCAAAGCAACAGTAATTGTAGTGTTTCATAGATTGGAGAGGTCATTGCATGGTAGAGGATGGTCAGTGTTAATGGAATTATTACCTTCTGTGGTCAAGGTTTTGTTGGCATTAACCTAGGTAAACAGCAAGGTGTTGTGTAAACTAGCTACTGTATTTAAATTGAATAAAAATTGAGTGTCTTATGGTTTAAATTGCCAATACAGGTACTGTATGTAGTACCCACTGATCAGTTTGAATAACAACAAGGTTGATATCTAGCATGTCTATGAGTAGCACTGACTTACATAAGGGCCACTACCACAAGTGGCCTTGACGAGGACAGAAAGGTGGCGGCTTGTCAAAGGTCCCCCCATTTGCCTTGATCTTTTCCAGGTGGATTTTCAAATTAAATTTTGGTGGAATACCGCAGGTAATCAAGCACATGGGACTGGATTCGTGCTGTGTGTTTTGAATGTGTAGCCAGCAGCTTCTTGTAGTAGTAATATGGCACCAACTCTTTGTGCACAGTACTGTAAATATCTTGCGTGTTTTCCTACAGTAAGCAGAAAGAGACCAATAAGGTGTGACAGAGACAGAATTAGACTGATAGGTCATTCTCCCAATATGACGGGTCACAAACAACATTACTAACATCAACAATAACACCAATATAGAAGCTCTGTATGAAACGTGTTTTTGTTTTGTTTTTCTGGGGGAGCCCCTTCGGCTACCAGGAGCTTACTAGGCTGATATGCTAATGTCAGACTTTGGCATCAGTCATGTGTATGGAGTTCTGTGGGCCTACCGGGGACCACGAACCAGAACCTGGCCCCTTTAGAGAGGCATGGGGAGCAATGGCCAATAGAAACCCCTGTGTTATTGGAAGCATTCTATGTCTGCCATCGACCGGGTCAGGCACCCAGAAAGGTAAGCATCCCAAAACAAACCCCTATTCTGGTGAAATTATTGCTACCAAAAGCTGAACAAGTGGATAGAACTCCTCTAAAAGAAACAAGCTAACGATCATGACGTCACACGTAGCCACGACGCTGTCTGCGCAGCTCCACCCCTCCCTCCCTGGTTGGGAAAAGGGGGAGCCCCAGACCCCTCACGCCAGCTATTCACCCATCAGTTCTAAGGCTGATGCTAGAGGCTGTGGTCGTGTGCTCTGGTTCCGGTGGTTGTTTCAGCACTGTACCTAGTGTGTGGTGACTGTCTTCTAGATGGTGCATGAGCCAGGAGTGATTCTCCAGTACTTGGGCTGCATGCGCCTAGGATTTCTTTACCTAGGAGCCCTGTAAGTACTGCCCTTGGGGCTTGGGGTTACCTTCCACAAGTTCCTTGGGTCCTGCCCCTGCTAGGCCATTTACTGCTTGGTTTTCGGCCGCCCTTTGTGTGCTAGGGTGTTCTGTTTGCCTTGGGGTAGGGGGCAGTTTGCACTGGTAGGGGCGCAGGGTACCGCGCAGCTTGTTTTCACCAATCATAGCAGCCGGCTCTGTTCCGCCTGGGTGCACTGCCCTCTTGTGGGATTTTCTTTTTCTGCCTGGTGGGGAGGTCTGCCTTGGTTCTTGCCCCCTGTGTACTGACTATTCTTCCTTCTTCCGGTGGTTCCCCCTGCTAGGTCCCCGTGAGTGTACACGTCCCGGGGGGTTCAGTTCTTAGAAAGTTGTTTGGTATTTGTGGGTGCCGGTTAGAAGTACCCTGCCTGGGATTACCTGGGTGTGAGTCCCTGTTGGTAAATGCTCAGGATCCTGGGAAACCCCGAGGGGGCGTGTGGGTCCGATGGATGTGTCCCCGGAGTTCCCCCCTCGCTTTGTGCGGGTTCGAGGGTTGCTCTATCCCCTTGTCTCAGGGTGACTCTCGCTGTTTTGCCTCCGTCTGCTGCCTGTGGAGTCGGTGGCACCTTCGGCTTGGAGCCCTGCGAGTGTTGTTGCTTGTTTGTGGCTCGATTACCCAGTCTTATGTTGACTATGTGGGTGCAGGCAGCACGGGCGTTGCAAGTTGGGTTTCGGTGATGCAACACGCTAGGTCGTTTGCTCCCCAGGAGCCCCGGGGCCACCCTGTTTTGGTTGGTGTGACAGGGCTTGGGGGTGTTGGATGATTACGTTTTGCTCCTTTCGCATCCCCTTGTCTTTTCCCTGTTATGGTAACCCCCTCTCCCTTTCCCTCCCTGCATCCGGATCCTTACCGTTTGTGAGTTCAGGGCCGGGGCGGGACTTCGCTGGTCTTGAGACTCGGGGATTTCCCCCTTCTGGGGTAGCGACGGAGACATTTGAGCCTGTTCCTCCAGCCGTGTTGTATGAGTCTGCCAGTGGGCTCCCTTCTTTAGTACTTGTCCAGTTGCCCGGGCTTTTCTTGTGAGGCTGGGGCTTTGGGGGAATGGCTCGGCCCCAGGACCTGCCTAGTGGGTTCCCGGGGCTGGTGAGGGGCTGACGTTTGGACCCCGCCGGGGTTTTTCTACCCTCTTAGTGGGGCTTGTGATTAAGAGGAGTGTGGGGTTTTCTTCCCCCTCTCCATATATGTTTTTGGGAGTTGGCCCCTTGTCCCTTGGATCCGTCGGGTCTGTCCTGTCGGTGGGTCCGTTTCTCCACCCTTCTTGGGACGGGCCTTCACAGTCCTGTTCCCCTCTTCTCGGGGATCTTGACTTTTGGTCTCGGGTGCGACTTTGCCTTCCGTGCCTTCGTGCTTCATGCTTGCTTCTTTATGTTCTAGAAGGATCGGGAAGGTTTTGATTCTTCCCATAGTCTTGGAACGTCTGTCGTCTTCCACTCCTTTCTGTGGCTTGTTGGTGCTTCTTCAAGCTTCTCGATTTTCGGTCCTGTTTCGTTCTTTCGTGTTTGTCTCTTCTCTCCATGCACTGTCCTGCGCCACACAGGGAGAGCTCCTTGTAGCCAGATTGGGCTCCTTGTAGCCCTGTTGGGTGCTTGTAGCCCAAATGGGAAGCTGTGCTATGTTTCTTATTGCTCCTTCCTGCTCTTTTTGACTATGGTTGGCGGCTGGCCTGTGTACTCTCATATGGGATTCGGTCATTTACAACACTATTTTGTCTATTTTTCTAGTCACATTCATGGTTTCTTCTTCAGCTCGTGACTTCTGGCGACCCACATCTGGCATCACTGCTGCGCATGCGCCATGGTTGTTTGTTTTGATATGGGCGGTGTGCACGTGTGCTGGGGTTTTGCATACCTTTAATCTCAGGTGCTTCGCCTCTCGCTCTTCTCCCTTCTCCAGTCCATGCCCCATAGCTCCTGGGGACATTCTGGATTGCTGCAATGGGGAGGATGTTTGGTTTTCCCTGCGTATGGGTGTGGGGCTCATCCTTCACCTCTGCCCTACTCTTCTCCTGCATGCTCTGCCTTCTTCGACTGGCAGTACTCCCGGCATCATCTTGGCTACATTGTGTTGTGACACGTTTGTGCCTACGTTCTGCAGGTGATTTTATGCGATTTGGCATCTCTTTTGACCAGGCGCTGGTTCGTGGTTTTGGGATACGTATGTAAGTACATCAAAACACAGGTGACTGCAGCAGACCTCTTGGGCCATACGAGGCGGCTCCTAATTATACCCATCCAGTCCCCCACTTATGCATGTCCAGCCCATGCTTGAGTCCAGGTGGGCCTTACCTCCACCAGTTTACGAGGTACAATGGTGGGGTATATGTTCCTGTCTGGATGTTTTGAGGTGACATTTGCTGCTGTTTTCATGATGTGGATGCGTGTTGGGGATTGGTTGTGGATTTTTGTTTGGTCCTGCTGTACTTCTTGGGGCCTTTCTTGTTCATCTGGGCTCATAGTTGCACTGGGGGTCATGGCCCCGTTCTTCGTAGTCTTATCTGGGTCACACTTTCCTTCCACGTCTTGCAGTGCCTGGCTTAGCCCTTCCATATACATTGGATTCTCTGTACGGTACTTACCTAGTTGTCCTTGCCTAGTTGTGTTTGCGGGAGTTAAGCTCTGGCTTTTTGGTCCTGCTTCTCCCCTATCATTCGCTCAAGTGCAGGTTCCTGGGCCTGCTGGGCTCTATCATATCTGCGCTTGAAGCTGTGTGTGGTGTCATCCACCACCACATCGCTTCCTCGTGCGTTCCACTTGTCTACTACTCTGACACTGCAATACTTCTTTCCCATGTCTCTTTGGTTCGTTTGGGCTCTCATTCCACTGGTGTCCCCTGGTGTGTGTGCCTCTGGGGTCCCGTAGTCGGTCTTTCTCTGCCTTATCCCTTCCTTTGGAAATATTAAATGTGTGGTCATATCCTCGTAGCTTGTACTCCTTGTTTTGGGTACTGGTCTGGCATGGCGTACCTTTGTACCTTTTTTCCTTTTCGTCTTGTGTTGAGACATGTCACACATCTGTGTGGGCGTGGCTTGTTGGGACATGCCCAATGGCTCTGTGTGTTGTTGGCCGTGTTCCTTTCATTCCCATTTTGTTACTTGCCTTCTTTGTTCCTCATCTTCCTTCTACGCTCTTGTCCCGGGCCGTTGGTGCTGGGGCTTTTCTTCTGGTCTTTTCTTGTGTTTTTCCGTTTTCTCATTTTATCCTACACATGGTTGTGTGTTTTGTTTGTACCTTTTGGCTCTCCTATTGCCAGGTTTGGGTTCTTGGTTTCCTGGCTTACCTGGCCTGTTAGCATTTTCTGTATGGCGGACGTTCCATCTCCTCCTTTGCCGACTTGGGTTTCCGACTCTGCTGGCTCCGTGGTCACACCCGAGATCTTCCTGCGGCTCCACCTCTTCCTAGGCTCGATTGGCCCATAGCAGGGCCGGTTCGGTTCTGCCTCGAGTCTTTCACCTTATGTTGGTGGTCGGGTGGCTTCATTGATGGTGTCCCACCTGCATGCTTCTTCTTGGTGGCAATGTAGGGCTTTTGGCGGTCCCCTCCTTTTCCTTCTGTCCCTTCTTTGGTTGCTGCGTTTGTTGGTGTGGTCTTGTCCTTCTCTCGTGGAGGTTTGGGGCCGTCATCTTGCCCCCATACTGTCACCTCGTATCGTGCGGAGCTGCTTCAGCTTGCTTTCGGTGTTGTTGTTACTTCTGCACCGTTTCACAAGCTGTCTAGTACATTGTTTCACCACCGGCCTGCTGTTGCACCGTCTGAGCTGTCCAGGTCATTGGAAAGAGTGCTCTTTTCTTCTCCTCGGTTTGTTGTGGCCCCTTCGGTTCAGGATTGTTCTCCAAGGCTCCTTTTCTGTTGGCATTGGCCTCTGGGGGTCGGGTTGGGGAGCTTCATGCTCTCCTCAGGTGCATGGGTTTCTGCTCTTTCGGTCTTCATGTTGATTTTGTTCGTCTGCAGCCGTTTCCTTCTTTTCTGGCAGAGAATGAGACTGCTGCTTTCCGGAGGGGTCCCTGGGTTGTTAAAGCTTGGTTGATTGGGCCGGGGGTGCATCCATGTTTTGTGTCAGGTGGCGGCTCTTCGCCGTTTTTGTGCACCATGGCTTCTGTGTCCGGGACGCGCTGTGGGTTGATCTGTTGTCCCTTCTTCCCTGTTCGCGGGTGTGGGTCTCCCAGGTCGTCCGCAGAGTTCTTCAGGCTAACCAGCCTGCAGTCTATCCCCATGCCCATGACATTTGTAAGTTCACTGCTCTTGCTGCCGTCTTTGGCACCATGTCCTGGGCTGACATTCGGGCATGGGGCCTTTGGCGGTTGAACAGGGTCCTGGCTGCTCATTACCTTGTGCACGTCCTGGGGCTTCGTCGGGCCTGTGTCGTTTTGGGTCGGTGGTTGCAGCCAGTTGTCTCAACTTCGCGTTGTGGAGTGAGCAACGACTGCCTCCTGGGTAGGTCCCTAAGTTTTTCCTCTGTTGGTAGTTAGCTCCGGGGAGCCGAAGGGGCTCCCCCAAGGAAACCAGTGTTGAATGTAATGAAATGCGATTTTCTGGGTGAGACCCGGAGACTCCCCAACATCCCTTCCCCCGTTTTGTTTTTTTCGTGTGTTTTGACATTCAGCCTCAGAACTGGCGGGTGGATAGCCAGCATGAGGGGTCTGGGGCTCCCCCTTCCCCGGGAGGGATAAGAGGGAGCTGCGCAGACAGCGGCGCGGCGACATGTGACGTCATGGTCGTTTCCTCGTTCATTTTAGGGGAGTTCTATCCACTTGTTCGGCTTTTGGTAGCAATAATTTCACCAGAATAGGGGTTTATTTTGGGATGCTTACCTTTCTGGGTGCCTGACCCAGTCGATGGCAGACATAGAATGCTTCCAACCACACGCGGGTTTCTATAGGCTATTGCTCCCCTTGCCTCTCTGAGGGGGCCAGGTTCTGGCTTGTGGTCCCCGGTAGGCCCACAGAACTCCATACACATGACTGATGCCAAAGTTTGACATTAACATATCAGCCTAGTAAGCTCCGGGGAGCCTCCAGGTCTCGTCTAGAAAAATGGCATTTAATTACATTCAACCCTGTTTTTTTTTTTTTTTTGCAGGGATAATTCTGCGTGGGCCATAAGCCTCTGGCTGGCCTATTAAGTGTTGCTTGTTTTTGTTTTACTTGGGCGGAATATGAGTATTTATGACTCGTATGGTCACTTCAGTAAGATATTGCCCCATGTCTTTAACAACAACTTCTGCTCTGTTGAATCTTAAGTTGAAATCTTAATGGGTTTATAACTATGCACTTTGTTAGATAATGTTCCAGTGGTCTATTGGGCATTTCTCCACAGTGGTGACATTTCCTCTCATCTTCTGGAACCTGTAAGCCCATTCACAAGGGTATCCAAGCCTTATGGGGGCATATCATTCTAAATCGTTATAAATTAAAAGTTGTTCAATTTGCTTATAAATTTTTTTATGAAATGGTTATAGAAAGGGCTGTAACTGGTCCAAGTTTCACCATCACACCCTAAACAGAAAAGGAGAAAAAAAATACACAACGTATTATGCAACGAATGTTCAACATTCTCAAATAATCTCAGGGAACACATGTGTCAACTAAAATGTCTACTATGTGCTGTAGAAGCACAAACTCTTGTAATAATTGTAATATGTATGTGCAATATATTTATATTTAATTTTTTTTTTGTTTTTTTCATTTTTTTTTCTTTTTTTTTTTGGGCCAATATTTTTTTCTCGTTTGTTATCAAGGGATTTGCATGAAACTTGCACACCTTGCTCAATGGATGCCTATCTGCAAGGGTGCCAATTATGAACGAAATCTGTCGAAGTCAAGCTCAGCTACAGGTGGCCGAACTTGGATCTTTATTTTACTCTGGAAAGTAATTTACACCTTCAAATTACTTCAGAGCTTTCATTTATTAATCAATTTACATGCAAATTACACCTTATATGTAGCGTTTGTGCTTCTACAGAATCTAGTAGGCATTTTAGTCCAAAGTCTATTTGTTGATTTTATAAAAATTTATAAATATCATATATTGCATATTTTTTTAGAAGGGTAACTTTGAAAAATTATATTATTGCACTAAACACTTTTTTGATAAAACTGATCACTAGAATCCTTTATTATGTGCTTAATTTAATATTTGAGTGTTATAGAAATGATTTTAGTTGACACATGTGTTCCCTGAAACTATTTGAAAATTCGTTGCATAATTCGTTGTTTATTTTTTTTCTCCTTTTCTGTTTAGGGTGTGATGATGAAACTTGGACCAGCTGCAGCCCTTTCTATAACCATTTCATAAAAAAATTTATAAGCAAATTGAACCACTTTTAATTTTACATTGATATGCCCCCTTAAGCGATATAAGTGTACTTCTGTTGTTCTACTGCTCCCTTTCATCAAAATGAGTGGTTCATAGTTGGTTGAATTCTTGTACCAACCCGTATATCCTGATGTTGCAACTGCTGTGTTGTGGTCACTGTACATCTTTTGCATTGCAATATATCTAATTACTTTCTTAACCCTCAATCTGCAAGGGGTCCAAATGGCTTTAACACCCACAGGTGAAACAAAAAAAAAATAAAAAAAAATCTTTCGTCTTATAAAAGTGTTCATTTTTGTTCCCTGATCACGGAAAAAATAACAAAAAAATCGTAGGTGGCATATTTTAGCCGCAATAGGGTAGGGAAGTGTGGCAAAAAAGGGACGTTGACAGAGCCTTCGCCAGACGAGGTCTACTCCACCCGAGCTGTCAGGCGGCAGTTGCCACAAATATATTATTACCTAATTATTTCAATGTCTCTGATTGATATTTTTTTTTTTTTTTTTTTTTTTTTTTTTTTTTTTTTTTTTTTTTTTTTGCAGTAATACTATTCAATAGTGGGAATTGTGATATATTTATATAATAAAATGTGTGAACCATTGCTGTACTCAAAATTATGGTGTACATATTAGTGATTCCATTATCTTCATAAAACAATAAACAAATAGTTTTGCTGTCATTACACTATATACACAGATTATAAATAAGTATCTGCATGTTTTGCTCACCATAACGAACCACTAAGTTGGCAATGTAAGTCAAAATGCAACGAGGAGTGACCGCCACACACCAGCCAGTCACTTGCTGCCACTCCCTCCCTCAACAACACCTCACTTGCCCTCATTCTCCTCCCACAATGCTGTTTTTGCATTTATTCACTATACACAGACATTATATATAAGTATTTACATGTTTTGTTCACGATAACTGTACATCTAAGCTTGTATGGTGAGTAAAGGCACAAAGACATGGTTACACAGTCAGCTGGTGGCGGCCGCCCTCAAGGCCAGACGCACTAATATTTCTCCTGCAACAATACTGTTTGTGGTGTTATTACGCTATATACACATATTATATATAAGTATCTACCTGTTTTATTCACCATACCTGTACAAATAAACTGGTATGGTGCCAAAAGACCATAGTGGCCACCAGTAAACAACATGACAAGCCATGCAGACGACGCACCTCCCTCACCAAAATGGCAGCTCCAAACCTACTCTTATTTCTGTTATTATACTCTATACACACATTATATATAAGTATATACATTTGTGTTCACCATAGTGAACCACTGAGGTGGTATGGTGAGTGCAGTCAATAAAAGGTGGCCACACACACTCAGAAGACGACGCCACAACCCTCCCTCCCACAGCCTTACTCCTCCCTCCATGGAGCACAGCGCTATATATCACCACAGTCCTGCTATTATCAGAATCCTGGTCAGTTTTATCACATTCAGGGGTCTTCTGTAATACTATCATCACTAAATAATAGCATGAACATATATATTATGGCATTTGTAGGCGATGCTGTGGTCAAAGGCTGAACAGCGGTGCTGTGAGCTCATGCTGCGTGCATCAGCCTTGGTGGCTCGCTGAGTACTGAAGCTCTCACACCCAGGAATGTTGGCCTGGATTTTTTTTTCTAGGTGGCATCTGGCAACTATTGGTCGTGGCTGCACTATAGCTGCCCCTATCCCAGACGGGGCTTTTAAATTATAGCGCTAGACACGAAATCATATACAGGGGTACCTCGGTTTAAGAGTTTAAGCCGTTCCTGGAGACGGCTCTTATTCCGAAAACTCATATTCCGAAGCTAATTTCCCCATAAGAAATAATGGGAAATGAATTAATCCGTTTCTGACTACCCCAAAAACCTCACATCAAACTAAATTTTTATACCTAATTCATCTAAATAAACCTACAAAACTATGTTCAAGTTATTACTTACCCTTGCTGAGGACTGCTGTTGGTGTATGGAAGATGGTGAGGAGGAGGGAGGAGAAGAGGTGTTACTGTTTGGAAGGGGAGTCCCCTTCCATTATAACATCAGGCAGTGAGGACTTCACTAGTGTGCACTCTCTGGCACGTTTTGCCTGTATACCACTAGGACTTGCTTGTCTTACTAAGAATCTGTCTAAAGACACTTGTTTTTCACTACATTTTAACACTTGTTTGTAGTGAGACATCACATTGTCATTTAAAAGGTCAATGCAACGGCCTGCTACAGCTTTATCTGGGTGAGTTTTTTCAACAAAACTTTGGAGTTCTTCCCATACTTCACACATTTTCTTAATCAAGAAGGGACATCCTCTACTGCTTCTACTCACAGCTATTTTCTTAGGTTGAACCTTATGCGAGATATATAATAACAACTTTTATTCTCAAATGGCCAAAAAAACGACAAAAAATGTAAATCCTTGTGAAGAATTCAGGAGGGATAGTCACTGGGCGCAAGACACTGGTAAACTGAAGCGTGATCGCCGTGCCACCATGCGCTAGTAGGCCTGTACGTGTATCAACAAACTCCTGTTCCGAGGCAACCCTCGCCTTCCGAGGCAAATTTTTCGAGCAAATCCTGCTCGTATTCCGAAAAACTCGTATACAGGGTCACTCGTATTCCGAGGTACCACTGTATATATGACTTATGCGTTTTCGGTTTTGTCACCGAAATCATATACAGTATATATGATTTGTGCGGCTTAAGGGTTAATCTGTGATAGACTCTGTCGTATGTAAATGTCTACATTTCATCTCTTAGTTGCAAGTTTTGCAGCTTTGTCTGCACATGACTAGGTACCCAGTTGATAAGTACCCGACGACCTCGACGTTTCAGTGTTTGCATTAATGATGTGACATTTGTGATCAGACGGACGTTATCAAGTGTGTTGCAAGGTTTCGATAGCAGTTCTCGAATCGGTATGTATGATAACATGTTGTCGATGTTCAGCAAGAGCATGTTCCAAAGCCTATTGAATGGCTAGCAGATCTGTAAAGTTGAACACCTGTTTTAGTCTCTCCAACTACAGGTATTTACAAAGTTTCCTGCCCTAACTGCAGCTCCGGTTTCTTGTCCCTGCTGGTCTATTGATCCATCTGTGAAGCTGTCAGATGCCAAGTTTGCTTCTATATGCATCTGTACAATATTATGTAGCAGATGAGGATAGTCTGGTTCTTTCTGGGGGAAGCCCCGTCGGCTCCCCGGAGCTATCCAGGCTGAATGGATATGTATAACTTTCTGGCATCAGTCAAAATGCTAGGAGTTCTTGCCTACCGGGGACCACGAGCCAGAACCTGGCCCCCTCAGAGATGCACGAGGAGCAATGGCTTATAGAAACCCCCTTGTGATTGGGAGCATTCTATGTCTGCCATCGACTGGGACAGGCACCCAGAAAGGTAGGCACCCCAAAACAAACCCCTATTCTGGTGAAAATATTGCTACCGAAAGCCGAACGAGTGGACAGAACTCCCCAAACAAAATTATCAAACTAGCATGACGTCATCACGTCGCCGCGCCACCGTCTGCGCAACCCCCCCCCCCCTCCCCGAGAGGGGGAAGGGGGAGCCCCAGACCCTCCACGGCGGTGATCCAACTGGCAGTTCTTGGCTGATGGTATTACTGGCTGGTCAAGTGCCTCTGGCTCCGGTTTTTGGTTCAGTTCCGTGCCTTGTGGTGTGGACTGTCTCTACCGGTAGGGTGTGAGCCAGGAGTAAGATTCCACGGTACTTGGGCTGCATGTGCCTAGGGCTATCTTCCCTAGGTGCCCTGTAAGTACTGCCCTTGGGGCTTGGGGGCCACCTTCCACAAGTCACCTTGGGTTCTACCTCCGCTGTGTCCTTTACTGCTCGGTACTGGGCCGCCCTTGGAGTCGGCTGGGGTTTTGTTGCCCTGGTTTGTCTCTGGGTAGGTGGTAGTTTTCGTCACTGGTAGGGGCGCGGGGTACTGCACAGCTAGTTTTCACCATTAACAGCGGCCGGCTCTGTTCCGCCTGGGTACGTTGTCCTCTTGCAGGGTTTTTCTTTTTTTATTTTTGCCTGGTGGGGGGTCTGCTTTTACTATGGTCCCCCTTTTCCTGTTCTAGGTGAATTTCTTTCGAATTCTTCTGTTGGCGGTACTCCCCGCTTGGCCCCCGTGAGTGGACACGTCCTGGGGGTTCAGCTTTAGCAGTTTGGATTTATATCTGGGGGTGTCACTTTGTTCTTCCTCTGTACTGCTTTGTCTTTTGCAGGGCGCGCACCTCTGGCCGTCTTTCTCCTTCAACCTCGCATTTTATTCAGGTAAGGGTACATCCTGTGCCTACTGCCTCGAGTATGCATGGCTTTCGGGCATACGTTTAGCACTGCTCCTGGTGTGTTACTTGGCTCGCCTGTGTTGTGGCACGGTCGTGTGTCTGCTCTGCAGGTGAGGTTGCCTTGTCTGGCGCTTCTGTCGGCCTAGTGCTGGTTCTCACTTTTGGTGGGGTGCTTGCGGGGGTTGAGCTCTGGCTCTTGGGCCCCATCTCTCCTGTCAGTTGATGGTTGCGCAGTTTCCTGAGCCTTCTGGGCTCTGTCTTCTTGTTTGCTCCTGTGGGTGGCGTCTGCCTCCTCCACATGGCGTTTTGGTGCTTTTGGCTTCCTTTCCCTCTGCCATTAATCAGATTCTTTTTAGTGTCTGTGGCTCCTTTGGGTGCTCACTACCTCCTGTGTCCCCTTGTGCGTACCTGCATACGGACATAAGTACAGTGGCCCTGCGGAGGGCCTCTTGGCCCGTGCGAGGCAGCTACTACATTAAATTAAATTTTGCTCCGAGGGGCGAGTTTATTGGGCAGCGCCACTCATCTTGTGAGTGGACACACCTCCATAGGAGCATGTACAACACTCCCCAATAGGATGGAAACCCGCTAGGTTGTTCATCCTGTCACTTGTACCCAGACACAGCTGGGACTTGCTTAACTGTCTCAAGTGAACAGCTCCTCAAACAAGATTAACATACATTCCCACTCACTTACATGTCCAACGCGCCCTTGCACCAATAGTGGGGCCCCACCACCACGTTACGTGGTACTTGGTTCCGCACATCACTGGGCCTTGTTACCATGCCGGTCTTTCCTGATTCTGAGCTTATCCCTTTTATGCCCATTGTTTCGTGCCCACAATGTGCCGCACGGGTGGCATGTGCCACTATCCCAGTTTCTATTGTTTCGTGGAGATTGGTCAATAAACACAAACACTAAGGAACTACTTCTCTTCTGTTGCATATACAGTAGTTGTGGGTGACCGTTGGCGGGCAATGGTGCGGGTTGGGTGCACTGAGTGTCGGTACGGTGTCTCGAATGTGTATTCTAGACCACACTTGCCGGTAGACTAGTTATTATTCGCTACTCTGCTGGTTATATGCTTGGGCGCCGCTTCAGTTCCCCACAGGTTGGCAGGACTTTTTGTTGGACGTACGGAATGGTTTGAGTTCCGTCGTTGGTACTTTGTAGAGCTTTGCTTCTCTAGTTAGGCTCATGCATTTGGAGCGTGTATCTTCTTGGGATACTCTACTCCCTCCGCCACCCTTGTTCACTGTTCCATCCTTGTTTACTCTTCCCCGCTTGGCGGGATTGCGTCGATGGCTCCTGACTGGGGTGTGTGGTGTGGTATTTGGTCACCTTGCATGTGTCTTTAGTGCCTTTTGTCCATCTGTTGTCCTGTGGGGCTCTGCCCCGCATTTCGGTGCTTTTGTTTTCGTTGTAGACCCCTGGGTCTTTTCCCTGTCTGGACACTTTCCTTGCCTATCTTCGGTGCCTGACTGCACCCTCACATAGCCGAGGGAGAAATCATCTCGAGAACCTCAAGATAACCCTGCTGTCCGTAAGGTCCCTCAGGTATGTACGTGCTCCTCTACACATTTTGTGGTTGGTCGTGTGCATTACTTCCCGGCCGCTCCTTGGGCCTTATTCGTGGTTTTCCTTACCTAATTCAGTTTTTCCTCCCCATGCTACACTTTTTTGTGTATGAGTCAGTGCCTCTTGATTATCCTGTTTGGTTCTCTGGTGGACCTCTGTCCATGTTCCACGTCCTGCTTTTGGACTTCTCCGGTGTTCCGTTGTGGTACCGAGTTCCTGTGATTTCTGTGTGGTTTTCTGCAGGCTTCGGGTTGCACTGTCTGTGGGGGGAGGGGTGTGGACTTTTCGGTCTGCCGCTCCTGCCTTCCTGGTTCCTTTTCTTGGAACCGAGTTTGCTGGGTTCCGGTCCTGGTGTCGGTTTTTCTTTGTTCCTTTTCCGGACCGGGTGTGTTTGTTTTCCTGCAGTTCTCGTCCTCGGTAGTTCTCCTCTTGGATGCCTCGGGGATGCGTGTATCATTCTTCCCTGCTGGAGCTGGTTCTGTTGCTCCTTTGGGTTGCGGGGTCGCTGTTTTTAGATTCGCGTTTTGCACTTTCGATCGTGGTGTGCGTTTCTCATCGTTTGTGTCGGCACAGGTGGGTTTGTTATTGGTCCCCCACCTGCATGTTTCGTCTAGGGGGCGGTGTTTGGTTTTCCTATCACTGCGAAGGGTCCTTCGGTCTTTGATAGGGTTGGTTTGTCTTCCCTTCGGGGTTGTTCTGGGACCATTGTCTGGGATTGTCCTGTCACCTCATGTTGGGTGGTGCTTGCGGCGCCGCTCCTGCTTACGTTCAGTGTTGCGATTCCTTCAGCTCCATTCCACTTGCTGTCCTGGGCGTTGTTCCCCTCTGGCCTGCTGTTGAGTTTTGGGGCCGTCCTGGTCGTTGGCCTGGGTGGTCTTTTTCTTCTCGTTTTGGTCTTTGTTTTCTCTCTGGTTTTGGTTGGTCAGTTAGGACGTGTGGTATCCGCCTCCCGGTTCCTTCCCTGTTTTACTTATCTTTTGGTAGGTAGCTCCGGGGAGCTGATGGGGCTTCCCCCCAGAAAACCAGCGTTGAATGTAATGAAACGCCATTTTCTGGGTGAGTCCCGGAGGCTCCCCAGCATCCCTCCCTTCCTCCGGTCGGTGGCGTTTTCGCGTATTTTGACATCCAGCCTAAGAACTGCCAGTTGGATCGCCGCCGTGGAGGGTCTGGGGCTCCCCCTTCCCCCTCTCGGGGGGGGGGGGGGTTGCGCAGACGGTGGCGACGTGATGACGTCATGCTAGTTTGATAATTTTGTTTGGAGAGTTCTGTCCACTCGTTCGGCTTTCGGTAGCAATATTTTCACCAGAATAGGGGTTTGTTTTGGGGTGCCTACCTTTCTGGGTGCCTGTCCCAGTCGATGGCAGACATAGAATGCTCCCAATCACAAGGGGGTTTCTATAGGCCATTGCTCCTCGTGCATCTCTGAGGGGGCCAGGTTCTGGCTCGTGGTCCCCGGTAGGCAAGAACTCCTAGCACTTTGACTGATGCCAGAATGTTATACATATCCATTCAGCCTGGATAGCTCCGGGGAGCCTCTGGGACTCACCCAGAAAATGGCGTTTCATTACATTCAACGCTGGTTTTTTCCCTTCAAGAGCCATAATCTTAGTCTGCTGGCAAAGATTCCCAAGGGGATTGCATAAGAAAGTCTGTATGTATTTCGTTGACACCCCTCTCAAGGACTGTATTGGTGATTATCACACAATGGGTCCACCTGTTGCTATTGGAGGCATTTCTTTCCCGAGTTAGTACTCCAGTGATTATAACTTTAGGTGAACTGATTCTAGGACTAGTCAATATTTTGGTCAGCATGCACACAGCAATCCCTTTTACCCTAATTTCAATCGACTTTAGCTTGGTTTCTAGTCTTGGGTTCAGTATTTTAGTCCATCTGGGAGCTCCTGTTATGACTCGCATTGCATCATTTTGAATAACCTTAACGTTTGCCCACAGACCAGGAGAAAGAGTGAGTAAGGCAGATGCTGCATAATCAACTAGGAAACGAACAGTGTGTATTTAAAACATTCTTAACATTTTGTGTCTCGCTCCTAGACAGGGTCCTGTTATTGCTCTCATTATATTTAGTCGTGATTTTGCTTTCTCCTTCAGATATTGAATTTGCTTGTTGAATATATTAATTAGAATCAATATATTGATTCTAATACAGGGGTACCTCAGTTTAAGAGTTTAATCCGTTGCAGGCGATGAGTCACAATAACGTGGCTGAAGTATGATGACCAGACCACACACTAGAAATTGAAGAGACGACGACGTTTCGGTCCGTCCTGGACCATTCTCAAGTCGATTGTGAGAATGGTCCAGTCGACTTAAATGGTCACAATCAACTTGAGAATGGTCCAGGACGGACCGAAACGTCGTCGTCTCTTCAATTTCTAGTGTGTGGTCTGGTCATGTTAATCCGTTCCTGGAGACGGCTCGTATTCTGAAGCTAATTTCCCCATAAGAAATAATGGGAAATGAATTAATCCGTTCCTGACTACCCCAAAAACCCCAAATCAAATTAAATTTTTATACCTAATTCATCTAAATAAACCTACAAAACTATGTTCAAGCTATTACTTACCTTGCTGTTGAATGCTGTAGGCGTATGAAAGATGGTGAGGAGGGGGGAGGAGGAGAGGAGTTACTGTTTGGAAGGGGAGTCCCCTTCCATTATCACATCAGGCAGTGAGGACTTCACTGGTGAGCACACTGGCACATTTTGCCTGTATACCACTAGGACTTGTTTGTCTTACAAATAATCTGTTTAAAGACACTTGTTTTTCCCTACATTTTAACACTTGTCTGAAGTAAGACATCACATTGTCATTTAAAAGGTCAATGCAACGGCCTGCTACAGCTTTATCTGGGCGAGTTTTTTCAACAGAACCTTGCAGTTCTTCCCATACTTCACACATTTTCTTAATCAAGAAGGGACATCCTCTACTGCCTCTACTCACAGCTATTTTCTTAGGTTGAACCTTATCAATTGCTTTCTTGAGACCCATGGCGAGATATATAATAACTTTTATGCTCAAATGGCCAAAAAAACGACATAAAACTGTAAATCCTTGTGAAGAATTCAGGCGGGATAGTCACTAGGCGAGAGACAATGGTAAACTGAGGGGCAGAGGGGCGACGATCGCCGTACCACCACGCGCTAGGTCAGCCTGAACGCGTATCAACAAACTCGCGTTCCGAGGTAACCCTCGCCTTCCAAGACACATTTTCCGAGGAAATCCGGCTGGTATTGCGAAAAACTCGCATACAGGGACACTCGTGTTCCGAGGTACCACTGTATTTTAGAATCAACATATTGATTCTAATATTTTAGAATCTAACCACACTCCGAGATATTGATAATGTAATCAACTGAAAGTTAATTAATGTCTTGAATGTGTAGGTGCCTTTCTGGAGTGTCGCCACCAAGTCTCATAGCTTTAGACTTCTGTGCAGATATTTTTAGCCGTAAAATGCTGCATTCAAATGTTACTTTATTTAACACCCTTTGTGCTTTATTTAGAAGTGAAGGACCTGTAATGACTAATGCTATATCATCAGCATAGCTTAGAAATTTAACCCCTTCTGCAATTGTCATGGTAACGAGGTTTTCCATATCGATGTTAAAAAGACTAGGACTGAGGACTCGTCCTTGTGGAGTCCCAGTCTCATGCAAGTGGTAGTCCGACACTTGTCCTTGCAACTTTACTCTGGCATACCTGTGACTTAGGTAATCTTTAATCCATACTAGCATATTTCCCTTTACACCTTTTTTAACTAAGGTGTGTAAAATTGCTTGCGGGCTTGCAAGTTCGAATGTTTTTTCTAGATCAAGGAAGATCACTATAGCTGGACCTGAGTTAACTGTTCCTAGTAATGTTGCTATGCAGTTGGCAGTACCTACTCCTCTAGTGAAGCCAAATATGTGTTTATGCAGGTCTCCAGTCTTCCACAGTAGCCTATTTAAGACCATCTATTCTGCAGTTTTACTAATGCATGATGTTAATGAAATGGGTCTGTAATTGCCAGGTTCTTTCGGTTTAAGAATCGGAATGATGTCTGCTTTCTTCCATTGGTCGGTAGTTTGCCTTGCTGCCAAGATGTATTGATGACGTCCAATATTCCTTGTTCTCCAGCAGGACCTGCTTGTGCGATCATTGAGTATGTAATGTTATCAGCACCTGGTGCAGTGTCCTTACCAACTTTTTTGGTTCTGATTAGTTCTTGTTTGGTGAAGGGACAGTCACATTTGTCATTTATAGCTATGCTCTCATGAATGACTGTCAACCTCTCTTGTTTTAGTTGTTCTTGCTGCCTTCGGACCATTGCAGGAAGCTGATATGAAGCTGTTCTTTCTGCAAATTGGAGAGCGAGTCTCTCAGCCTCCTGCAATGGTTGAATACATGCCTGTGGTCGGGTTGGTCGACCTGATATGGTTTTAATCTGACCCCATATCTTGCCAAGACTACTACTGTATATTCATTTAGAGTTGTTCACCACTCAAACCATCTTGTCTCTTTTACCTTTAGAAACTCGTCTTGCTTCAGATATCACCGCTCGTATCGGAGTTCTTCCTTTTGGTGTGAGGTTTCTCTTTAAATATTTTGAAAGATGTTGACTCTGTGGTTTTGTTCTTTAACTTCATTACTATAGAAGCAATAGTCCTTTTGTTTTTTGTTTCCTGGGATAATGATTGGAATAGCTTTATTTGCAGCAGCTGCAATGGCTTCCTGCAGATTGGTTTCGTGTACATATGTTCAAATCCTCAGGTGGCGTGTATGTTGCATACCATTTTTCAAGTTCGTCTTGGTATATATTCCAGTTTTCTTTTTTTCAATTCCACCTAAGTTGTGCAGGTGGTGCTGGAGATCGTTCTATGTTTAGTGTTGTGACAGTAGCATAGTGATCACCGGATCTACCTCGCACTTCGCTTGATGCTTGAGTGCTGTTGAGATTAATGTAAGATCAACGGAACCTCCTTGAATGTGAGTGGGTTCTCCAGTGTTGAGAAGTGTAATCTCAGGTGCTTCTCGCAGAGTTAATTGCAGCCAAATGGTGCTCATGTGCATTGGCTGGCCCAGTCACACATTAACTCGTGATGATGAGTTTTAAAATCCCCAACAACAATTTCATTTTCCTGCTTGGCCAAAGCAAGCACTGCATCTGCTTCTTGTTTACGTCTAGGGGGGGGGGGGCCTTGTGGACTTTGTATATGAGGAGCTCAATATTAGCCATATTCACTGTTACTGCTAATACCTCTACTCCATCCCCACATGAAACTGGGACTATTTTCTTGCTGGGTATGGTGTTTCTGACTAGGGTAATTAATCCTCTTTGTCTCCCCTGTTCATATGGTATAACATAGTGCTGATGTCCAGCTAATCTGAAGGATTTCGTGGCTGGAAAAGAGTTTCTTTCAAAACGATTATATCTGCTTTCGTACTGATTGCAGCTTCCTGAAGGGTGTGGTTTTATTTCCAAGACCTTGTATGTTCCAATGCAGTATTCGTAATGGCTAGAAAACATTTTCGGTTGGTGTTGCCTGTTCTAGTAGAACTCCTCTTCGGAATCGACGTCTATATTCTCCACCTTGCAAGTCGTGTCATTGCAAATCGAACTGCACTGATTGCTCATGGTCATCCCCGGCATTGTAGGAATCTGTGCATCCCTGTTGTCCATCACTTTGCTAGTGGTATTGCTGTACATGGGACTGCATTGGTTGTTCATGCCCGCCTCTTGTGTTGTTGGAACCTGTGCATCTCTGCTGTTCAATACGTCTTTGTTGGTGTTGTTGCATATCAGACTGCATTCAGATTCAGATTCAGATTCAGATGTTTATTCAGGTAAGGTATATACATACAAGTGATGTTACATTAATGGATTGATATATAGATAGAGCTAGTACATACAATGCCTAAAGCCACTAT
Organism: Procambarus clarkii; assembly: GCF_040958095.1. Taxonomy (NCBI): domain Eukaryota; kingdom Metazoa; phylum Arthropoda; class Malacostraca; order Decapoda; family Cambaridae; genus Procambarus; species Procambarus clarkii. The sequence goes on from NC_091154.1 coordinate 18,334,739, forward strand.
TACGCAATGCGTTTCGGGCAAGAAAAACATTAATATCTAGAACTTAATACTAATTGAGCATAAAGAATAAAAAGTGTTGAGAACAAATACAAATAAAGATAAAAAAAGGGGGAACATGACTGAAAAAGCAGCACAAATACAATAGGTTGACAAACAGTGTTGATTAAAAAAAAAAGAAAATAACAGACATGGGTTGACAATAGAGGAGTGAGGTAGATTACAGGGAATTTATTAGGTAGTGTTTAGTTTTTATCTTAAACTGGTTGAGAGAGGTACAGTCTTTAACATGGTTGGGAAGGTCATTCCACATTCTGGGCCCCTTGATTTGCAGAGCATTTCTAGTTTGATTAAGACGTACTCTAGGAATATCAAAACTGTATTTATTTCTGGTGTGGTGCTCATGGGTTCTGTTACAACCTTCTATGAAGCTTTTAAGATCAGGATTGGCATTATAGTTTAGCGTTTTATATATGTATAATACACATGAGAGAATGTGCAGTGACTTAATATCTAACATATTCAGAGATTTGAGTAGGGGTACCGAGTGATGTCTGGGGCCAGAGTTGGATATTGTTCTAATAGCAGCTTTGTGTTGGGTAATTAGAGGACGTAAGTGATTTTGGGTAGTAGAACCCCAAGCACAAATACCATAGTTGAGATAAGGGAGTAATAGAGAGTCACCAGGGCAGGGCGTGGTACATAATATCTGATCTTAGAAAGAATGCCCACAGTTTTTGAAACTTTTTTTGATATATTTAGAATGTGTCCCTGGAAATTCAGCTTGTGGTCAATGAGAATGCCAAGGAATTTGCCATCTAATTTGTTACAAATTTGGGTATTGTTTATTTTGATATTTATATGACTAGAGGATTTATTGCCAAACAGAATATAGAAAGTTTTGTCAATGTTAAGGGTGAGTTTGTTGGCAGTTAGCCAAAGATGGACTTTATTTAGCTCAGTATTTACTGTGGCATTTAGAGCAAGAGGGTCAGGACTGGAGTAAATGAAGGTTGTGTCGTCAGCAAATAGAATTGGTTTGAGGTGTTGGGAGGCATTTGGAAGGTCATTAATGTAGATGAGAAAGAGGAGAGGGCCAAGTATGCTGCCCTGAGGAACACCAATGTTGATGGGTAGGGTGGGAGAAATTGTATTATTCACAGAAACATATTGGAGCCTGTCAGTAAGGTAGGACTCGAGGTATTGTAGGGAGTGTCCTCTGACTCCATAATGATGTAATTTAAGAAGAAGGTTATGGTGGTTGACAGTATCAAAAGCTTTACGCAGGTCCACAAATAACCCAACAGGGAACTCCTTTTTATCAAGAGCTGTATGAATCGTGTTAAGCATACTAATAAGTGCATCGTTAGTGCTTTTTTTGGGTCTGAAGCCATATTGGCAAGGGCTAAGTATATTGAGTTTGGCTAGATATGAGTAAAGCTGCTTATATATAAGTTTTTCAAAAATTTTTGACAAGTTTGGCAGGATTGATATAGGTCTGTAGTTGTTAACATCTGTAGGGTCACCACATTTGTGGACAGGCGTTACTCTCGCTTTTTTTAGAATATCTGGAAAGGTTTGGAGTTCAAGTGACTTGTTGAAGAGCAAAGCAATAGCAGGGGCTAAAGATCTGGAGGCTTTTTTGTAAATTAAAGTTGGTATCTCCTCAAGGGCACCAGACTTGGTTGTAAGGGAAAGGATTATCTCATTGACGTCAGTGGAGTTAATAGGCTTTAGGTACAGAGACTGTGGATAGTTACCTGTAAGATAGTCCTTAATGTCAGTACTGGAAGATGGAATATCATTTGCAAGGGATGAACCAATGGAAGAGAAGAACCTATTGAACTCAATAGCAGAATCAGAGGCTGAAAGCTGACCATCGTTATTAGACAGGAGAGTCGGTTTGTTATTTAAAGATTTCTTTGATCCCAATATTTGTGAAATTGTGCTCCAAGTTTGTTTAATGTTGCTCTTTATTTGAGTAAATTTATCTTCGTAGTATTTAGTTTTGGCTCGTCTAATTATCTTAGATAGCAATAATGAGTAATTCTTTGAGAATTCTTTGGAGACAATTCCTAACCTATACTTCTTCTCAAGGTCGTGTTTTTTGTTAATGGATTTCAGTATTCCCTTTGTAAGCCAAGGATTGTTAAGCCTTTTGCTTGTGACTTGTTTTGTAAGCCTAGGACAGTGGGTGTTATAAAGGCTAAGAGTTGTTTGTAGAAAAGATTGCACTGCTAGGTTGATGTCCCCTATATGTTACCTAACTCAGACTCCCAGTTGACATTATCAGCAGCAGTTATAAAATTGTTTATAGCAGTTTCATTGTGCAGCCTAAAGCTTAACTCCCTTGTTTCTAGAGGTGGTGAGCTAATGTTAGTTAAGAGAAATGTGGGGTAGTGGTCTGTAGTGCTATCGGTGATTATACCTGAGGTAAGCGGAGAGGTTATGTTGGTCCAGATGTGATCTAGAGTCGTGGCAGTGCTATCAGTGATTCTAGTAGGTCTAGTGATTAAGGGTATGAGGAAGCAGGAATTCATACAGTTGAGGAAGCTAACAGCAGTAGGGTGTTCTGGCTCGCAGAGGTCAATATTAAAGTCCCCTGCGATAATTAGGTGGTTTTTGTTCAGTCTGTTATCAAGTATTAGATTTCTAAGGTTTGAGTTGAATTCAGACACATCAGTGTTGGGAATTCTATAGACTGCACCCACAGACAGGACAGACTCGGCACCCTTGACTCTGAAGCTGGCGAAGATATACTCCCCATAGCAGTCTCTAGTTCTAATTTCTTTTAAGCATGTTAGTTCTTGGTGGTAGTAAAGAGCAGTGCCACCACCTCTCTGAAGTTGGCGACAGTTGTGAATTGCTGAGTAGTTAGGCATGTTAAAGAGTTGAGTAGTATCCTCTTTCAACCATGTTTCAGTAAGTATAATAAAAGAGAATTTGTTGCCAATAGTTTCAATCAAGGCACTAACATCATCGAAGTGTTTACCTAGGGATCTAACGTTCAAATTGATTACAGAGATATTGTGATTATGAGTTAATACATTGTTTACATCATGTGCTGCAAAATATCTGCAATTTAGATCATTAAAGTGATTATTGTCATAGATAGTGGATAAGAGGTTAAGTTCTGGGTCTATACTTGTCTGCATAAAAAAAGCTGATTGTAGAATCAGAAATAAGTAGAAATAAGCTATAAAATAGGGAAAAATATATACACAATACTGTACAAAACAAACACAAAAGGGGCTTACAGGGGTACAATGGAGTAAGGGAGTATGGCTAGGCTAGGCAACCTAGGCAATTAATGAGATTAAAGAAAAAACATGTAAACATGGACTATACAAAACACAAGATATAGAAATACAAAACAAAAAATATAAGCAAGACTAAGCAATACAAAAGAAAAAAAACAAATTGAGCAAAACTGAAAAAAAAAAGAAAAAATGAGGTAGATTGCTTACGAGTACTCTCAGGTACACTGTAAGTAACAATTTGCAATTTGAGATGCAGGCAAAGCCAGGGGTACAATGGAGTAAGGGAGCATGGCGAGGCTAGGCAACCTAGGTAATAAATGAAATCAAAGAAAAGTTTAATAATAACATAGGCAAATTTAAGCTAATGATTAATAACTATAGATAGTTCAGTAATGACTGTATAATTAAAAAGACCTGAAGAACTACTTAATACACTCAATTAAATAATTTCGGTAAATGACTAGTTAAGAGTAAGTTAAAAATTAAGTCAGAAAATGAACCAAGGAGACTTAGGATACCTAGCCCCACTAGCTGACAGGGGGTTAATTAAGTTAATTCATTGGGAGTGATAAGGTGAGACAAACCACATTGGGAGAGGAAAGTGTTGAGGTTTTCTTCTCTAGTAATTGTAAACATTTTGCCCTCTGCGGTTTTTCTCACCTTTATCAGTCCATCTCTAACGAAGCACTGATGAATCGCATCTGGGTTTTGTTGACGGATTTGACGCAGGCGGTAGAGGATTTGCTGTCTGTTCCTGGTCAAGCACTCGTTGATGTATAATCCCTTCCATGCAGAGCATTGGCTGTTGTTGTCTGTCTCTTGTGTTGTAAAATTCTGTTGATCTTGGGTGGTCACTGCTTCTTGCAGTTGCTTTTGTGAATGTTGATGTTCTGGTGTCTTGACTACCCGACTGTTGTTGGTAATCTTTATGTCCATGTTGCGTTGTTTGTCCTCTTTTGCTCGATCTTGTCTCAGACTGTCTATTTCTTGTGTAACTGTGGTCTGCTGGTCAATCTTGTCCATTATTACACAAGTGATTTCTTGAGTCTGTTTTTGAGAGGCTTTCTGCGTCATCTGTAGGCAATTGATAATGGTCTCTGCCATGATCTTCACGATGTTTTTCAGCTGGGCCTCGGTGGTAAAACTGTAAATTTGTTGTGTTGTTTCCGAAAGTAATTGCTTTTTGCTTTTTTTGTTTTTGTTGTATTTAAGCAGTATTTTTGTATATTTTCTGATTTGGAGTTGATAGATTCGGGAAATTTTGCTCTGTGAGAGTGTGTGTGTCTGTTGTGGCTGTGCACGAGTGTTCCAGACGTTAGTGTTGGTGTATGAAGTGCTGGTCTGTTTATCCTTGCCTTAGTTGTCTGCCCCTTTTCTTTCCATGCAGAGCAGGTTGTATTCACCTTGTTGTGCTTGCGGGGGGTTGTGCTTTGCTCTTCCGGCCCGCCTCTCAACTGTCAATCAGTCAACTGTTACAAACTACTAATTATTTTTTTACAAACACACACACACACACACACACACACACACACACACACACACACACACACACACACACACACACACACACACAGCCTCTGCTGCCTGTAGAAATAGATCCCACCTGCTCATCATGGGGGACTTCAATCACGGAAGGATTGACTGGGAGAACAAGGAACCGCATGAAGGCAAGGATACGTGGAGAGCCAAACTACTGGAGGTGGTGACTAGAAACTTTTTAACTCAGCATGTCGGAGAACCCACAAGGATGAGAGGAAATGACGAACCAGCAAGACTCGACCTGGTCTTCACTCTGAACAACTCCGACATAAGAGAAATCGGTTTTGAGGCCCCAGTAGGAATGAGCGACCACAGTGTACTGGTGTTTGAGTACCTGATTGAAGAAGGGTTATTGAACTCGAGGAGGGATACCGAAACCAAAAGGTTAGCATACCGAAAGGGAAACTATGAGGAGATAAGAACATTTCTAACAGGAATAGCATGGGAAACAGAGCTCAGGGAAAAGACGGTCCAAGATATGATGGACTACATCACGCAGAAGTGCAAGGACGCAGCAAACAAGTTTGTCCCAGTCTAAAAGGAAAACAGTGAAATGAAGATGAGAAACCCATGGTTTAAGCAGAGATGTAGGCTAGCTAAGCAGCAAAGTAAAAGGGCATGGAGAAACTAAAGGAATAACAGGACACTGGAGAGCAGAGAAAGATACCAGAATGTCAGGATGAGAAGAGAGGCAGAAAGACAATATGAAAATGACATCACAAGCAAGGCAAAGACTCAGCCTAAATTGCTGCATAGCCACATTAGGAGAAAAACAACAGTAAAGGAACAAGTTATGAAATTAATGATAGGGGCAGAAGGATTCACTACAAACGACAAGGTAGTGTGTGAGGAACTGAATAAGAAATTCCAGGAGGTCTTCACCTTAGAGCAACGAGAAATTCCAGAGATAAGAGAGGGAATAACTAACCAGGAACCACTGGAAGAGTTTGAGATTACCAGCGGGGAAGTAAGGAAGTGTTTACTAGAGTTGGATGTGACAAAGGCTATAGGCCCAGATGGAATCTCTCCTTGGATACTAAAGGAAGGAGCAGAAGAACTGTGCCTACCACTCTCCATAGTGTATAACAAATCACTGGCAACAGGGGAACTGCCAGAAATTTAGAAAGCAGCTAATGTAGTCCTGATATACAAGAAAGGGGATAGACAGGAGGCACCGAATTACAGGCCGGTGTCCCTAACCTGCATACCATGCAAGCTGATGGAGAAGATTGTGCGAAGAAAGCTAGTGGAGCACCTGGAGCGAAAGAACTTTGTAACACAGCATCAACATGGGTTCAGGGATGGCAGGTCCTGCCTCACAGGGTTACTTGAATTCTACGACCAGGCAACAAAAATAAGGCAAGAAAGAGAAGGGTGGGCGGACTGCATATTTTTGAATTGTAAGAAAGCCTTTGATACAGTGCCACACAAGAGGCTAGTGAAAAAGCTGGAGATGCAGGCTGGAGTGAAAGGGAAGGTACTCCATTGGATAAAGGAGTACCTAAGCAACAGGAGACAACGAGTCAGTGTGAGGGGTGAGGTCTCAGATTGGCGAGACGTTACTAGTGGAGTCCCGCAGGGGTCAGTCCTTGGACCTATACTGTTTCTGATATATGTAAAAGATCTCCCAGAGGGTATAGAATCATTTCTCTCAATGTTTGCTGATGATGCAAAAATTATGAGGAGGATTGAAACTGAGGATGATAGTAGGAGGCTACAAGATGACCTAGACAGACTGAGTGAATAGTCCAACAAATGGCTGTTGAAGTTCAACCCGAGTAAATGCAAAGTAATGAAACTAGGCAGTGGAAACAGGGGGGCCAAACACAGGATACAGAATAGGAGATGAAGTACTTAATGAAACGTAGAGAGAGAAAGATCTAGGAGTTGATATCACACCAAACCTGTCTCCTGAAGCCCACATAAAAAGAATAACGTCTGCGGCATATGCGAGGCTGGCTAACATCAGAACAGCATTCAGGAACCTGTGTAAGGAATCATTCAGAATCTTGTACACCATATATGTAAGACCAATCCTGGAGTATGCGGCCCCAGCATGGAGCCCGTACCTTGTCAAGCACAAGACGAAGCTGGAAAAAGTCCAAAGGTATGCCACTAGACTAGTCCCAGAACTAAGAGGCATGAGTTACGAGGAAAGGCTGCTGGAAATGCACCTTACGACACTGGAAGACAGAAGAGTAAGGGGAGACATGATCACAACTTACAAAATCCTCAGGGGAATCGACCGGGTAAACAAGGATAAACTATTCAACACTGGTGGGACGCGAACAAGGGGACACAGGTGGAAACTGAGTACCCACATGAGCCACAGGGACGTTAGAAGGAACTTTTTTAGTGTCAGAGTAGTTAATGGATGGAATGCATTAGGCAGTGATGTGGTGGAGGCTGACTCCATACACAGTTTTAAATGTAGATATGATAGAGCCCAATAGGCTCAGGAATTTGTACACCAGTTGATTGACAGTTGAGAGGCAGGACCAAAGAGCCAAAGCTCAACCCTAGGAAGCACAAATAGGTGAGTACACACACACACACACACACACACACACACACACACACACACACACACACACACACACACACACACACACACACACACACACACACACACACACCGAAAATAACAGAATTCCAGAAAGCAGAGAGAGATACCAGAGAACCAGGAACAAGTATGTTAGTGTAAAAAGAGAAGGTGGGAAAAAGTATGAAATTGATATAACTCTTAAAGCCAAGACCGAACCAAAGATACTACACAGTCACATCAGGAGGAAAACAACAGTGAAGGAACAGGTTTCTTTTTTTCAGGGATATTCCTGCGCGGGCCCTAAGCCTCTGGCTGGCCCATTAAGTGTTGCTTATTTCTGTTTTACTTGGGCGGAGTATGAGTATTTATGACTCGTATGGTCACTTCAATAAGATTTTACCATATATGTTTAACAACTTCTGCTCTGTTGAATCTTAAGTTGAAATCTTAATGGGTTTATAACTGTGCACTGTGTTAGATAATGTTCCAGTGGTCTGTCGGGCATTTCTCCACAGTGCTGACATTTCCTAACATCTTCTGGAACCTGTAAGCCTATTTCCCATGCACATGGGTATCCAAGCCTGATGCGATGTATGTGTACTTCTGTTGCTCTACTGTTTCCTTTCATCAAACTAAATGGTTCATAGTTGGTTGAATTTTTGTACCAACCCGCAGATCCTGATGTTGCAACTGCTGTGTTGTGGTCACTGTACATCTTTTGCATTGCTCTGTTTCTAATTACTTTCTTAAACTGTGATAGACTCTGTAGTATGTAAATGTCTACATTTCTCCTCTTAGTTGCAAGTTTTGCAGTTTTGTCAGCAATATCATTTCCTATTATTCCCACATGACTTGGCACCCTATTGATAAGTACCCGTCAGCCTTGTCGTTTGAGTGTTTGCATTAATGATATGACATTTGTGATCAGATGTATATTATCACATGTGTTCTTGTTGCAATGTTTCAATGGCGGTTTTCGAATCTGTATGTATGGTAACATGTTGTCGGTGTTCAGCAAGAGCATGTTCCAAAGCCTTTTGAATGGCTAGCATCTCTGTAAAGTCGAACACCCATTTGAGAGCCTCCAACTATTTACAAATTTTCCTGCTTTAACTGCAGCTCCTGTTTCTTGTCCCTGCTGGTCTACTGATCCATCTGTGAAGTAAGTAAGGCTGTCAAATGCCATGTTTGCTCCTATATGCATCTGTGCAATGTTATGTAGCAGATGAGGATTTGTCTGGTTCTTTTTTCCTTCAATAACCATAATCTTAAAGTCTGCTGGCGGAGATTCCCAAAGGGCTTGCATAACAAAGTCTCCATGTATTTCGTCGACACCCCTCTCAGTGACTGTGTTTGTAATATCGAATATATTGATGGTGTTTATTGCACAATGGGTCCACCTGTTGCTAATGGAGGCTCTTCTGTCCAGAGTTAGTGCTCCAGTGATTGTATCTTTAAGTGAACTGATTCTAGGTCTAGTCAATATCTTGGTCAGCATGCATGCAGCAATCCCTTTTACCCTTATTTTCAATCGACGTTAGCTTTGTTTCTAGTCTTAGGTTCAGTATTTTAGTCCATCTGGGAGCTCCTGTTATGATTCGCAATGCATCGTTTTGAATAACCTCAACGTTTGTCCACTGACCAGGAGAAAGAGTGAGTAAGGCAGGCGCTGCATAATCAACTAGGGAACGAACGGAGTGTATGTAAAACATTCTTAACACTTTGTGTCCCGCTCCTAGACGGGACCCTGTGATTGCTCTCATTATCTTTAGTCGTGATTTTTCTTTCTCCTTTAGATATTGAATTTGCTTGTTGAATGTCATTTTAAAATCTATCCACACTCCGAGATATTGATATTGTGTAACCCACTGAAGGTTAATGTCTTGAATGCGTAGGTGCCTGTCTGGAGTGTTGCCGCCTAGTCTCATTGCCTTAGACTTCTGTGCAGATATTTTTAGCCCTAAAACGCTGCATTCAGATGTTACTCTATCTAATGCACCTTGTGCTTTATTTAGAAGTGAAGGACCTGTAATGACTAATGCTATATCATCAGCATAGCTTAGCAATTTAACCCCTTCTGTAAATGTCATGGTAACGAGGTTTTCCATAAGGATATTATGAGGACTCGTCCTTGTGGAGTCCCAGTCTCATACAAGTGGTAGTCCGACACTTGTCCTTGCAACTTTACTCTGGCATACCTGTGACTTAGGTAATCTTTAATCCATGCTAGCATATTTCCCTTTACACCTTTTTTAACTAAGGTGTGTAAAATTGCTTGCGGGCTTGCAAGTTCGAATGTTTTTTCTAGATCAAGGAAGATCACTATAGCTGGACCTGAGTTAACTGTTCCTAGTAATGTTGCTATGCAGTTGGCAGTACCTACTCCTCTAGTGAAGCCAAATATGTGTTTATGCAGGTCTCCAGTCTTCCACAGTAGCCTATTTAAGACCATCCATTCTGCAGTTTTACTAATGCATGATGTTAATGAAATGGGTCTGTAATTGCCAGGTTCTTTCGGTTTAAGAATCGGAATGATGTCTGCTTTCTTCCATTGGTCGGTAGTTTGCCTTGCTGCCAAGATGTATTGATGACGTCCAATATTCCTTGTTCTCCAGCAGGACCTGCTTGTGCGATCATTGAGTATGTAATGTTATCAGCACCTGGTGCAGTGTCCTTACCAACTTTTTTGGTTCTGATTAGTTCTTGTTTGGTGAAGGGACAGTCACATTTGTCATAGCTATGCTCTCATGAATGACTGTCAACCTCTCTTGTTTTAGTTGTTCTTGCTGCCTTCGGACCATTGCAGGAAGCTGATATGAAGCTGTTCTTTCTGCAAATTGGAGAGCAAGTCTCTCAGCCTCCTGCAATGGTTGAATACATGCCTGTGGTCGGGCTGGTCGACCTGATATGGTTTTAATCTGACCCCATATCTTGCCAAGACTACTGTGTTCATTTAGAGTTTGACACCACTCAAACCATCTTGCCTCCTTTACTTCTCTAGAAACTCGTCTTGCTTCAGATATCACCGCTCTTAGCAGAGCTCTTCCTTCTGGTGTGGGGTTTCTCTTTAGATGTTTTCTGAAGATGTTGACTCTGTGGTTCTGTTCTTTAACTTCATTACTATAGAACCAATAGTTCTTTCGTTTTGTGTTTCCTGTGATAATGATTGGAATAGCTCTGTTTGCAGCAGCTGCAATGGCTTCCTGCAGATTGGTCTCGTGTATGTTCAAATCCTCAGGTGGCGTGTATGTTGCATACCATTTTTCAAGTTCCTCTTGGTATATATTCTAATTGGCCTTTCTTAAATTCCACCTAGGTTGTGCAGGTGGTGTAGGAGGACGTTCTATGTTTAGTGTTGTGACAGTAGCATAGTGGTCACTGGTGATCACCGGGTCTACCTCCCACTTTGCCTGATGCTTGAGTGCTGTTGAGATTATTGTAAGATCAAGGAAACCTCCAAGAATGTGAGTGGGTACCCCAGTGTTGAGAAGTGTAATTTCAGGTACTTCTTGCAGAGCTGCAGCTAAATGGCGCCCATCTGCATTGGCTGGCCCAGTCGCACCTAACTCTTGATGATGAGCATTAAAATTCCCAGCAATAATTACATTTTCCTGCGTGGCCAAGGCAAGCACTGCCTCTGCTTCTAGTTTACGCCTAGGAGGCTTGTAGACGTTGTATATGAGGAGCTCAATATTAGCCATATTCACTGTTACTGCTAATACCTCTACTCCATCCCCACATGAAACTGGGTCTATTTTCTTGCTGGGTATGGTGTTTCTGACTAGGGTAATTAATCCTCTTTGTCTCCCCTGTTCATATGGTATAACATAGTGCTGATGTCCAGCTAATCTGAAGGATTTCGTGGCTGGAAAAGAGTTTCTTTCAAAACGATTATATCTGCTTTCGTACTGATTGCAGCCTCTTGAAATGTGTGATTTTTATTTCCAATGTATGTTCTTGTATGTTCCACTGCAGTATTCGTAATGGCCAGACGACGGTTACGGTTGGTGTTGCCTGTTCTACTAGAACTCCTCTTCGGAATCGACCTCTATATTCTCCACCTCGCATGTCGTGTCGCTGCAAATCGGACTGCATTGATTGTTCGTGGTCATCCCCGGCATTGTTGGAATCTGTGCATAACTGTGGTCTATCACTTTGTTGTTGGTATTGCTGCATGTCGGACTGCATTGATTGCTCGTGGCTGTTTCTTGTGTTGTTGGAACCTGTGCATCTCTGCTGTTCAATACGTCTTTGTTGGTGTTGTTGCATATCAGACTGCATTGGCTGTTGTTGTCTGTCTCTTGTGTTGTAAAATTCTGTTGATCTTGGGTGGTCACTGCTTCTTGCAGTTGCTTTTGTGAATGTTGATGTTCTGGTGTCTTGACTACCCGACTGTTGTTGGTAATCTTTATGTCCATGTTGCGTTGTTTGTCCTCTTTTGCTCGATCTTGTCTCAGACTGTCTATTTCTTGTGTAACTGTGGTCTGCTGGTCAATCTTGTCCATTATTACACAAGTGATTTCTTGAGTCTGTTTTTGAGAGGCTTTCTGCGTCATCTGTAGGCAATTGATAATGGTCTCTGCCATGATCTTCACGATGTTTTTCAGCTGGGCCTCGGTGGTAAAACTGTACATCTGTTGTTTGATTCCGAAAGTAATTGTTTTTGCTCTTTTGCATTTGCTGTATTTCTGCAGCACTTTTGTGTATTTTCTGATTTGAAATGATTAGATTCGGGAAATTTTGCTCTGTGAGAGTGTGTGTGTCTGTTGTGGCTGTGCACGAGTGTTCCAGACGTTGGTGTTGGTGTATGTGGTGCTGGTGTGTGTGTTTATCCTGGCCTTAGTTGTCTGCACTTTTTCTTTCCGTGCAGAGCAGGTTGTGCTCCAAGCATGATGTTTGCCTCCACAATTCGGACATTTGGCTGTTGTGGCCTCGTTTGCCTTGTGGTTGGCTATACAGTCTTTGGTTGGAAGCCTCTGGCTGCATACTCGGCATCTCTCGTGTTTGGTGCAGCGTGATTGATGGTGGCCATATTTCTGACACCTGAAGCAACGCAGGGGTTCCGGGACGTATGGTCTCTGTCGATATGTTCCCCAATTTCCAAGACTGAATGTTTCTGGCACATGTCCCATGACAGTCACCAGAACCTGACGTGTCGCTGCCTTGTCTACTTTTGTGCGGCATCGTTCTGCATTCAGGATTTGCCTGTGTTCTAGTACTGGATCCAGGGGAAAGTCGATTGGGTATCCCAAAAGCACGACTCGTGTGCGTCTTTCTGAAGGGTCCAGCTTTTCCAAGCATACAGGTTTCCCTTGCAGGACTCTTACTTTTTCTAAGTAATTTGCAGTCTGTTGGTCTTGTGGTGTCATTATTATTTCTCCTTTCAAGTTGACTGTAATGGAAAGTTTGAGCTCTGATTGTTCTTTTTCCATTGCCGTTACTACTCCATATGCTGTAGGAAAGTGGTCTGTCTACATTATCTTGAATTTTGGAAGATGTGCAGAGTCTGGTGATGTCTGGTGTGTGACTGGTGGTGTCCTCTCCTGTCTCATACTGTTGTCTTGTGGCTGTGTTGTCCTGCTATTAGGATATAGCAGTCCTACTATGTCCTGCTATTAGGACAATATCTAACACTGGCCCCAGACATCACTCGGTACCCTTATTCAAATCTCTGAATATGTTAGATATTAAGTCACTGCACATCCTCTCATGTGTATTTTGTATATATATAAAACACTGAACTGTAATGTCAATCCTGACCTTAAAAGCTTCCTAGAAGGTTGTAACAGAACCCATGAGCACCACACCAGAAACAAATACCTATTTGATATTCCAAGAGTACGACTTAATCAATCTAGAAATGCTCTACAAATCAAGGGACCCAGAATGTGGAATGACCTTCCCAATCATGTTAAAGACAGTACCTCTCCCAACCAGTTTAAGTTAAAAACTAAGTACTACCTAATTAACTCCCCCTCCCTGTCCAGCTTGTTGTTGCCGTGAGGGGGCTTGGTGGATGGCTGCTGAAGTGTGATGCTCCTTAAAACAGTCCTTTGTCCTTTTGTAGCCTTGAGCTCCTGCTGCTGTCCTCTTTAAATCTGCTGGACACTTTTCTCCTTTTCCTTTTGTTTCGTTCCCCCCCCCCCCTCTTCTCCTTTCTCATTGTCATTTCCCGCTGACCTTGTGCCTGTTTTGATCATTCTTTTGGCCTTCTTTTGTTTTAACGCCCGGGTGTTTGAGGAGGCATACTCTTGCACCCGTAGAACTGTAGTACCCAACGTCTCGAGCGAGGGAAACCTTTTATTGTCAATCCCCCTTTTGTCACTGAACCCGATCTCGACGGACTGATGGTTCTTAAGGTGGCGTTTGTGGGGCGTATACTCACGACGCACCCCTAGGGGGCCCCGGCATGATCGGCGATAGCTTCTTGTTGGGTGTCCTGCCTCTAATTGTGGCTCCATGGTGGGTGTGGGGGCACATTCATGAATGAAAGTGTTAATTCTCGTCTTTATGTCTGTGAATGTTCCTCTTATACCCTCTCGGACTTGTGGGGTGGGCGACCGAGCCCCCAAGTCAAATTGTATTGGAAGACCGGGCTCTGTATCCCCCGCTGCATTGGGCCCTGACCTTGCTCCTCCTTTGACCCTCCTGACTACTCCCCTCGGCTCCCCTCCCCTCCCCTCCCTCCCCTCCCTCCCCTCCCTCCCCTCCCCTCCCCTCCCCACCTTGTCCCCTGGCATGGCTCAGTCTCTCGTGACTACTGCGCCTTTTAACCCCCCCCCCCCTCACTCAGGGGGTTCTCAACACCGTCCGCGCCACAGCCACACTCGCTCGATTCCTTCCTGTACTGATGCATTTCAAGCCTTGTTTGGTCACGCTTCGTGGGCCAAATACTTTAATCTCCTCCCTCTTGATTCTACGCCTCCTGAAGATTTCTTCCTCCATAGGCATCTTGTTGATTCTGTAGATGCCTCTGTTACCTTCATTCCCACCCGTCTCGGTACATGTGTCATTGCTGCTCCTTCTCCGGATGCAGCCTCCCACTTGGCTGCCTTATCCTGCCATGGCGAGACCCTTGTTTGGGTCTCCAAAAACGCTCGGTTGAATGCCAGTGTTGGCACTATTCTCCTCCCGCCCCATGTTGCAACCAGTGTTTGGAATCTACAGGACTGCCACGATGATATTCGGTATATCTTCGAAGCCCAGGGCCATTCTGTCCTCCAGGTAGAAATGTTTACTCGTCCCCCTCGTGGTCGTCGCCGTCAGCCCCTTCGGGTTGTGAAGATTACCTTTGATGGTAAGACCCTTCTTCCCTCTGTCATTCTTGCTGGTGCCAGGTGTTCTTCCAGGAGTACATTCCCTCTCCTCGGCTCTGTAATGAGTGCTGGAGGTTTGGGCATAGAGTCCTCCGCTGCTCCAGTACTGTCTCTCTCTGTCCCCTGTGTGTGGGGGACGAGGGTCACTCTAAGTTGGAGTGCACTTCTCCCCAGGCTCGCTGCCTCAATTGCAGTGAGGCCCACCCTCCCTTCTCCCGCGCGTGTGTGCATTACAAGCTTGAGGCGGCCGTCCTCAACTTGAAGCACCGGAAACCTTTGTCTTTTCCTGAGGCGAGGCTCCAATTTTGCCGTCTCCCTCCTTACGCTAACATCTCTTATGCCCGCGTGTTGCGCTCTTCCTCTCCTCGTCCTTCCTGCCCTCCTTGGTCTCTCAACCATTTCCGGGCCTTAGACCCAGACATGCCCACCGCCGCCACCTCTGTTCCTTTGATTTCTGTCCCAACGGGTCCCCCTTTTGGCTCCCTGTCTGGGGTTCCCCTTCTTTCTACCTAGTCTGTCGTGTCTCCTGTGTCTTCTTCCTTGTCTCCCTCCGATCCTCCTTCCTGTCCTTCTCCTCAGTCTAATGGCTCTCCACGCCGCCTGTCGATGCGAGCTGATGTCCATCCATCTCCCAACGGCCATCGTGTCTGCTCTCGTTCTGCTTCTCCTGTTGAGATGCTAGAATCTGTTGCCCAGTATGTTGTTGCTGGGTTGCCTGTCTCTTTGAGTCAGAAGCATAAGCCTGGCTCCTCTCCTTCCTCCTCCCTGGCAGGTAAGAAGGCTTCACTTTCTTCCTCGCCCCCATACTTCTGATTCTCGCGCTCCTTCCTCTCCTGTTTCGGTGGTTGCGCCCCCTGTTCTAGCTATGGAGGTTTCTTTGGCCCCTGCTTCCCTCTCGGTTGCTGAGGTACGCTCCCTGTCTTTCTGCTCCTCCTCCTGCTGTCCTTGACTGCTCCTCTCGGTTGTCTCCTCCTCCTCCACCTCCTCCGGACCCCGCCCGTCTGCCTCTAGTCTGTTCTTCCGCTTCCTTCTCTCCATCTTTGCTCAGTTTACCCATGCCCCCTAACCCTAACTTTGCTGACTCTGATCCCGACCCTGACCTTCTTTAGCGTGCTATGTTCCTCTTTCACCTTTGTTTCTTCCTTGTTCTCTGTTGCTGTCCTTTCTTTTCCCGTCGATGTCTATTCTTCAATAGGAACATTCATGGTTATTACGCCAATTTCCTTGAACTCCAACTTCTGCTTTCACGATTTTTCGCCCTGTTGTGTCTATCTCCAGGAGCTGATGCTTGGTGCTCGTCCTGGTCGCTTTCGTGGCTATTCCTTTCTCTCAACCCCCCCCCCCCCCAGCTGTTGCTGGGGTTCCTAACTCTTCTGCTCTCTTGATTCGCTCTGATGTTCCCTTTGTCCCCTTACTTTTTCCTTTGCCTCTCCATTGTTCTGCTGCTCGTATCTTTGTGAGGATTTGATACATGGGTTGTTCCATTTATCTCCCCCGAGTGTCCCGCTTTCTCTTCCTGATCTTAAACACCTCCTGGACTCCTTGCCGGAGCCTGTGCTCCTGCTAGGTGATTTCAATTGTCAACATACCCTTTGAGGTGATGTTCTGATAAACACCCGAGGTCGCCTTCTTGAACTGTTCATCTTCTCTTCTTCCCTGTCTCTTCTGAATTCTGGTGAGCTCAATCATTTGGACTCTCGGACTCGCTCCCTTTCGTGTCTCGATCTTTCTCTTTGCTCATCTTCCCTTTACTTAGATTTTGAGTGGCGGGTACTTGATGACCTCCATGGCAGTGACCATTTTCCCATCCTCGTTTCCTTTTTCTCTTTTCGCCCTCCTCTCTCCTTCCCTAGGTGGCGGTTTGCCGAGGGTGACTGGCCCCTCTTTACCGTCTGTGCTACTATCTCCGACCTTTCCATTCTGCCTCTCCCTCGCACCCTCCTTTTTTATGACACCGTCTTCGACGCTGCCCTCCACTCTATTCCTCACTCTTCCTCTCAGGGAATGCGGAAGTGCATTCCCTGGTGGAATGTGGACTGTGCTCGGGCTGTGCGCTCTAAGCGTGCAGCCTGGAAGAGACATCGTCGCCGGCAGACGCCTGAATCTTTTCGTTTGTTTCAGAAGGCCAGTGCGGTGGCCCGTGTAGATCCATCCGTACGGCTAAACGTGCATGTTGGATGTCTTATGTCTCCACCATCATGTCTGTAAATTCCTCTCCCGCTGATCTGGAAGCGTATCCTCAAGATAGCGGGTAAGTTCGTTCCCGGTGTCTCACCAGTCCTTCACCTTGGTGATTCTCTTTCTGGCAGACCCATTGCAGGTCGCGACCGAATTGGGTTCCCACTTTTCGTCTGTTAGCTCTAGTTCTCATCTCCCCCATTCCTTCCTTCTTCATAAGCCTTTTCTTGAATCTCGTCCTTTGGATTTCTCAAAGTATCTCTGCCTTTCCTATAACGATCCCTTTTCTATCTCTGAGCTCCAGTCTGTCCTGGCCCTCTGCGGTTCTACAGCAGCAGGCTACGATGGCATTCATTATAAAATGCTTCGACATCTCCCTCCGTGCTCATCTCAGTATTTACTGAGTCTGTTTAATCAGGTCTGGGAGTCGTCGTCAGTACCTGAGGATTAGCTCGATGCTCTTGTCCTTCCTGTTTGGAAACTAGGGTCTCTCGGGTCATCCCCCCAAGGACTTCCACCCTATTGCCCTCACGAGTTGTGTCTGCAAGGTCTTTGAACGTATGGTTAACGTTCATCTGATGTGGTTCTTAGAGAACTATCGCCTCCTTTACCCTTCTCAATTTGGTTTTCGCAAATGCCCCAGCACAACAGATGTCCTGGTGAACTTGGAGGTCTATATGCGAAGACCTCCGTTGTTGCCGTCCTTTTTTACCTGGAAAAGGCTTACGCTACCACCTGGCGGTATCATATTCTGTTCCAACTTCATTTATTTGGCCTTCATGGGAATCTCCCTCACTTCCTCCAAAGTTTCCTCTCTCGTCTTCCTTTCGAGTGAGGCTTGGTACCACTCTCTCTGCCCCTTTTCGGCAATATGAGGGTGTGCCCCAAAGTCGTGTTCTGAGCACTACTCTTTCTTGTTGCTCTCAACGGTCTTCTTTCCTCCCTTCCTTCTGGCGTCTTATCCGCTCTCTGTGTAGACGATCTTACCCATTGCTGTCGCGGTGATGATATACCTCTCCTTCAATGGCGGCTTCAACTTGCGATTGATGCCATGTCGTCTTGGGCCACCGATCATGGCTTTAAGTTCTCAGCGTCTAAGACTTGTGCTATGACTTTTACTCGGAAGCGTGTCATTCTTCGTCCCTCTTTGTCTCTTTATGGACATCCCCTTGTGTAGAAGGATTCCGCTAAGCTTCTGGGGTTAATCTTTGACACTCTTTTGTCTTGGTCAGTCCATATCCCTTACCTCTGCGCTAAATGCTCTAAGGCCCATTCCCTCCTTAACCACTTAACTGCGCCAACCGAGTATTCTCTGTCGGCGGGAAACTGCGCCAACCGAGAAAACTCTTTTATTTTCGGTACCAATTATAAATGTGTAAGAGGTTGGTTGTGTACGAAATGGACTCTTAGAACCTCTAGTGAGAGGCAGCCATCTTGGAAAAAATTCCCAGAATGCCCTAGGGCTGCTGGCTGGGTTAGTACTGAATGAGCAACCATGGATGGTGGACGCGCCTCTGGCTCCCAAAAACCTGTACGACGTGGTGTTGAAAGATTAACGATCTGTCGGTGAAATTCAAACCTTATTGTTTGAAGAACATAAGGGTCATAATATTGGTGAAGCTAGGCGCAATAGAGACCTAACACAAAGGTCGGATGCAAGTGATACAGCACCTATGAGGACGATACAGCAAGTGTATCCAGTTGCAGCTCTGAGCATCACCCTTGCAATCCTATACTATCTCCAATTTATTTAGATGATACATAGATGAATCGTTTTCTGCGTTTAGTGATGATGCATCTGATACAAATAGCATAGATGTACAGTTTTAGCGGCTTCCATGGTGGTGTTTTCCATAGATATTTTCAAGAATACCTGAATCTCTCCCTAACTGACGAACACTCTTTAAGGCTAGCTGAATCTCTTTCTGACTGATGGACACTCTTGAGGTAAGCTGAATCTCTTCCTGTGTGGGACCATACAAAGCGATCTTTTCAAGACTACCTTACAAATTGATATTATCCTATAATCTTTTCAATACTACCTTATGCTTTACAAGCTTGGCTACATACAACCTACAAGTACTAAAGTCAAGGGTATATGTGAGTGGGTTATTTGCAAGCACACAGAATGAAGAAACGGGAAGAGAAAATTTATCTGTACCTGGTGCACTGAGAGCGAAGTCGCTCTGTGTACCATGGGCTGCTTCGTTGATTATTACTCACTTCCGAACTACTGAGTGTGTAATAGTGTGTGTAACTGTGTAAATAGTGTGTGAAACTGTACATATTGTAATTTTAGTGAATTTTTAACAGGTAATATTGCAGCAATAAGCATTTATTGTGGACACATATGTGTCACAGTTCCATGGAACATTATGAACGTTCTATTGTATACATATTGTAAAGGACACAAATATACATTATATACAATAAAAAAAAACGCATTGGAAATACATAAAACAAATAATTGAAAATTTATTTGTGGCAACACCCGGTGCTTGAATGGCCCGCTCGACCGTGTCTGGGCGATTCATGCTCGGGCGACCAGCCCCTGATGACGTCACAGCGCACCTTGTCCACGTCCCCACAGCCAAAATAAGTGGAATTTGGTATTTATTTTTACACAGACATGTTCGGGGAAGGGAATTTATCATTTTACTAAGAAAATTTTTTTTGGGGGGGAACACTTTATTTCATGCGCACCAGGGGAATTTCACAATAAACTCGGCACAGCACGGTGGTTAAGGTTTTGTCCCATATTTCTTGAGGGACGGATAGGCGTACGCTCCTCTCTCTACATTCCTCATTCGTCCTGTCTAAACTCAATTATGGTTGCCCTGCTTACTGGTCCGCTTCTCCTCCTGCTCTTCGCCGTTTTGATACTTTGCACCATGCTGGGTTGTGCCTCAGCTCTGGTGCCTTTCTTTTGACTCCCGCCCTCAGCTTGTATGTTGACACTGGTTTCCTATCCAGGATTGCTGTAATCGCTACTGTCTGCACTATCTGGCATGGTCCTTGCAACATCCTTTCTCTCTCCTCTGTCATGCTTTGACTTTTACCCCTCCTGTAGTTCCTGTTCCTCTTCACCACCTCCCGCTTTCTGTCCAGCTATCTCACTTACAGGTCTCTCTTTCCATTCGTTTGTCTCGTATTTCTCCTCGTATTGTTCCTTCCTTGCCCCCGTGGATGGTCCTCCTTCCGAAGTTTTGTACATCCTTGACCCGCATTACTAAAGCTTTTACTTCTACGGTTCTGAAATGCCGTTTTCTTGAGCACTTTTCTTCACACTCCTACTCCGTTTCCATCTTCACCGATGGGTCTAAGTCCGCGGAAGGTGTGGGCTACTCCGTTGTTTTTCCTGACCGCACTTATAAGCCTTCCTTCGGAGACTGGCATCTTCACAGCGGAGCTTTATGCTATTCTCCATGCTCTCCGTCTCCTGCTTTCTTGTTGTCAATCCTCCTTTGAAAAAAAAAATATTGTCATCTTTATTATTGTCTTTTTATCTTTTTTACTCCCATGTTCCATAGTACACTGGCTTTGCCTGTGTGTTCTAGTATAAACTTCATTATCCAGTAATTCCTGAGTGTATCTCTATTTAAACTACCTCATTTTGTTTGTGTTTTAGTGTAACTTTAGTACTCAACTTATAGTGTACTTATAATATTATAGTAAGTAAGCTTTTATAGATTTCATAATTGCTTCTTGACTTTTATTGGTCATCTATTGTTATTAATTATTCTAGTTCATTTTTTACATTGCTAATTTCCCTTAAGTTTTTATTACTTAAATTACCATTAAGTTTATATGACTTCAGAATTTTTATTCTACTTTTTCTTTGTAACCCAGGTTGCCTAGCCCAACCACCATTGCTCCATTGTGCTCTTTGCTTTGTCTGTGCAATTTTGATCATTAGTGCAAATTATTACCTTCAGTGTACCTGAAAGTACTTTTAAGCAACCTACCTCATTTTTGCGTATAGTTTTATATATATGTATTTTTTTCATAGCTAGTTCTTTTATCATTGTCTCCCCCTCCCTGCTCGGCTCGTTGTCGCCGTGTGGGGGCTTAGTGGGCGGCTGTCGGAGTGTGATGCTCCTTGGGATAGTCCCCTGTCCTTTTCTAGCCTTGTGCTCCTGCTGCCGTCCTCTCCAATTCTGCTGGGCATCTTTTCCTTTTCCTTCTGTTTCGTTTTTCTCCCCCCTCTTCTCCTATCTGCTTGCCGTTTCCTGTCGACCTTTTGCTCGTTCTGGTTCTTCCCTTGGACTTCTTCTATTTTGACACCCAGGTGCTTGAGGAGGCATACTCTTGCACCCGTAGAACTGTAGTACCCGACGTCGAGAGCGAGGGGAACCTTTTATTGTCAATCCCCCTTTCGTCACTGAACCCGATCTCGACGGACTGTCGGTTTCTTAAGGTGGCGTTTGTGGGGCATATACTCACGACGCACCCCTGGGAGGCCCCGGCAAGATCGGCGATAGCTTCTTGTTGGGTGTCCTGCCTCTAATTGTGGCTCCATGGTGGGTGTGGGGGCACATTCGTGAATGAATTCTTCTTTTCGTAATGATGATAACCCCTATTTCGGCCGCTTCTGGTTTACCTTCTCAGGCTCGTGGGGTGGGCGACCAAGCCCCCGAGTCGGTCCGTATTGGAAGACCGGGCTCTGTAGCCTCCGCTGCATTGGGCCCCGACCTTGCTCCTCCTTTGGCCTCTCTGACTCCTTCCCCTGGCTCCCCTCCCTCCTCTGTGGTTGGGTCGAGCCCCAAGCCCCCAGTGGTGACTACCTCGTCCCCTGGCGCGGCTCCTTCTCTAGCTGTAACTACTGCGCCTTTTAACCCCTCTCTGGGGGTTCTCACCGCCGTCCTCGTCACGGCCGCCCTCGCTCGATTCCTTCCAGTTCTGCTACCTATCAAGCCTTGTTTGGTCCCGCTTCGTGGGCCAAATATTTTGATCTCCTCCCTCTTGATTCTGCGCCTCCTGACGATTTCTCCCTCCATTGACATCTCGTTGATTCCGTGGATGCCTCCATTACTTTCAACCCCCACTCGTCTTGGTACACGTGTCGTTGCTGCTCCTTCTCAGGATGCTGCTTCCTGCTTGGCTGCCTTATCCTGCCTTGGCGAGACCCCTGTTCGGGTCTCGAAGAACGCTCAGTTGAATGCCAGTGTTGGCACTATTTTGCTCCCGCCCCATGTTGCGACCGTTGTTCGGGACCTGCGCGACTGCCACGACGATATTCGACATATCCTTGCTGCCCAGGGCCATTCTATTCTCCAGGTGGACACGTTTACTCGTCCCCTCGTGGTAGTCGCCGTCAACCCCTCCGGGTTGTGAAGATTACCTTTGATGGTAGGACCCTTCCACCCTCTGTCATTCTTGCTGGTGCCAGGTGCTCTGTCCAGGAGTACATTCCTTCTCCTCGGCTCTGCAACAAGTGCTGGAGGTTTGGGCATGGTGCCCTCCGCTGTTCCGGGACTGTCTCTCTGTCCTTTGTGTGGTGGCGAAGGTCACTCTAAGTCGGAGTGCACTTCTCCCCAGGCTTGTTGCCTCAACTGCGGTGAGGCCCATCCTGCCTTCTCCCGTGCATGTGTCCATTACAAGCTTGAGGCAGCCATCCTCAACTTGAAGCACCAGGAGCGTTTATCTTTTCCTGAGGCAAGACGCCAGGTTCGCCAGCTCCCGCCTTATGCTAATATCTCTTATGCTCACTTGTTGCGCTCTTCCTCTCCTCGTCCTTCCCGCCTTCCTCAGACTCACAACCGTTTCCGGGCCTTGGACCCTGATGCGCCCACTGCCCCCTCCTCTGTTCCTTTGAATTCTCTCCCGAAGGATCCTCCTCCTGGTCCTCTGTCTGGGGTTACCCTTCCTTCTACCCGGTCTGTCGTGTCTCCTGTGTCTTCTTCCTCGTCTCCCTCCGTTCCTCCTTCCCATCCTTCCCCTCCGTCTCTTGACTCTCCCCGCCGCCTGTCGGTGCGGGCTGATATCCATCACTCTCCAAACGGCCGTCATATGTGCTCTCGTTCAGCTTCTCCTGTTGAGACGCTAGAATCCAGTTGCCCAGTACATGGTTGCTGGAACACCTGTCTCTTTACGTCAGAAGCGTAAACCTGGCTCCTCTCCTTCCTCCTCCCCGGCGGGTAAGAAGGTTTCGCTTTATAATAATAATAATAATTTTTATTTAGGTAAAGGTACATACATAGATTTTACAAAGTTTGTTGGCTTTATAGATAGAGCTAGTACATACAATGCCTAAAGCCACTATTACGCAAAGCGTTTCGGGCAGGAAAAAACACTAATGACTAAAGCTTAAAACTAATGGGTAAAAAGAATAAAATGTGTTGAGTACAAATAAAAATAGAGGTAAAAGAGGGGGGAACATTGTTGAAAAAGCAGCACAAATATAATTACAAATTATTACAGAAAATTACATTCAAGCAGCGTTGATTTGAAAAACAAACAAACAAAAAAAAAACATACATGGGTTGACAATAGAGGGGTAAGGTAGGTTACAGGGAATTTATTAGGTATAGCTTCGTTTTTAACTTAAACTGGTTGAGAGAGGTACAGTCTTTAACATGGTTGGGAAGGTCATTCCACATTCTGGGCCCCTTGATTTGTAGAGCATTTCTGGTTTGATTAAGTCGTACTCTAGGAATATCAAAACTGTATTTATTTCTGGTGTGGTGCTCATGGGTTCTGTTACAACCTTCTATGAAGCTTTTGAGATCAGGATTGGCATTATAGTTTAGCGTTTTATATATGTATAATACACATGAGAGAATGTGCAGTGACTTAATGTCTAACATATTCAGAGATTTGAGTAGGGGTACCGAGTGATGTCTGGGGCCAGAATTGGATATTGTCCTAATAGCAGCTTTGTGTTGAGTAATTAGAGGACATAAGTGATTTTGGGTAGTAGAGCCCCAAGCACAAATACCATAGTTGAGATATGGATAGATAAGGGAGTAATAGAGAGTCACCAGGGCAGGGCGTGGTACATAATATCTGATCTTAGAAAGAATGCCCACAGTTTTTGAAACTTTTTTTGATATGTTTAGAATGTGTCCCTGGAAATTCAGCTTGTGGTCCATGAGAATGCCAAGGAATTTGCCATCTAATTTGTTACAAATTTGGGTATTGTTTATTTTGAGATTTATTTGATTAGAGGATTTATTGCCAAACAGAATATAGAAAGTTTTGTCAATGTTAAGGGTGAGTTTGTTGGCAGTTAGCCACAGATGGACTTTATTTAGCTCAGTATTTACTGTGGCATTTAGAGCAAGGGGATCAGGACTGGAGTAAATGAAGGTTGTGTCGTCAGCAAATAGAATTGGTTTGAGGTGTTGGGAGGCATTTGGAAGGTCATTAATGTAGATGAGAAAGAGGAGAGGGCCAAGTATGCTGCCCTGGGGAACACCAATGTTGATGGGTAGGGTGGGAGAAATTGTATTATTCACAGAAACACATTGGAGCCTGTCAGTAAGGTAGGATTTGAGGCATTGTAGGGAGTGTCCTCTGACACCATAATGATGTAATTTAAGAAGAAGGTTTTGGTGGTTGACAGTGTCAAAAGCTTTACGCAGGTCCACAAATAACCCAACAGGGAACTCATTTCTATCAAGAGCTGTATGAATCGAGTTAAGCATACTAATAAGTGCATCGTTAGTGCTTTTTTTGGGCCTGAAGCCATATTTGCAAGGGCTAAGTATATTGAGTTTGGCTAGATATGAGTAAAGCTGCTTATAGATTAGTTTTTCAAAAATTTTTGACAAGTTTGGCAGGATTGATGACTTTCTTCCTCGGCCCCTACTTCTGCCTCTCGCTCCTTCCCCTCCCATTTCGGTGGTTGCGCCCCCTGTTCCTGCTATGGAGGTTTCTTTAGCCTCCGCTTCCCTCTCAGTTGCTGCCCTTGCTGAGGTACGCTCCCCTCTTTCTACCCCTCCTCTTCCTGCTGCTGTCCTTGCCTGCTCCTCTCCGTTGTCTCCTCCTCTTCCTCCTCCTCCGGACCCCGCCCGCCCACCTCTGATCTGTTCTCCCGTTTCCTTCCCTCCGTCTTTGCTCAGTTTACCCATGCCCCCTAACCCTGACTTTGCTGACCCTGATATTCTTTAACGTGCTCTGTTGCTCTTTCGCCTTTGTTTCTTCCTTGTTCTCTGTTTTTGTCCTTTCTCTTCTCGTCGTTGTCCATTCTTCAATGGAACGTTCGAGGTTATTACGCTAATTTCCTCGAACTCCAACTTCTGATTTCGCGGTTTTCACCCCTTTGTGTCTGTCTCCAGGAGCCGATGCTTGGTGCTCGTCCTGGTCGTTTTTGTGGCTATTCTTTTCTCTCCCCCCCCCCCCCCAGCTGTTGCTGGGGCTTCTAATTCTTCTGCTCTTTTGATTCGTGCTGATGTTCCCTTTGTTCCTTTACTTTTTCCTTCACCTCTCCATTGTTCTGCTGCTCGTGTCTTTGTGGGGAAATGGTACACTGTTTGTTCCATTTATCTCCCCCCGAGTGTCCCGCTTTCTCTTCCTGATTTGAAACACCACCTAGACTCCTTGCCGGAGCCTGTGCTCCTGCTGGGTGACTTCAATTGTCGTCATTCTCTTTGGGGTGACGTTCTGACGAATACCCGGGGTCGCCTTCTTGAGCCGTTTCTCCTCTCTTCTTCCCTGTCTCTTCTGAATTCTGGTGAGCCCACTCATTTGGACTCTCGGACTCGCACCCTTTCTCTTCTTGATCTTTCTCTCTGCTCTTCTTCTCTTTACTTAGATTTCACGTGGCAGGTTCTTGATGACCTCCATGGAAGTGATCATTTCCCCATCCTTGTTTCCTTTTTCTCTTTTCGCCCTTCCCTCTCTTTCCCTAGGTGCCAGTTTGCTAAGGCGGACTGGACCCTATTTTCCCTCAGTGCTACTCTCTCTGACCTCTCCCTTCTGCCTCTCTCTCGCGCTCTCCTCCTTTTTCATGACACTGTCTTCAACGCTGCCCTCCGCTCTATCCCTCGCTCTTCCTCCCGGGGTCCACGGAAGTGCGTTCCCTGGTGGAATGCGGACTGTGCTCGGGCTGTCCGCTGTAAGCGTGCAGCCTGGAAGAGGCACCACTGTAGGCAGACGATCGATTCTTTTCTTTTCTTTCGGAAAGCGAGTGAGGTGGCCCGTAGGGCCATCCGTACGGCTAAACGTGAATGTTGGGCATCTTATGTCTCAACAATTATGTCCGAAACCCCTCTGGCCCAGATCTGGAAGCGTATCTGCAAGATAGCGGGTAAGTTCGTTCCCGATGTTTCACCGGTCCTTCACCTCCATGATACTCTTGTGGCGGACCCATTGCAGGTCGCTTCCGAACTGGGTTCCCACTTTTCTTCTGTTAGCTCTGGTCTTCATCTTCCCCAATCTTTCCTTCTTCGTAAACCTGTCCTTGAGTCTCGTCCTTTAGATTTCTGCACTCATCTTCAGCTTCCCTATAATGATCCCTTCTCTCTCTCTGAACTTCGTTCTGCCCTGGCCCTCTGCGGTTCTACGGCGGCGGGCTCCGATGGTATTCATTATGAGATGCTTCGCCATCTCCCTCCGAGCACGTCTCAGTATTTACTGAGTCTGTATAATCGGATCTGGGGGTCGTCGTCAGTCCCTGAGGACTGGCTCGATGCCATTGTCCTCCCTGTTCGCAAACCGGGGTCTCTGGGTACTTCCCCTAAGGACTTTCGCCCTATTGCTCTCACAAGTTGTGTCTGCAAACTCTTTGAACGTATGGTTAACGTTCGTCTGATGTGATTCCTGGAACACCATCACCTCCTCTCCCCTTCTCAATTTGGTTTCCGCAAGTGCCGCAGCACGACAGATGTCCTGGTGAACTTGGAGGTCTATATTCATACTGCTTTTGCTGCGAAGACCTCCGTTGTTGCCGTCCTTTTTGACCTGGAAAAGGCTTACGACACCACTTGGCGTTATCATATCCTATCTCAACTTCATTCTTTTGGCCTTCGTGGTCATCTCCCTCTCTTTCTCCGCAGCTTCCACTCTCGTCGTTCCTTTCGGGTGCGCCTTGGTACCGCTCTCTCTGCCTCTTTTCAGCAATACGAAGGTGTGCCCCAGGGTAGTGTTCTGAGCACTACTCTTTTTCTGGTTGCCCTCAATGGTCTTCTTTCCTCTCTTCCTTCTGGTGTCTTCTCCGCTCTCTATGTCGATGATCTTACCCTTTGTTGTCAGGGTGATGATTCGCCTCTCCTTCAACGCCGGCTTCAACTTGCAATTGATGCCGTGTCGTCTTGGGCCACAGATCATGGCTTCAAGTTCTCTACTTCTAAGACTTGTGCCATGACTTTTACGCGGAAACGGGTTGTTCTTCGTCCCTCTTTGTCCCTTTATGGTCATCCCCTTGAATACAAAGATTCCGCGAAGGTTTTGGGGTTATTCCTTGACACTCGTTTGTCTTGGTCTCGCCATATCTCTTACCTCCGTGTTGAGTGCTCAAAGGCCCTTACCCTCCTTTGGGTCTTGTCCCATACTTCTTGGGAGGCAGATAGGCGCACTCTCCTTGCTTTACATTCCTCTCTCGTCCTGTCTAAGCTCGATTATGGTTGCCCTGCTTACTCGTCTGCTTCTCCTTCTACTCTTCGCCGTCTTGATGCTTTGCACCATACTGGGTTGCGCCTCAGTTCTGGTGCCTTTCGTTCGACTCCCATCCTTAGCTTGTATGTTGACACTGGCTTCCTGTCTCTCCAGGACCGCTGTGATCGCTACTGTCTTCGCTATCTTGCGCGGTCCTTGCAACATCCTTCCTCTCGCCTCTGTCGTGCTTTAACTTTTACCCCTCCTGCGGTTCCTTTTCCTCTTCACCACCTCCCTCTTTCTGTCCGGTTATCTCGCCTCCAGGATTCTCTTTCCGTTCGTATTTCTGATGTTTCTCCTCGTGTTGTTCCTTCTTTGCCCCCGTGGAGGGTCCCTCTTCCGCGGTTTTGTACATCCTTGACCCGTATCACTAAAGCTTTTACCCCTCCTACGGTTCTAAAACGCCTTTTCCTCGAGCACTTTTCTTCTCGCTCCCGCTCCGTTTGTCTTCACCGATGGGTCTAAGTCAGCGGACGGTGTTGGCTACTCTGTTGTTTTTCCTGATCGCACTTATATGTGTCACTTGCCTCCGGAGACTAGCATCTTTACAGCGGAACTTTATGCTATTCTCTATGCTCTTCGTTTGCTGCTTTCTCGTTGTCAGTCTTCCTTTGTAGTTGTTGTTGACTCTCGTAGTGCCCTCATGGCTCTCGGGTCCTTTAATCCGGTTCATCCAGTAGTTGTCGAGATCCAGCATTGGCTGTTTCTCGTTCACAGTAAATTTAAGTCGGTTGAGTTTTGTTGGGTTCCCAGCCATATTGGTGTGTCTTTAAATAAGCGTGCGGATGCTGCCGCCAAGGAAGCTGTCCGCTCTTGTCCCATCTCTCGTAAAGGCATTCCGTATTCCGACTTTTACCCGGTTATCCATTCCTCAGTCCTTACCCGTTGGCAGGCTTCTTGGTTGTCTGTTACTGGTAACAAGCTACGTACTCTTAAATGTTGTGTTTCCTCGTGGCTGTCCTCCTTCCACCATAACCGGCGGTGGGAAACAGCTCTGGCGAGGTTGCGTATTGGCCATACTCGCTTAACCCATGGTCACTTGATGGAGCGCCGCCCTGCTCCTTATTGTCCTAGTTGCATTGTTCCTCTTACGGTCGTGCATGTCCTTCTTGAATGTCCTGACTTCCAGGACGAGCGTGTGTCTTGCTTTCCGATCGCCCCTCGCGGTCACCTGTCCCTCGATAGAATTCTTGGTGACTCGGATAACTTTTGATATCGTTCGCCTTATGCGTTTTTGTTCTCGTATTGGCATCCTTGGTGATATTTAGCGCCCTCTGATTATTTTGCGTCTTTGATGGTGCTACATAGCCTTCCCGGTTTGGTGCCTTCTTTTGATAATTACTTACTTACTTGAACTCCAAACCTTTCCAGATATTCTAAAAAAAAAGCGAGAGTAACCCTTGTACACAAATGTGGTGATCTCACTGATGTTAACAACTTCAGACCTATATCAATTCTGCCAAACTTGTCTAAAATATTTGAAAAACTTATCTACAAGCAGCTTTACTCTTATCTAGCCAAACTCAATATACTTAGCTCTTGTCAATATGGCTTCAGACCCCCAAAAAAGCACTAACGATGCACTTATTAGTATGATTAACTTGATACATGCAGATCTTGATAAAAATGAGTTCCCTATTGCGTTATTTGTGGACCTGCATAAGGCTTTTGACACTGTCACCCCCTCACTGTCTGGCTCGTTGCCACCATGAGGGGGCTTGGTGGGCAGCTGCTGGAGTGTGATGCTCCATGGGTCAGTCCTCTGTCCTTTTGCAGCCTTATGCTCCTGCTGCTGCCTTTACCAATTTTGCCAGACCCCTTTTCCTTTTCCTCGTGTTTCATTTTTCTCCCCCTCTCCCTCTTCTCCTATCAAATTGTCATTTCCTGACGACCTTTTGCCTGTTTTGATTATTCTTTCAACCTTTTTTTGTTTTGACGCCCGGGTGTTTGAGGAGGCATACTCTTGCACCCATAGAACTGTAGTACCCAACGCCTCAAGCAAGGGGACCCTTTTATTGTCAATCCTCCTTTCGTCAATGAACCCGCTTTCGACGGACTCACGGTTCTTAAGGTGGCGTTTGTGGGGCGTATACTCACGACACACCCCTGGGGGGCCCCGGCAAGATCGGCGATAGCTTCTTGATGGGTGTCCTGCCTTTAATTGTGGCTGCATGGTGGGTGTGGGGGCACATTCATGAATAAAAGTTTTCCCTTGTTTTCATGGCTGATAATGTTTCCCTTGTACTTTCTCAGGCTCATGGGGTGGGCGACCAAGCCCCCGAGTCGGACTGTGTTGGAAGACCAGGCCCTGTAGCCCCTGATGCATTGAGCCCCGACGACCTGACTACTCCCCTCAGCTCCCCTCCCTCCTCTGCAGTAGGGTCGAGTCCCCAGCCCCCAGTGGTGACCACCTCGTCCCCTGGCACGGCTTCGTCTCTAATTGTGACTACTGCGCCTTTTACCCCCATGAACTCCGGGGGTTCTCAACGCCGTTCCTGCCACGGCCACACTCGCACGATCTCTTCCCGTAATAGTACTTAGAACGCCTTGTTTGGTCCCGCTATGTGGGCTAAATACTTTGATATCCACCATCTGGATTCTACTCCTCCTGAAGATTTCTCCCACAAATAAACACCTTGCTGATTCATTAGATGCCTCTGTTACTTTTTAACTCCACCAGTTACGGTACGCGTGTCATCGCTGCTCCTTCTCAGGATGCAGCTACTCGCTTAGCCACTTTGTCCTGCATTGGAGAGACCCCAGTTCAGGTCTCCAAGAACGCTCGGTTAAATGCCAGTGTTGGCACTGTTCTCCTCCCACACCATGTTGCAACTGGTGTTTGGGACCTCAAAGATTGCCATGAGGATATTAATTATATCCTCGAAGCCCAAGGCCATTCTGTCCTCCAGGTGGACACGTTTACTCGACCCCCCTCGTGGTCATTGCCGTCAGCCCCTTCGAGTTGTAAAAATCACCTTTGATAGTAGGGCCCTTCTGCCCTCTATTATTCTTGCTGGTGCCAGATGCTCCGTTCAGGAGTACATTCCCTCTCCTAGACTATGCAATAAGTGTTAGAAGTTCGGGCACTATGTCCTCAAAGGCACCAGTACTGTGTATCTGTGCCCCTTGTGTGGGGACGATAGTCATTCTAAGTCAGAGTGCACTTCTCCCCAGGCTCGCTGCCTCAATTGTGGTGAAGCCCACCCTACCTTCTCACGCTCATGTATGCACTACAAACTCGAGGAAGCCGTCCTCAACTTGAAGCACCGTGATCGTCTGTCTTTTCGTGAAGCAAAACGCCAAGTTCGTCGTCTCACCCCTTTCACGGGTGTCTCCTACGCTCGCGTGTTGCGTTCTACCTCTCCTCGTCCTTCCCGTCTTCCTCAGTCTCACAACCGTTTTCAGGCCTTGAACCCGACCACACCCACCACCTCCTCCCCTATTCCTTTGCCTCCTGTCCCGGATGGTCTCCCTCCCGGTTCTCCATCTGGGATTTCCCCCCTTCCTACCCGGTCCGCCATATCTCCTTTGTCTTCTTCCCCATCTCCCCCCACTCTTTCTTCCCGACCCTCCCCCCCACTCTTTCTTCCCGACCCTCTCCCCAGTCTCTTGACCCTCCACGCCACCTGTCTGTCCAGGCTGATATCCATCATCCTCCCAGCAATCTTCGTGGTGTTCGCTCTCGTTCCTCTTCTTCTGCTGAGACCATTGAGTCTGTCGCCCGGTACGTTGTTACTGGAACGCCTGTCTCTTCGAGTCAGAAACATAAGCCTGACTCCTCTCCTTCTTCCTCTCTGGCGGGTAAGAAGGTTTTGCTTTCTTCCTCGCCCCCTCCCTCTGACTCTGTCACTACATCCCCTCCCATTTCAGTAGTCGAATCCCCTGTCTCTGATATGGAGGTTTCTTCTGCCCCTGATTCCCTCTCTGTTGCTGCCCTTCCTGAGGTGCATTCCCTGATTTCTGCCCCCCCCCCCTCCTCCAACTGTCCTTGCCTGCCCCTCTCAGTTGTCTTCTCCTCCTCGGGACCCCGTCAGTCCGCCTCTGGTCTGTTCAGTCGCTCCCTTTCCTCTCTCCTTACTAAGTTTACCCATGCCCCCTAACCCTGATTTTGCTGACCCTGCTCCTGATCCAGACCCTTATCCTGACCCTGCTCCTGAATCTGCTCCTGGTGCTCGTCCTGGTCACTTTCGTGGTTATTCCTTTCTTTCTCCCCCCTCCCCCCAGCTCTTGCTGGGGCCCATAACTCTACTGCTCTCTTAATTCGTTCTGATATTCCCTTCGTCCCCCTACTTCTTCCGTCATCTATCCATTGTTCTGCTGCCCGTGTTTTTGTGGGTAAATGGTATACAGTCTGTTCCATTTATCTCCCCCCAAATGTACCGCTTTCCCTTCCTGATCTTAAGCACCTCCTGGACTCCTTGCCAGAGTCGGTGCTCCTTTTGGGTGATTTCAACTGTCGACATTCCCTCTGGGGTGATGTCCTGACAAACACCCGAGGCCGTCTTCTCGAACCGTTCGTCCTTGCTTCTTCTCTATCTCTTCTGAATTCTTTTGAGCCCACTCATGTGGACTCTCAAACTCGCACCCTTTCCTGTCTTGATCTTTCTCTCTGCTCGTCGTCCCTCTACTTAGATTTCACGTGGCAGGTTCTTGATGACCTCCGTAACAGTGATCATTTCCCCATCCTCGTTTCCTTTTTCTCTTTCCGCCTTCTCCTCTCCTTCCCTAGGTGGCAGTTTGCCAAGGCTGACTGGTGCCTATTCACCCTCCGCGCTGCTCTCTCTGACCTCTCCTCTCTGCCTCTTCCTCGCACCCTCCTCCTTTTTTATGACACTGTCTTCAACACTACCCTCAGCTCTATCCCTCGCTCTTCCTCCCGGGGCACACGGAAGTGTGTTCTCTGGTGGAATGCGGACTGTGCTCGGGCTGTCCGCTGTAAGCGTGCAGCCTGGAAAAAACACCACCGCCGGCAGACGGCTGATTCTTTTATTCTGTTTCAGAAGGCAAGTGCGGTGGCCCGTAGGACCATCCGTACTGCTAAACGTGAGAGTTGGAAATCTTATGTTTCCACCATTACGTCCAATACTCCTCTACCGCAGATCTGGAAGAAGATCCGCAAGATTGCAGGCAAGTTCGTTCCAGATGTCTCGCCGGTTCTCCACCTCCGTGGGACTCTTGTGGCGGATCCAGTGAAGGTCGCGGCCGAACTGGGTTCCCACTTTTCTTCTGTTAGCTCTGGTTCTCATCTTCCTCAATCCTTCCTTCTTCGTAAGCCTGTTCTTGAATCTTATCCTTAGGATTTCCACACTCATCTCCGCCTTCCCTATAACGATCCTTTCTCTCTTTCTGAACTTCAGTCTGCCCTGGCCCTCTGCGGATCTACGGCAGCGGGCTCAGGTCTGAGTCACAAATGGCGGGCATCTTTGTTCATAGTTTTGTATAATGAACCATCCTATAGTATTCAGTAATTTAGAGAAATTAGCCTTTATTCATTTTGTATTAAAATTGTATTGTATAATAGTACTGGGTACAATATCAAAAGTATTCTAATTATTGAGTTTAAGTCACCATCAGTGACGTCACGAATCAGATCTAAGCTGTAAGGCGGAGTGACCGGCGGTCATAGATCAGGGTTGACATGTCTACTATTTCTCAAAGTTCAATTAACTATTTTGGGGATCGGGAACAGCTCTGCCGTTAGATGCTTGTGTAATTTAATTTCAGTAAAATAATTCAACCAGTCTGGATCAATTAAGTACAACAGAGGTTAATTGTTATAACTTAACCTTGCTAAGTAACTGGGTAAGCGATGCGGAACAATACAATGCTCTAGTCTGGGCTAGACCAGACGAGGACAGATCAGTGTGGACTCCAGATCTACTGGGAGAGGTCACCCATCTTACCTCTCCCAAGGCCCAACATCTAGCTGGTTGCCCAAGGTATAGTTGCTATGGTTATGTATAGGGATAGTCTCATTGCCATTCAGGTCAAGTAGGGAGTGTTAAAGTGACAGGGAGTGACCATATTTAGATTTTGTTTTAGTTTTTCTTTTAATAAATTAATTAGTTAATATTTTGCATTTTATTATTTCCATGTGTTATGTGAACTTGTCCTGGTCACGTGGTCCACACGAGGTAAAGTTGGATTGGGCGCCGATTCTAACATCGAATCGGAATTCATCATTCCCGTCTATTTAATTCCACACTTAAGAACTCTCAAGGTCATCGGTTATAGTGGGGATCAAGCCCCAAGGTTGATTAATTAGCATGATCGGTCCAGACCTCGATCATTGCTCTGTGTTGCTGGTCTGGTGGTGGCGGCAGAGGCGACTCTAGGGTTTTGCTCAAAGCCTAGGTCATGTCATACAGGGTGTAGAATCCTAAGTCGGTCAATCGTCTTAGGACCACGTGGCATGGAGTTGGCTTTGGTAAAAGTTTTGGAGTCCCTTATAGAGAATAAAGAGTAAGAATACAGGTAGAGGGGGAGTAGAAGGAAAGAGCAGTAGAGAGAAACCCTACCCGTGTTACACCACCGTAACCGGTGGTGGGAAGCGGCTCTGGCTAGGTTACGTATTGTCCATACCCGTTTAACTCACGGTCACTTAATGAAGCGCCGCCCTGCTTCTTATTGTCCAAATTGCATTGTCCCTCTTACGGTCGTACATATCCTTGTTGAGTGTTCTGACTTCCAGGACGAGCGTGTGTCTTGTTTTCCGACCGTCCCCCGTGGTCGCTTGTCCCTCGATAGAATTCTTGGTGACTCTGATACTTTTGATATCGTTCGCCTTTTGCGTTTTTGTTCTCGTATTGGCATCCTTGGTGATATTTATCGCACTCTGATTATCCCACACATTTGATGGTGCTACATAGCCTTCCCGGTTTGGTGCTTTTTATTGATAATTACTTACTTTGACACTGTCAACCACCAAAACCTCCTCCTTAAATTACAACATTATGGAGTCATAATGGTATTGCAGGTATTGGAGGTATTGCAGAGGTCACTCCCTGCAATACCTTAAGTCTTACCTTACTGACAGGCTCCAATATGTTTCTGTGAATAATTCAATTTCTCCCACCCTACCCATCAACATTGGTGTTCCCCAGGGCTGCATACTTGGCCCTCTCCTCTTTCTCATCTACATTAATGACCTTCCAAATGCCTCCCAACATCTCAAATTCTATTTGCTGACGATACGACCTTCATTTACTCCAGTCCTGACCCCCTTGCTCTAAATGTCAGTGAATACTGAGCTAAATAAAGTCATCACTGGCTAACTGCCAACACACTCACCCTCAATATTGACAAAACTTTCTATATTTTGTTTGGCAATAAATCCTCAAATCAAATAAATCTCAGGATTAACAATACCCAAATTTGTAACAAAGTAGATGGCATATTCATTGGCGTTCTCATTGACCGCAAGCTGCATTTCCAGGGACACATTCTAAATATATCAAAAAAAGTTTCAAAAACTGTTGGCATTCTTTCTAAGATCAGATATTATGTACCCCACCCTGCCCTGGTGACACTCTATTACTCTCTCATCTATCCTTATCTCAACTTATGGTATTTGTGCTTGGGGTTCTACTACCCAAAATCATTTACATCCGCTAATTGCTCAACACAAAGCTGCTATTAGGACAATATCTAGCTCTGGTCCCAGACATCACTCGGTACCCTTAATCAAATCTCTGAATGTTAGATATTAAGTCACTGCACATCCTCTCATGTGTATTTTATATATATAAAACACTGAACTGTAATGTCAATCCTGACCTTAAAAGCTTCCTAGAAGGTTGTAACAGATCCCATGAGCACCACACCAAAAACAAATATGTATTTGATATTCCAAGAGTACGACTTAGTCAAACTAGAAATGCTTTACAAATCAAGAGACCTCGAATGTGGAATGACCTCCCCAGTTATGTTAAAGACTGTACCTCTCCCAACCCCTCTCCCCATCCGGCCCGTTGGCGCCGTGAGGGGGGCTTAGTGGATGGCTGCCGGAGTAGGATGCTCCGTGGGACAGTTCTCTGTCCTTTTGTGGCCTTGCACTCCTGCTGCTGTCTTCTCTAATTGTGCCAGATCGGTTTTCCTTTTCCTTATGTTTCGTTTTTCTCCCCCCCTCCTCTCCTATCTGCTTGTCGTTTCCTGCCGACATTTTGCTTGTTTGGGTTATTCCTTTGGACTTCTTCTATTTTGACGCCCGGGTGCTTGAGGAGGCATACTCTTGCACCCGTAGAACTGTAGTACCCGACGTCTCGAGCGAGGGAAACTTTTTATTGTCAATCCCCCTTTCGTCGCTGAACCCGATCTCGACGGACTGACGGTTCTTATGGTGGCGTTTGTGGGGCGTATACTCACGACGCACCCCTAAGGGTCCCGGCATGATCGGCGATAGCTTCCTGTTGGGTGTCTTGCCTCTAATTGTGGCTCCATGGTGGGTGTGGGGGCACATTCGTGGATGAATTTCTTTCTCTTCGTCTTTATGTCAATGAATGTTTCTGTTGTACCCTCTCAGGCTCATGGGGTGGACGACCAAGCCCCGAGTCGGCCTGTATTGGAAGACCGTGCTCTGTAGCCCCTGCTACGTTGGGCCCTGACCTTGCTCCTCCTTTGATCATTCTGACTTCTTCCCCCAGCTCCCCTCCCTCCTCTGTGGTTGGGTCGAGCCTCCAGCCCATAGTGCTAACCACTTCGTCCCATGGAGCGGCTAAGTCTCTCATTGTGACTATTACGCCTTTTGTCCCCTCTCTGGGGGTTCTCAACGCCGTCCGCGCCACGGCCGCACTCGCTCGATTCCTTCCCATACTGATGCGTATCAGGCCTTGTTTGGTCCTGCTTCATGGGGCCAAATACTTTGATCTCCTCCCTCTTGATTCTGCGTCTCCTGACGATTTCTCCCTCCATCGACATCTCGTTGATTCCATGGATGCCTCTGTTACCTTCAACCCCACTCGTCTCGGTACACGTATCGTTGCTGCTCCTTCTCAGGATGCAGCTTCCCGCTTGGCTGCCTTATCCTGCCTTGGCGAGATCCCTGTTCGGGTCTCAAAGAATGCTCGGTTGAATGCCAGTGTTGGTACTATTCTCCTCCTGCCTCATGTAGAGACCGGTGTTTGGAATCTGCAGGACTGCCATGATGACATTCGGCATATCCTTGATGCGTTTACTCGTCCCCCTCGTGGTCGTCGCCGTCAACCCCTTCGGGTTGTGAAGATCACCTTTGATGGTAGGACCCTTCCACCCTCTGTCATTCTTGCTGGTGCCAGGTGCTCTGTCCAGGAGTATATTCCTTCTCCTCGGCTTTGTAACAAGTGCTGGATGTTTGAGCATAGTGCCCTCCGCTGCTCTGGGACTGTCTCTCTCTGTCCTTTGTGTGGGGGTGAAGGTCATTCTAAGTCGGAGTGCACTTCTCCCCAGGCTCGCTGCCTCAACTGTGGTGAGGACCATCCTACCTTCTCCTGTGCCTGTATCCATTACAACCTTGAGCCAGCCGTCCTCAACTTGAAGCACCGGGAGCGTTTATCTTTTCCTGAGGCGAGGTGCCAGGTTCGCCAGCTCCCGCCTTATGCTAACGTCTCTTATGCTCGCGTGTTGCGCTCTTCCTCTCCTCGTCCTTCCCACCTTTCTCAGACTCAAAACCGTTTCCAGGCCTTGGACCCTGATACGCCCACTGCCCCCTCCTCTGTTCCTTTGAGTTCTGTCCCGAAGGGTCCCCCTCCTGGTCCTCTGTCTGGGGTTTCCCTTCTTTCTACCAGGTCTGTCATGTCTCCTGTGTCTTCTTCCTCGTCCCCCTCTGATCCTCCTTCCCATCCTTCTCCTCAATCTATTGACTCTCCCCGCCGCCTGTCGGTGCGGGCTGATGTCCATCGCTCTCCTAATGGCCGTCGTGTGTGCTCTCGTTCAGCTTCTCCTGTTGAGACGCTGGAATCCTTTGCCTGGTACGTGGTTGCTGGAACACTGGTCTCTTTGAGTCAGAAGCGTAAGCCTGGCTCCTCTCCTTCCTCCTCCCCGGCGGGTAAGAAGGCTTCGCTTTCTTCCTCGGCCCCTACTACTGGCTCTATTGCTCCTTCCCCTCCTATTTCAGTGGTTGCGCCCCCCTGTTCCTGCTATGGAGGTTTCGTTGGCCCCTGCTTCGTCTCTCAGTCGCTGCCGTTGCTGAGGTGCGCTCCCCTCTTTCTACTCCCCCTCTTCCTGCTGCTGTCCTTGACTGCTCCTCTCCTTGTCTCCTTCTCTTCCTCCTCCGGACACCACCCGCCCACCTCTGGTCTGTTCTCCCGCTTCCTTCCCTCCATCTTTGCTAAGTTTACCCATGCCCCCTAACCCTGACTTTGCTGACCCTGATCCCGACCCTGATATTCTTTAACGTGCTATGTTGCTCTTTCGCCTTTGTTTCTTTCTTGTTCTCTGTTGTTGTCCTTTCTCTTCTCGTCGATGTCTATTCTTCAATGGAACGTTCGAGGTTATTACGCTAATTTCCTCGAACTCCAACTTCTGATTTTGCGGTTTTTGCCCCTTTGTGTCTGTCTCCAGGAGCCGATGCTTGGTGCTCGTCCTGGTCGTTTTCGTGGCTATTCCTTTCTCTCTCTCCCCCCCCCCTCGGCTGTTGCTGTTGCTCCTAATTCTTCTGTTCTCTTGATTCGCTCTGATGTTCCCTTTGTCCCCTTACTTTTTCCTTCACCTCTCCATTGTTCTGCTGCTCGTATCTTTGTGGGGAAATGGTACACAGTTTGTTCCATTTATCTCCCCCCGAGTGTCCCGCTCTCTCTTCCTGATCTTAAACACCTCCTGGACTCCTTGCCGGAGCCTATGCTCCTGCTAGGTGATTTCAATTGTTGTCATTCTCTTTGGGGTGATGTTCTGACGAACACCCGAGGTCGCCTTCTTGAGCCGTTTCTCCTCTCTTCTTTCCTGTCTCTTCTGAATTCTGGTGAGCCCACTCATTTGGACTCACGGACTCGCACCCTTTCCTGTCTTGATCTTTCTCTTTGCTCTTCTTCTCTTTACTTAGATTTCACGTGGCAGGTTCTTGATGACCTCCATGGCAGTGACTATTTCCCCATCCTTGTTTCCTTTTTCTCTTTTCGCCCTTCCCTCTCCTTCCCTAGGTGGCAGTTTGCTAAAGCGGACTGGAACCTCTTAACCCTCAGTGCTGCTCTCTCTGACCTCTCCCTTCTGCCTCTCCCTCACGTTCTCCTCCTTTTTCATGACACTGTCTCCGATGCTGCCCTCCACTCTATTCCACGTTCTTCCTCTCGAGGTCCACGGAAGTGCGTTCCCTGGTGGAATGCAGACTGTGCTCGTGCTGTCCGCTTTAAGCGTGCAGCCTGGAAGAGACACCGCCATCGGCAGATGGCCGATTCCTTTCTTTTCTTTCGGAAAGCGAGTGCGGAGGCCCGTAAGGCCATCCGTACAGCTAAACGTGAATGTTGGGCATCTTATGTCTCCACAATTACGTCCGAACTCCCCTGCCACAGATCTGGAAGCGTATCTGCAAGATAGCGGGTAAGTTCGTTCCCGATGTTTCACCGGTCCTTCACTTCCGTAGTACTCTTGTGGCGGACCCATTGCAGGTCGCTACCGAACTGGGTTCCCACTTTTCTTCTGTTAGCTCTGGTCTTCATCTTCCCCAATCTTTCCTTCTTCGTAAACCTGCCCTTGAGTCTCGTCATTTAGATTTCTGCACTCGTCTTCGGCTGTCCTATAATGATCCCTTCTCTCTCTCTCTGAACTTCGTTCTGCCCTGGCCCTCTGCGGTTCTACGGCGGCGGGCTCCGATGGTATTCATTATGAGATGCTTTGCCGTCTCCCTCCGTGCACGTCTCGGTATTTACCGAGTTTGTATAATCGGATCTGGGAGTCGTCATCAGTCCCTGAGGACTGGAACGATGCCGTTGTCCTCCCTGTTCGCAAACCAGGGTCTCTGGGAACTTTCCCTAAGGACTTTCGCCCTATTGCCCTCACAAGTTGTGTCTACAAACTCTTTGAACGTATAGTTAACGTTCGTCTGATGTGGTTCCTGGAACACCATCACCACCTCTCCCCTTCTCAAATTGGTTTCCGCAAGTGCCGCAGCACGACAGATGTCCTGGTGAACTTGGAGGTCTATATTCGTACTGCTTTTGCTGCGAGGACCTCAGTTGTTGCCGTCCATTTTGACCTGGAAAAGGCTTACGACACCACTTGGCGATATCATATTCTATCCCAGCTTCATTCTTTTGGCCTTCGTGGTCATCTCCCTCTCTTTCTCCGCAGCTTCCTCTCTCATTGTTCCTTTCGGGTGCGCCTTGGTACCGTTCTCTCTGCCTTTTTTCAGCAATACGAAGGTGTGCCCCAGGGTAGTGTTCTGAGCACTACTCTTTTTCTGGTTGCCCTCAATGGTCTTCTTTCCTCTCTTCCTTCAGGTGTCTTCTCCGCTCTCTATGTCGATGATCTTACCCTTTGCTGTCAGGGTGATGATTCGCTTCTCCTTCAGTGCCGGCTTCAACTTGCGATTGATGCCGTGTCGTCTTGGGCCGCCGATCATGGCTTCAAGTTCTCTACTTCTAAGACTTGTGCCATGACTTTTACTTGGAAACGGGTCGTACTTTCTCTCTTTGTCACTTTATGGTCATCCCCTTGAGTACAAAGATTCCGCGAAGCTTTTGGGGTTATTCCTTGACAATCGTTTGTCTTGGTCTTCCCATATCTCTTACCTCTAAGTTGAGTGCTCTAAGGCCCTTACCCTCCTTCAGGTATTGTCCCATACTTCTTTGGGAGCGGATAGGCGCACTCTCCTTGCTTTACATTCCTCTCTCGTCTCGTCTAAGCTCGATTATGGTTGCCCTGCTTACTCGTCTGCTTCTCCTTCTACTCTTCGCCGTCTTGATGCTTTGCACCATACTGGGTTGCGCCTCAGTTCTGGTGCCTTTCGTTCAACTCCCGTCCTTAGCTTGTATGTTGACACTGGCTTCCTGTCTCTCCAGGACCGTCGTGATCGCTACTGTCTTCGCTATCTTGTGCAGTCCTTACAACATCCTTCCTCTCGCCTCTGTCGTGCTTTAACTTTTACCCCTCCTGCGGTTCCTGTTCCTCTTCACCACCTCCCTCTTTCTGTCCGGTTATCTCGCCTACAGGATTCTCTTTCCATTCGTGTTTCTAATGTTTCTCCTCATGTTGTTCCTTCTTTGCCCCCGTGGAGAGTCCCCATTCCGCAGTTTTGTGCGTCCTTGACCCGCATCACTAAAGCTTTTACCCCTCCTACGCCTTTTCCTTGAGCACTTTTCTTCTCACTCCCGCTCCGTTTCTGTCTTCACCGATGGGTCTAAGTCTGCGGACGGTGTTGGCTACTCTGTTGTTTTTCCTGATTGCCCTTATATGTGTTGCTTACCTCCGGAGACTAGCATCTTTACAGCGGAGCTTTATGCTATTCTCTATGCTCTTCGTCTCCTGCTTTCTCGTTGTCAGTCTTCCTTTGTAGTAGTTGTTGACTCTCGTAGTGCCCTCATGGCTCTCGGGTCCTTTAATCCGGTTCATCCAGTAGTTGTCGAGATCCAGCATTGGCTGTTTCATGTTCACAGTAAATTTAAGTCGGTTGAGTTTTGTTGGGTTCCCAGCCATATTGGTTTGTCTTTAAATGAGCGTGCGGATGCTGCCGCCAAGGAAACTGTCCGCTCTTGTCCCATCTCTCGTAAAGGTATTCCATATTCCGACTTTTACCCGGTTATCTATTCCTTCATCCTTACCCGTTGGCAGGCTTGTTGGTCGTGTGTTACTGGTAACAAACTACGTACTCTTAAATGTTGTGTTTCGTCGTGGCCGTCCTCCTACCATCGTAAACGGCGATGGGAAACAGCTTTGGTGAGGTTGCGTATTGTCCATACTCGCTTAACCCATGGTCGCTTGATGGAGCGCCGCCCTGCTCCTTATTGTCCTAAGTGCATTGTCCACTTAGGACAATAAGTGGTCCTACTGTCGTGCATGTCCTTCTTGAATGTTCTGACTTCCAGGACGAGTGTGTATCTTGCTTTCCGACCGCCCCTCGCGGTCACCTGTCCCTCGATATAATTCTTGGTGACTCGGATACTTTTGATATCGTTCGCCTTATGTGTTTTTGTTCTCGTATTGGTATCGTTGGTGATATTTAGCGTCCTCTGATTATTCCACACATTTGATGGTGCTACATAGCCCTCCCAGTTTGGTGCCTTCTTTTGATAATTACTTACTTAATCTTCCAACCAGTTTAAGATAAAAACTAAGTACTACCTAATTAACTCAATGTAACTTTCCTCTCCCCCAAAATGTCAACCCATGTCTACTATTTTAAACAATGCTGTTTGTTGACCAAATTGTATATTTACTATTTTTCTGCCATGCCCCCCCCCCCTGTTTTATTTTTTTTATTTTTTTTTTTATTTTCTCAACACAATTTATAATTTAATCTCTATTAGTATTACGTTTTAGTCTTAGTGTTTTTCCTGGCTGAAACGCTTTGCGTAAAAGTGACTTTAGGCATTGTATGTACTAGCTCTATCTATAAATCTATCAATGTTTGTATCTCACTTTGTATGTATGTACTTTACCTGAATAAACATTTTATTTGATTTAATATTTTGAGTATGAGGACATATTTAGCACTCCAATAAACAACATGAAAGTGGAAGATCCAGACAATTTCTTTATGTGCGATATCCAAGCCCCTGTAAATATAACTGATATCAACACGAGCGTACTAGATTCTGAAAGAGAAATTGAAAACATGCCCATGCACTCAGCTCCGGGTCCAAATTCATGGAATTCAATATTTATAAAGAAATGCAAGGTGCTAGTAGCACAGGCACTCGGTATAGTGTGGAGGAAGAGCTTGGACACGGGGGAGATACAAAATGCACTTAAAATTAGCAGACAACCCCTCTACACAAGGAAGCATGGGCAAAGAATAATAGACCAGTTGCACTAACGTCCCACATAATAAAAGTATTTGAGAGAGTGATTAGAAATCAGGTCACCAGTTTCATGGAGACCAATGACCTTCACAACCCAGGCCAACATTGATTTCAAGTGGGAAGATCGTGCCTCTCGCAGCTACTTGATCACTACGACAAAGCCAGCCCCCTCTCTTTCTGGCCCGTTGTCGTCCTCGTGAAGGGACTTGGTGGACAGCTGCCGGAGT
Organism: Procambarus clarkii; assembly: GCF_040958095.1. NCBI lineage: Eukaryota > Metazoa > Arthropoda > Malacostraca > Decapoda > Cambaridae > Procambarus > Procambarus clarkii. The sequence goes on from NC_091154.1 coordinate 18,377,324, forward strand.
GTGATGCTCCATGGGTCAATCCTCTGTCCTTTTGAAGCCTTATGCTCCTGCTGCTGTCATCCAATTTTGCCAGACATCTTTTTCTTTCCCTTGTGTTTCATTTTTCTTCCCCCACCCCCTCCTCCTCCTCCTTTTAAGTGTCATTTCCCGCCGACGTTTTGCCAGTCTTGATTATTCTTTCGGACTACTTCTGTTTTGATGCTCGGGTGTTTGGGGAGGCATACTCTCTCACCCATTGAACTGTGGTACCCAACGTCGCGAGTGAGGGGACGCTTTTATTGTCAATCCTTTTTTCATCACTGAACTCGATCTTGACAGACTGACGGTTCTTAAGGTGGCGTTTGTGAGTAGTATACTCACGATGCACCCCTAGGGGGCCCCGGCAAGACCTGTCTCTTGTTGGGTGTCCTATTCTCTAATTGTGGCTCCATGGGCACTTTCGTGAATGAAAGTATTACCTCTCATTTTCATGTCGCTGAATACTGTTCCTCTTATAATTTCTCAGGCTCGTGGGGTGGGCGACCAAGCCCCTGAGTCGGACTATTGGAAGACAGGGCTCTGTAGCTCCTGCTACATTGGACCCAGACCTAGCTCCTCCTCTGACCCTCCTGACTACTCCCCCCCTTTTTTTTTTTTTTTTTTTGAGATACAAGAGTTGTTACATTCTTGTACAGCCACTAGTACGCGTAGCGTTTCGGGCAGGTCCCTGGAATACGATCCCCACTGCGAAGAATCGTTGTTACAACCAAGTACACATTTTACTGTTGCGTTAAACAGAGGCTACAGTTAAGGATTTGCGCCCAGTAAATCCTCCCCGGCCAGGATACGAACTCACAACAAAGCGCTCGCGGAACGCCAGGCGAGTGTCTTGCCACTACACCACGGAGACTTCCCTCTGCTCCCCTCCCTTCTCTTTGATTTTAATCGAGCCCCAAGCCCTTAGCAGTGACCACCTTGTCCCCTCATTGTGGCTACTGTTCCTTTTAACCCCTCACTCTCTGGGGGTTCTCAATGCCGACCCTGCCAGGCCGCACTCGCACGATCCCTTCCCATGCTAATATGTACAACACCTTGTTTGGTCCTGCTTCATGGGCTAAATACTTTGATCTCCTCCATCTGTATTCTACATCTCCTGACGATTTCTCCCTCCATAAACACCTTGTTGATTCGGTAGATGCCTCTGTTACTTTTAACCCAACCCGTCTTTGTACACGCGTCGCCACTGCTCCTTCTCAGGATGCATGTACCCGCTGAACCGCATTGTCCTGCATTGGGGATACTCCTGTTCGGGACTCAAAAAACGCTCGGTTAAATGCCAGTGTTGGCACTGTTCTCCTCTCACACCATGTTGCAACCCATGTTAGGGACCTAAAGGACTGTCATGAGGATATTAAACGTATCCTCGAAGCCCAAGGCCATCCTGTCCTCCAGGTGGACATGTTCACTCGACCCCCTCGTGGTCATCTTCCTCAGCCCCTTTGAGTTGTAAAAATCACCTTCGATAGTAGGACCCTTCCGCCCTCTTTCATTCTTGCTGGTGCCAGGTACTCCGTTCAGGAGTACATCCTCTCTCCTAGACTTTGTAATAAGTGCTGGAAGTTCGAGCATGGTGCTCTCAAATGCTCAAGTCTTGTCTCTCTATGCCCCATGTGTGGGGGTAATGACCACTATAAGACAGAGTGCGCTTTTCCCCAGGCTCGCTGCCTCAATTGCAGTGAGGCCCACCCTACCTTCTCCCGCACGTGTATACACTACAAGCTTAACCCTTAAAGTGCGCATCACGTCATATGACGTGTTAGACGTTGTACCAGTCAACTGCGCTTCACGTCATATGACGTATATGGGTACCGCGCATGATTTGAATGTCCCGCGGTGTAGCTGAGGTTCCCATACGCTGCCCAGGGGCTATAGTAAACTGTGGCCATTTTGAAAAAAATTCCCGCTCACGAACCAAAGGCGTGGGAGGCCTCACTTTAGCGAGAGTCACCATGGCGAGCGCACAGTCAAACGCCTCTCGGGCACACACCACTCAATCCCTCACCCCAGAGCAAATAGCCCACGAATTATTCTCTGAAGGTGAAGAAAGTGTGTTTGATGATTCAGACAATAATGAGGATTATACACAGTTGTCGGGTGATAGTAGCAGCAGCAGTGAGAGTGACAATGCTCGCCATGCCATGGCGAGGCCTCTACGCTCACCCATGCCTCCTCGGCCAGTTTCTACCCCAGTTCTACCACGACCTCACAGTTCCTGTGGATATTTTCTGTTTGAGGGTGACGAGTCAGAGGGAGGTGACTCAGATCATAGTTTTATTGAGCCTGTGGCTGGTACCAGTGGTGTAACTGGACGAGAAATTGTCGCGTCAGCAGCATCTCGCCCAGCCAAGCGCCACTGCATGGCACCACATGAGGGACCAAGACCCTCGTGTTCACGTGCACCCACCTCACGTGGACGTAGCCGCCGTGCTTCTCGCAGACGGTATTCAGCTCCTGGTTGCCGGTATGCATTGCTTCCTCGCCGTCTTTCCTCTGCATCTCGCAGGACGCCTGGTGTACTTGAGTGGAGTGATGGTGACGATTTTATTCCTAATATTCCTCACTTTGACGATAAAGATGTAGGGATTACAAACCTTTTCCCTAATCAAGGTGAGGACATGGCTGAGATGGAATATTTTACAGCATTCTATGATGAACCACTCATGGAATACATTGTACACCAAACGAACCTGCATGCTGCTTACCTGATTGAGAGGGAAATCACAGAATCTTCACGACTGCAGCGTTGGAAAAATACCACAGTTGCGGAAATGTATGTGTTTTTGGCACTCTGTTGATGAAGCACTGTCACAAACATGCAATAAGTGACTATTGGAGCAAGGACCATACAATACCAACACCTTTATTTGGGAAATATATGTCACGAGACAGGTTTCAGATACTCCTCAGGTGTCTACATTTTGGAAGTGTTCAGGACCAAACAGATGATGATAGACTGTGGCGAGTGAGGCACTACATGAACGATGTTATTGGAAAATTCAGAGATTTTTACGTACCAGCACAGAAGCTGGTGGTTGATGAATCTCTCGTACTTTTCAAAGGGACGTGTTCCATTCAAGCAGTACATTCCCTCAAAACGAAACTGATTTGGCCTGAAATTTTTTGTTCTTTGTGATTGTGAGACAGGATACGTGTTACACATGATTCTGTACTCGGCTAGTGATGTAGACATTCCCGGTAACGACGAACATGGATTCTCGGGGAGTGTAGTGAAGACCATCATGGCTCCATCATTGGGAATGTGAGGATACATAAAATGTTAATTACAGTCTTGTAAAGCCACTAGTATGCGCAGCGTTTCGGGCAGGTCTTTAATCTGAGAAAATTTTAAGTAGGTAAATACATGCAAAATTTATAAAAAAAAAATGATAAAAGATACATGGCAAGAAAAAAAAATGAGAGAAAATTGTAGGTACAGTATATTAAAGCACATAGGTAGCTCAGATTGATTGCAATGACAGCTTGAATGGTAGTTGACAAAAATTGGTAGGCACAATACAGCATATGGCAAGCACATAAAAGAAGACAGCAATGAACACAATGATAAGGTTGTTTGGGTTAAATACATACAAATTAGGAGATTGGGTAACACTAGGTACAGAGCAAATTTAAAGCTCAGTGTAGGTGTTACGAACCCGGATCCAGCGTCCGAGCCCGGAGCAGTGACGACCGCGCCATCTGTGGGTCATCTCCCGAAACCCCCTCCAAACGGACGACGACACCTGGTGAGGACGACGTGTACTGGCCTCAAGGGCCAGTTTCCAGTCCTGTTCAGCGCTCAACACCGCCGCTGCTGACCTCTGGCGAGGTGGTGCTCAGACTACAACGCCATCTATGGAGTGGATAGGTGGACGTTTGGGTCTGAGCCTGTAAGTGAGGTGCTGTAGTGTGTCCCTGTTATTGATGACGTGTCTGCTTACAGAGTCGACCTGGGACTGCTGTGATGGAAGTTGAGTCAGTCTACCCAAGGCAGCCGTCCCCATACCTTGTGCTTTGCTGCAGCAGCTGTGAAGTCGTCCCCCGGAAGAACACTGTGGTGTTACCCTGCCAGTGGAGTGGCAGTAGAAGGATTACCCGGGACCGACTGCTGGAGACGATTATCCACTGGGGTATTGAGGACAAGAGAGTGATTTGTGGTATCACACGAGGCTCCTGTCTAGGGCGTTACCCTAATATCGCCCGTGGAGTGGCCTGACCAGCGTTGCTGATCCGGAACCTGCCAGCAGACCTGCTGGACGTGTGGTTGACGGCCTCCACGGCGGTGCCCCCAGTGGACCTATGTTTTGGCTGACCTGTGGCCAGGGTAGGCTCAGCTTCTCAGAGGATTCGTTGTGAGGCCACGAAAGCACCGAAGACTTAGCACCGAGAGCTTGATTCCAGCGTCTTCAGGAGAAGACGTTTGTGTACAGTGTTAATACCCCTCCCCCCGTGTAATCTTTTTATATATTATTTATTGGTGGTGGTCAATATATTATATTAAGTTTTTGCCTTTATTTCCCTTCCCCTTTAAGTTACTTGCGTCACGGATCACATCCCTTGAAAGCCACTACTGGCTTGGGGTCGGATACAACTTCCTCTAACAATATCAGAGTAAGAACCCCGTTGCGTCCCGAGAGGGCCGTAACAGTAGGAAACTAAGAAGATGAAATAAGGTACTTTTTGGTTTTGCTTTTAAATAAGGCACCCCCTCCCCGCTCAGCTCGTTGTTGCCGTGTGGGGGCTTAGTGGGCGGCTGCCGGAGTGTGATGCTCCTTGGGACAGTCGTCTGTCCTTTTCTAGCCTTGTGCTCCTGCTGCCGTCCTCTCCAATTCTGCTGGGCACCTTTTCCTTGTCCTTCTGTTTCGTTTTTCTCCCCCCTCTTCTCCTATCTGCTTGCCGTTTCCTGCTGACCTTTTGCTTGTTCTGGTTCTTCCCTTGGACTTCTTCTATTTTGACGCCCGGGGTCTTGAGGAGGCATACTCTTGCACCCGTAGAACTGTAGTACCCGACGTCGAGAGCGAGGGGAACCTTTTATTGTCAATTAATCCCCCTTTCGTCACTGAACCCGATCTCGACGGACTGTCGGTTTCTTAAGGTGGCGTTTGTGGGGCATATACTCACGATGCACCCCTAGGAGGCCCCGGCAAGATCGGCGATAGCTTCTTGTTGGGTGTCCTGCCTCTAATTGTGGCTCCATGGTTGGTGTGGGGGCACATTCGTGAATGAATTTTTCTTTTCGTAACGATGATGACCCCTGTTTCGGCTGTTTCTGATTTACCTTCTCAGGGGTGGGCGACCAAGCCCCCGAGTCAGTTCGTGTTGGAAGACCGGACTCTGTAGCCTCCACTGCATTGGGCCCGGACCTTGCTCCTCCTTTGGCCTCTCTGACTCCTTCCCCTGGCTCCCCTCCCTCCTCTGTGGTTGGGTCGAGCCCCAAGCCCCCAGTGGTGACTACCTCGTCCCCTGGCGCGGCTCCTTCTCTAGTTGTAACTACTGCGCCTTTTAACCCCTCTCTCTCTGGGGGTTCTCACCGCCGTCCTCATCATGGCTACCCTCGCTCGATTCCTTCCAGTTCTGCTACCTATCAAGCCTTGTTTGGTCCCGCTTCATGACCCAAATATTTTGATCTCCTCCCTCTTGATTCTGCGCCTCCTGACGATTTCTCCCTCCATCGACATCTTGTTGATTCCGTGGATGCCTCCATTACTTTCAACCCCACTCGTCTCGGTACACGTGTCGTTGCTGCTCCTTCTCAGGATGCTGCTTCCCGCTTGGCTGCCTTATCCTGCTTTGGCGAGACCCCTGTTCAGGTCTCGAAGAACACTCAGTTGAATGCCAGTGTTGACACTATTCTGCTCCCGCCCCATGTTGCGACCGTTGTTCGGGACCTGCACAACTGCCACGACGATATTCGACATATCCTTGCTGCCCAGGGCCATTCTATTCTCCAGGTGGACAGAGGGTGGACACTTCCACCCTCTGTCATTCTTGCTGGTGCCAGGTGCTCTGTCCAGGAGTACATTCATTCTCCTCGGCTCTGTAACAAGTGCTGGAGGTTTGGGCATGGTGCCCTCCGCTGCTCCGGGACCGTCTCTCTCTGTCCTTTGTGTGGTGGTGATGGTCACTCTAAGTCGGAGTGCACTTCTCCCCAGGCTCGTTGCCTCAACTGCGGTGAGGCCCATTCTACCTTCTCCCGTGCGTGTGTCCATTACAAGCTTGAGGCAGCCGTCCTCACCTTCAAGCACCGGGAGCGTTTATCTTTTCCTGAGGCGAGACGCCAGGTTCGCCGGCTCCCGCCTTATGCTAATATCTCTTATGCTCGCGTGTTGCGCTCTTCCTCTCCTCGTCCTTCCCGCCTTCCTCAGACTCACAACCGTTTCCAGGCCTTGGACCCTGATATGCCCACTGCCCCCTCCTCTGTTCCTTTGGGTTCTCTCCCGAAGAATCCACCTCCTGGTCCTCTGTCTGGGGTTCCCCTTCTTTCTACCCGGTCTGTCGTGTCTCCTGTGTCTTCTTCCTCGTCTCCCTCCGTTCCTCCTTCCCATCCTTTCCCTCCGTCTCTTGACTCTCCCCGCCACCTGTCGGTGCGGGCTGATGTCCATCGCTCTCCAAACGGCCGTCATGTGTGCTCTCGTTCAGCTTCTCCTGTTGAGACGCTAGAATCCGTTGCCCAGTACGTGGTTGCTGGGACACCTGTCTCTTTAAGTCAGAAGCGTAAACCTGGCTCCTCTCCTTCCTCCTCCCTGGCGGGTAAGAAGGTTTCGCTTTCTTCCTCGGCCCCTACTTCTGCCTCTCTTGCTCCTTCCCCTCCCATTTTGGTGGTTGCGCCCCCTGTTCCTGCTATGGAGGTTTCTTTAGCCCCCGCTTCCCTCTCGGTTGCTGCCCTTGCTGAGGTACGCTCCCCTCTTTCTACCCCCCCTCTTCCTGCTGCTGTCCTTGACTGCTACTCTCCGTTGTCTCCTCCTCTTCCTCCTCCTCTTCCTCCTCCTCCTCCTCCTCCTCCTCCTCCTCCGGACCCTGCCCGCCCACCTCTGATCTGTTCTCCCTTTTCCTTCCCTCCGTCTTTGCTCAGTTTACCCATGCCCCCTAACCCTGACTTTGCTGACCCTGATCCCGACCCTGATATTCTTTAACGTGCTCTGTTGCTCTTTCGCCTTTGTTTCTTCCTTGTTCTCTGTTTTTGTCCTTTCTCTTCTCGTCGTTGTCCATTCTTCAATGGAACGTTCGAGGTTATTACGCCAATTTCCTCGAACTCCAACTTCTGATTTCGCGGTTTTCGCCCCATTGTGTCTGTCTCCAGGAGCCGATGCTTGGTGCTCGTCCTGGTAGTTTTCGTGGCTATTCCTTTCTCTCCCCCCCCCTCCACAGCCGTTGCTGGGACTTCGAATTCTTCTGCTCTTTTGATTCGTGCTGATGTTCCCTTTGCAACCCATTCTCGCAAATTCGTAAAGTCAATATTGACTTATTAACTACGTGCATAGGTGATATACTAAACATAATAGATACCCCTAAAAAGATTCATAGAAAACACCGACTTTACCTAACCTTGTTAGTATCTTAAGATAAGCATCTTATTGCTTCGTAATTACAATTATTACTTAACCTATACCTATTATAGGTTAGGTAATAATTGTAATTACGAAGCAATAAGATGCTTATCTTAAGATACTAACAAGGTTAGGTAAGGTCGGTGTTTTCTATGAATCTTTTTAAGGGTATCTATTATGTTAAGTATGTCACCTATGCACATATTTAATAAGTCAATATTGACTTATTAAATTTGCGAGAACGGGTTGTCCCTTTGTTCCTTTACTTTTTCCTTCGCCTCTCCATTGTTCTGCTGCTCGTATCTTTGTGGGGAAATGGTACACAGTTTGTTCCATTTATCTCCCCTCGAGTGTCCCGCTTTCTCTTCCTGATTTGAAACACCTCCTAGACTCCTTGCTGGAGCCTGTGCTCCTGCTTGGTGTCTTCAATTGTCGTCATTCTCTTTGGGGTGACGTTCTGACGAATACCCGGGGTCGCCTTCTTGAGCCATTTCTCCTCTCTTCTTCCCTGTCTCTTCTGAATTCTGGTGAGCCCACTCATTTGGACTCTCGGACTCGCACCCTTTCTTGTCTTGATCTTTCTCTCTGCTCTTCTTCTCTTTACTTAGATTTCACGTGGCAGGTTCTTGATGACCTCCATGGAAGTGATCATTTCCCCATCCTTGTTTCCTTTTTCTCTTTTCGCCCTTCCCTCTCTTTCCCTAGGTGGCAGTTTGCTAAGGCGGACTGGACCCTATTTACCCTCAGTGCTACTCTCTCTGACCTCTCCCTTCTGCCTCTCTCTCGCGCTCTCCTCCTTTTTCATGACACTGTCTTCAACGCTGCCCTCCGCTCTATCCCTCGCTCTTCCTCTCGGGGTCCACGGAAGTGCGTTCCCTGGTGGAATGCGGACTGTGCTCGGGCTGTCCGCTGTAAGAGTGCAGCCTGGAAGAGGCACCGCCGTAGGCAGACGACCGATTCTTTTCTTTTCTTTCAGAAAGCGAGTGCGGAGGCCCGTAGGGCCATCCGTACGGCTAAACGTGAATGTTGGGCATCTTATGTCTCAACAATTACGCCCGAAACTCCTCTGGCCCAGATCTGGAAGCGTGTCCGCAAGATAGCGGGTAAGTTCGTTCCCGATGTTTCACCGGTCCTTCACCTCCATGATACTCTTGTGGCGGACCCATTGCAGGTCGCTTCCGTACTGGGTTCCCATTTTTCTTCTGTTAGCTCTGGTCTTCATCTTCCCCAATCTTTTCTTCTTCGTAAACCTGTCCTTGAGTCTCGTCCTTTAGATTTCTGCACTTGTCTTCAACTTCCCTATAATGATCCCTTCTCTCTCTCTGAACTTCGTTCTGCCTTGGCCCTCTGCGGTTCTACGGCGGCGGGCTCCGATGGTATTCATTATGAGATGCTTCGCCATCTCCCTCCGTGCACGTCTCAGTATTTACTGAGTCTGTATAATCGGATCTGGGAGTCGTCGTCAGTCCCTGTGGACTGGCTCGATGCCGTTGTCCTCCCTGTTCACAAACCGGGGTCTCTGGGTACTTCCCCTAAGGACTTTCGCCCTATTGCTCTCACAAGTTGTGTCTGCAAACTCTTTGAACGTATGGTTAACGTTTGTCTGATGTGGTTCCTGGAACACCATCACCACCTCTCTCCTTCTCAATTTGGTTTCTGCAAGTGCCGCAGCACGACAGATGTCCTGGTGAACTTGGAGGTCTATATTCGTACTGCTTTTGCTGCGAAGACCTCCGTTGTTGCCGTCCTTTTTGACCTGGAAAAGGCTTACAACACCACTTGGCGATATCATATTCTATCTCAACTTCATTCTTTTGGCCTTCATGCTCATCTCCCTCTCTTTCTCCGCAGCTTCCTCTCCCGTCATTCCTTTCGGGTGCGCCTTGGTACCGCTCTCTCTGCCTCTTTTCAGCAATACAAAGGTGTGCCCCAGGGTAGTGTTCTGAGCACTACTTTTTTTCTGGTTGCCCTCAATGGTCTTCTTTCCTCTCTTCCTTCTGGTGTCTTCTCCGCTCTCTATGTCGATGATCTTACCCTTTGCTGTCAGGGTGATGATTCGCCTCTCCTTCAACGCCGGCTTCAACTTGCAATTGATGCCGTGTCGTCTTGGGCCACTGATCATGGCTTCAAGCTCTCTACTTCTAAGACTTGTGCCATGACTTTTACGCGGAAACGGGTTGTTCTTCGTCCCTCTTTGTCAGTTTATGGTCATCCCCTTGAATACAAAGATTCCGCGAAGCTTTTGGGGTTATTCCTTGACACTCGTTTGTCTTGGTCTCCCCATATCTCTTACCTCTGTGTTGAGTGCTCTAAGGCCCTTACCCTCCTTCGGATCTTGTCCCATACTTCTTGGGGGGCAGATAGGCGCACTCTCCTTGCTTTACATTCCTCTCTCGTCCTGTCTAAGCTCGATTATGGTTGCCCTGCTTACTCGTCTGCTTCTCCTTCTACTCTTCGCCGTCTTGATGCTTTGCACCATACTGGGTTGCGCCTCAGTTCTGGTGCCTTTCGTTCGACTCCCGTCCTTAGCTTGTATGTTGACACTGGCTTCCTGTCTCTCCAGGACTGCCGTGATCGCTACTGTCTTTGCTATCTTGCGCGGTCCTTACAACATCCTTCCTCTCGCCTCTGTCGTGCTTTAACTTTTACCCCTCCTGCGGTTTCTGTTCCTCTTCACCACCACCTTCTTTTTGTCCGGTTATCTCGCCTCCAGGATTCTCTCTCCGTTCGTATTTTTAATGTTTCTCGTGTTGTTCCTTCTTTGCCCCCATGGAGAGTCCCTCTTCCGCGGTTTTGTACTTCCTTGACCCGTATCACTAAAGCTTTTACCCCTCCTATGGTTCTAAAACGCCTTTTCCTTGAGCACTTTTCTTCTCACTCCCGCTCCGTTTCTGTCTTCACTGATGGGTCTAAGTCGGCAGATGGTGTTGGCTACTCTGTTGTTTTTCCTGATCGCACTTATATGTGTCGCTTACCTCCAGAGACTAGTATCTTTACAGCGGAACTTTATGCTATTCTCTATGCTCTTCGTCTCCTGCTTTCTCGTTGTCAGTCTTCCTTTGTAGTTGTTGTTGACTCTCGTAGTGCCCTCATGGCTCTCGGGTCCTTTAATCCGGTTCATCCCGTAGTTGTCGAGATCCAGCATTGGCTGTTTCTTGTTCACAGTAAATTTAAGTCGGTTGAGTTTTGTTGTGTTCCCAGCCATATTGATGTGTCTTTAAATGAGCGTGCGGATGCTACCACCAAGGAAGCTGTTCGCTCTTGTCCCATCTCTTGTAAAGGCATTCCGTATTCCGACTTTTACCCTGTTATCCATTCCTCAGTCCTTACCCGTTGGCAGGCTTCTTGGTTGTCTATTACTGGTAACAAGCTACGTACTCTTAAATGTTGTGTTTCCTTGTGGCCGTCCTCCTTCCACCGTAACCGGCGGTGGGAAACAGCTCTGGCGAGGTTGCATATTGGCCATACTCGCTTAACCCATGGTCACTTGATGGAGCGCCGCCCTGCTCCTTATTGTGCTAGTTGCATTGTCCCTCTTACGGTCGTGCATGTCCTTCTTGAATGTCCTGACTTCCAGGACGAGCGTGTGTCCTTGCTTTCCGACCGCCCCTCGCGGTCACCTGTCCCTCAATAGAATTCTTGGTGACTCGGATACTTTTGATATCGTTCGCCTTATGCGTTCTTGTTCTCGTATTGGCATCCTTGGTGATATTTAGCGCCCTCTGATTATTTTGCGCATTTGATGGTGCTACATAGCCTTCCCGGTTTGGTGCCTTCTTTTGATAATTACTTACTTACTTTTAAATAAGGCAAAAGTTTTACAGTTTTTCAATTCACTAGGGAGTGAGTTCCATAGACTAGGTCCCTTAATTTGCATAGAGTGTTTACACAGATTAAGTTTGACCCTGGGGATATCAAAGATACCTGGGGATATCAAAGATTTACTGGGAATACCAGTAAAATCCCACAGACTCAGACACATATTAACACATATCTCTCAGGCAGCTATCCAAACTCTCTTCTCCTTTCACCAATCAGCCCGGCAGATGTTGTGTCCATCATACACTATCTAAAAACGAAGGCAGGGAACACCAGTGAAATTCCGTCCATTGTGTACAAGAGAGCCTCCCATGCCCTTGCCCCACCCATAGCACTACTGTTCAACAATTCTATAGAGTGTCACACCTTCCCTGATATCCTCAAAAAAGCAAGAGTAACGCCAGTCCATAAAGGAGGCAATCCGGCGGACATAAACAATTATAGACCAATATCAAATCTACCCATTCTATCAAAAATATTTGAAAAAATTATTTACAAACAGCTCTATTCCTACCTCGTAAAATTCGACATACTCAGCCCCTGTCAGTTTGGCTTCCGGTCCCAAAAGAGCACCAACGATGCAATCATTAGTCTCCTTGACGTAATCTACTCAGCCCTTGACAAAAATGAGTTTCCGATTGGACTCTTCATTGACCTAAGAAAAGCCTTTGATACTGTTAATCACGACTACCTCTTACTTAAACTTCGACATTATGGAATCCGAGGCCTTGCCCTTGACTACATCCGATCCTATCTTAGTGACAGACACCAATATGTAACCATCAATGATACAACTTCTTCCACTCTACCAATTACCGTTGGAGTGCCACAAGGCTGTATCTTAGGACCTCTTCTATTTCCTATATATATAAACGATCTGCCTAATGTCTCTAATATTCTCAAACCTATATTGTTTGCTGACGATACTACCCTTATCTATTCAGACCTCAACCCACATAATAAATAATGTTGTGAATAATGAATTAAAAAAAGTCCACCTATTTATGTCAACGAACAAACTAACATTAACCCTCAAACCGCGCATATCATATATAAATGATATCAGTGACAAAACCGAAACCGCGCACATCATTTATATATGATTTCGTGTCTAGCGCTATAATTTAAACTCCCCGCCTGGGATAGGGGCAGCTATAGTACAGCCACGACCGATAGTTGCCAGATGCCACCTAGAAAAAAAATCCAGGCCAACATTCTTGGGTGTGAGAGCGTCAGTATTGAGCAAGCCACCAAGGCTGGCGCACGCAGCCAGCACGAGCTCACAGCACCGCTGTTCAGCTTGTGACCACAGCATCGCCTACAAATACCATAATATATATGGTACTGCTATTATTTAGCAGTGAGAGTATTACTAAAGCCCCCTGACTGTGATAAAACTGACCAGGATTCTGATAATAGCAGGATTGTGGTGATATTTAGCACTGTGCTCCATGGAGGGAGGCGTAACGCTGTGCCAGGGAGGGTTGTGGCGTCGTCTTCTGACTGTGTGTGGCCACCATTTATTGACTGCACTCACCATACCAGCTTAGTGGTTCGATATGGTGAACACAAATGTAGATACTTATATATAACGTGTGTATATAGGGTATAAACAGCAAGAGGAGTAGGTTGGGAGCCGCCATTTTGGTGAGGGCGGTGGCGTCGTCTGCACGACTTATCATGTTTACTGGTGACCACAATAGTCTTTGGGCACCATACCAGCTTATTTGTTCAGGTATGGTGAATAAAACAGGTAGATACTTATATATAATATGTGTATATATAGCGTAATAACACCACAAAGAGTATTGTTGAAGGACAAATATTAGTGCGTCTGGCCTTGAGGGCGGCCGCCGATCAGCTGACTGTGTGAGTAGCTACGTCTTTGTGGCCTTTACTCACCATACAAGCTTAGATGTACAGTTATGGTGAACAAAACATGTAAATACGTATATATAACGTCTGTGTATAGTGAATAAATACAGAAAGAGTATTGTAGGAGGTGAATGAGGGTGAGTGAGGTGGTGTTGAGGGAGTGAGTGGCTCGCTGGTGTTTGGCGGTCACTCCTCGTTGCTTTTTGACTCACAAGACCAACTTAATAGTTCGTTATGGTGTACAAAACATGCAAATACTTATATATAACCTGTGTATATAGTGTAACAACAGCAAAACTATTTGTTTATTGTTTTATGAACATAATAATTGAATCACTATTATGCACACCATAATTTTGAGTACAGCGATGGTTCACACATTTTATAATATAAATATACCACAATTCACTGTATGGAATAATATTACTGCAAAAAAACTAAGAAAAAATCAGAGACATTGAAATAATTAGGTAATAATATATTTGTGGCAACTGGCGTCTGACAGCTCGGGCGGAGTAGACCTCATCTGGCGAAGGCTCTGCCAACGCCCCTTTTTTGGCCACACGTCCCTACCCTATTGCGGCTAAAATATGCCACCTACGATTTTTTTGTTATTTTTTCCGTGATCAGGGAACAAAAATGAACACTTCTATAAGACAAAAGAATTTTTTGGATTTTTTTTTTTTTTTTGTTGCGCCTGTGGGTGTGAATTCCATTTGGGCCCCTAGCGGTTTGAGGGTTAAACATCGAAAAGACTTACTACATCTTATTTGGAAGCAAATCATCAAATGCAATTCAGCTACAGATAGACAACATTAACATCAGTAATAAAAATGATGGCAAGTTTCTTGGCCTATTCCTAGACAAGAGACTCAACTTCAGTACCCACATTATAAAAAATAAAATAAAATGTTTATTTAGGTAAGGTACATACATACAATAAATTTTTACAAAGATTGGTTGACTTATAGGTAGAGCTAGTACATACAATGCCTAAAGCCACTATTACGCAAGGCGTTTCGGGCATGATAAACTTAACTTTCAACAACATTCAACACATAACGAAGAAAGTCTCTAAGACAGTTGGTATACTCTCCAAAATCAGATATTATGTTCCTAACTCTGCTCTCCTCTCACTATATTATGCACTAATCTACCCCTATCTTAATTATGGTATCTGTGCATGGGGGTCTACCACTGCAAACCACCTTAAGCCCATCATCACGCAGCAAAGATCTGCTATCAGAATTAATAACTAACTCTGCTTTCAGACAACACTCAGCTCCCTTGTTTAAATCCCTAAACTTGCTAAATATTAACTCCCTCCACACATTCTCTTGTGTCAACTATATTTACAAAACCCTGTTCTTAAATGCAAATCATGCTCTGAAACTCTCCCTGGATGGATGTAATAGGACCCATTATCACCACACCAGAAATAAATATCTCTTATTTATTTATTTATTTATTTATTTATTTATGCATATACAAGAATGTACATAAGGAATGTGAGGATACAAATATGGTAATTACAGTCTTGTAAAGCCACTAGCACGCGCAGCGTTTCGGGCAGGTCCGTAATCTAAAAAAAATTTAAGGAGGTAAATACTTGCAAAATTTATAGACAAAAAAATGATAACAGTTACATGAAATGAAAAAAAGAAGATGAGAGAAAATTGTAGGTACAGTATATTAAAGCACATAGGTAGCTAAGATTGATTGCAATGACAGCTTGAATGGTAGTTGACTGAATGTATGAGGGCTACTGAATGTATGAGGGCTACTGATTGTATGAGGGGCTTCTGAATGTATGAGGGCTACAGAATGTATGAAGGCTATTGAATGCATGAAGGCTACTGAATGTATGAGGGGCTACTGAATGTATGAGGGGGCTACTGAATGTATGAGGGCTACTGAATGTATGAGGGGGCTACTGAATGTATGAGGGCTACTGAATGTATGGGGGCTACTGAATGTATGGGGGCTACTGAATGTATGAGGGCTACTGAATGTATGAGGGCTACTGAATGTATGAGGGGCTACTGAATGTATGAGGGCTACAGAATGTATGAAGGCTACTGAATGTATGAGGGGCTACTGAATGTATGAGGGCTACTGAATGTATGGGGGGCTACTGAATGTATGAGTGCTACTGAATGTATGAGGGCTACTGAATGTATGAGGGCTACTGAATGTATGAGGGGCTACTGAATGTATGATGGCTACAGAATGTATGAAGGCTACTGAATGTATGAAGGCTACTGAATGTATGAGGGGCTACTGAATGTATGAGGGGCTACTGAATGTATGAGGGCTACTGAATGTATGAGGGGGCTACTGAATGTATGAGGGCTCCTGAATGTATGAGGGCCTACTGAATGTATGAAGGGTTATTGAATGTATGAGGGCTACTGAATGTATGGGGGGCTACTGAATGTATTAGGGCTATTGAATGTATGAAGGCTACTGAATGTATGAGGGGCTACTGAATGTATGAGGGCTACAGAATGTATGAAGGCTACTGAATGTATGAGGGGCTACTGAATGTATGAGGGCTACAGAATGTATGAGGGCTACTGAATGTATGAGGGCTACTGAATGTATGGGGGCCTACTGAATGTATGAGGGCTACTGAATGTATTAAGGCTATTGAGTGTATGAGGGCTACTGAATGTATGAGGGCTACTGAATGTATTAGGGCTATTGAATGTATGAGGGGCTACTGAATGTATATGAGGGCTACTGAATGTATGAGGGCTACTGAATGTATGAGGGCTACTGAATGTATGAGGGCTACTGAATGTAATGGGGGGCTACAGAATGTATGAGGGCTACTGAATGTATGAGCGGCTACTGAATGCATGAGGACTACAGAATGTATGAAGGCTACTGAATGTATGAGGGGCTACTGAATGTATGAGGGGCTACTGAATGTATGAGGGCTACTGAATGTATGAGGGCTACTGAATGTATGAGGACTACTGAATGTATGATGGGCTACTGAATGTATGAGGACTACTGAATATATGAGGGGCTACTGAATGTATGAGGGGCTACTGAATGTATGATGGGCTACTGAATGTATGAGCGGCTACTGAATGTATGAGGGGCTACTGAATGTATGAGGGGGCTACTGAATGTATTAGTGCTACTGAATGTATGAGGGGCTACTGAATGTATGAGGGGCTACTGAATGTATGAGCGGCTACTGAATGTAGGATGGGCTTCTGAATGTATGAGCGGCTACTGAATGTATGAGGGGCTACTGAATGTATGAGGGGGCTACTGAATGTATTAGGGCTACTGAATGTATCAGGGGCTACTGAATGTATGAGGGCTACTGAATGTATTGGGGCTACTGAATGTATGAGGGGGTACTAAATGTATGAGGGCTACTGAATGTATGAGGGCTATACCTGACTGCTGCTCAGCATGTCAGGGCTACCTGGCTGCTGCTCAGCATGTCAAGGGTACCTGACTGCTGCTCAGCATTGTCAAGCTAGGCTACCTGACTGCAGCTCAGCATGTCAAGCTAGGCTACCTGACTGCTGCTCAGCATGTCAGGGCTACCTGACTGCTGCTCAGCATGTCAAGCTAGGCTACCTGACTGATGCTCAGCATGTCAGGGTTACCCGGCTACTGCTCAGCATGTCAGGGCTGCCTGACTGCTGCTCAGCATGTCAAGCTAGGCTACCTGACTGCTGCTCAGCATGTCAGGGCTGCCTGACTGCTGCTCCGTATGTCAGGGCTAAGCGGCTGCTGCACAGCATGTCAGGGCTACCTGACTGCTGTTCAGCATTTCAATGCTACCTGACTGCTGCTCAGCATGTCAATGCTACCCGACTGCTGCTCAGCATGTCAAGGCTACCCGACTGCTGCTCAGCATGTCAGGGCTACCCGACTGCTGCTCAGCATGTCAGGGCTACCCGACTGCTGCTCAGCATGTCAGAGCTACACGACTGCTGCTCAGCATGTCAGGGCTGCCTGACTGCTGCTCAGCATGTCAAGCTAGGCTACCTGACTGCTGCTCAGCATGTCAGGGCTGCCTGACTGCTGCTCAGCATGTCAGGGTTACCTGACTGCTGTTCAGCATGTCAATGATACCTGACTGCTGCTCAGCATGTCAGAGCTACACGACTGACGACAGACTGAACAAAAACCATCTAATTATCGCTAGGGGACTTTAATATTGACCTCTGCGATCCTGAACACCCTACTGCTGTTAGCTTCCTTAACTGTATGAATTCCTGCTTCCTCATACCCTTAATCACTAGACCTACTAGAATCACTGATAGTACTGCCACGACTCTAGATCACATCTGGACCAACATAACCTCTCCGCTTACTTCAGGTATAATCACCGATAGCACTACAGACCATTACCCCACATTTCTCTTATCTAACATTAACAAACCACCTCTAGATGACAAGGGAGTTCAGCTTTAGGCTGCACAATGAAACTGCTATAGACAATTTTATAACTGCTGCTGATAATGTCAACTAGCTGGGAGTCCGAGTTAGGTAACATAGGGGACATCAACCTAGCAGTGCAATCTTTTCTTCAAAAAATTCTTAGCCTTTATAACACCCACTGTCCTATGCTTACAAAACAAGTCACAACCAAAAGGCTTAACAATCCCTGGCTTACAAAGGGAATACTTAAATCCATTAATAAAGAACATGACCTTGAGAAGAAGTATAGGTTAAGAATTGTCTCCAAAGAATTCTCAAAGAATTACTCGTTATTGCTATCTAAGATAATTAGACGAGCCAAAACTAAATACTACAAAGATAAATTTACCCAAATAAAGAGCAACATTAAAAAAACTTGGAGCACAATTTCACAAATATTGGGATCAAAGAAGATTTTAAATAACAAACCAACACTCCTGTCCAATAACGATGGTCAGCTTTCAGCCTCTGATTCTGCTATTGAGTTCAATAGGTTCTTCTCTTCCATTGGGTCATCCCTTGCAAATGATATTCCATCTTCCAGTACTGATGTTAAGGACTATCTTACAGGTAACTATCCACAGTCTCTGTACCTAAAGCCTATTAATTCCACTGACGTCAATGAGATAATCCTTTCCCTTAAAACCAAGTCTAGTGCCCTTGAGGAGATACCAACTTTAATTTACAAAAAAACCTCCAGAACTTTGGCCCCTGCTATTGGATTGCTCTTCAACAAGTCACTTGAACTCCAAACCTTTCCAGATATCCTAAAAAAAAAAGCGAGAGTAACCCCTCTACACAAATGTGGTGATCTCACAGATGTTAACAACTACAGACCTATATCAATCCTGCCTAACTTGTCAAAAAATTTTGAAAAACTAATCTACAAGCCGCTTTACTCTTATCTAGCCAAACACAATATACTTAGCTCTTGCCAATATGGCTTCAGACCCCCAAAAAAGCACTAACGATGCACTTATTAGTATGATTAACTTTATTCATGCAGCGCTTGATAAAAAGGAGTTCCCTGTTGGGTTATTTGTGGACCTGCATAAGGCTTTTGACACTGTCAACCACCAAAACCTTCTTCTTAAATTACATTATTATGGAGTCAGAGGACACTCCCTGCAATACCTCAAATCCTACCTTACTGACAGGCTCCAGTATGTTTCCGTGAATAATTCAATTTCTCCCACCCTACCCATCAACATTGGTGTTCCTCAGGGTAGCATACTTGTCCCTCTCCTCTTTCTCATCTACATTAATGACTTTCCAAATGCCTACCAACACCTCAAACCTATTATATTTGCTGACGATACAACCTTCATTTACTCCAGTCCTGACCCCCCTTGCTCTAAATGCCACAGTACATACTGAGCTAAATGAAGTCCATCTTTGGCTAACTGCCAACAAACTCACCCTTAACATTGACAAAACTTTCTATATTCTGTTTGGCAATAAATCCTCTAATCAAATAAATCTCAAAATAAACAATACCCAAATTTGTAACAAACTAGATGGCAAATTCCTTGGCATTCTCATTGATCCACAAGCTGAATTTCCAGGGACACATTCCAAATATATCAAAAAAAGTTTCAAAAACTGTTGGCATTCTTTCTAAGATCAGATATTATGTACCCCGCCCTGCCCTGATGACTCTCTATTACTCATTTATCTATCCATATCTCAACTATGGTATTTGTGCTTGGGGTTCTACTACTGCAAAATCATTTACGTCCTCTAATCACTCAACACAAAGCTGCTATTAGGACAATATCCTACTCTGGCCCCAGACATCACTCGGTACCCTTACTCAAATCTCTGAATATGTTATATATTAAGTCACTGCACATTCTCTCATGTATATTATACATATATAAAACGCTAAACTGTACTGCCAATCCTGACCTCAAAAGCTTCATAGAAGGTTGTAACAGAACCCATGAGCACCACACCAGAAATAAATACAGTTTTGATATTCCAAGAGTACGACTTAATCAAACTAGAAATGCTCTTCAAATCAAGGGACCCAGAATGTGGAATGACCTTCCCAACCATGTTAAAGACTGTACCTCTCTCAACCAGTTTAAGATAAAAACGAAGCTATGTTTTGATATGTTTGATATGAAATGACGCTGTTTGTCGACCGAATTGTATTTGTGCTGCTTTTTCAGCCATGTTTCCCCCTTTTTATTTTTGTTTTATTTGTTCTAACCTCATTTTATTCTTTATGCTCAATTAGTATTAAGCTTTAGTCATTTAAGTTTTTCATGCCCGAAACGCTCTGCGTAATAGTGGCTTTAGGCATTGTATGTACTAGCCCTACCTATAAATCCATCACTCTTTGTAAAATCTCTTGTATGTATGTACCTTACCTAAACAAACATTTGATTTGATTTTGATTTGACTGCTGCTCAGCATGTCAGGGCGGATATAAGACACTCCGTACATTGACAACATCGCACACTAATATTTTTACCACTTCGGACACCAGCTTTCGACGTTTCGCATATGTGTACGTGTTCCATATTAAAACGACAATATAATGCAATTAACAATTAAAATCTTCTATTTAACAGGCATATAGTTATTAAATGAAGTTTAGTGATGTAATAGACAATCCGGAGTTGGTAAGGACGCCGCCCGCCAGCGTAAACACAACACACCCGAATGCCCACAAACACGATACAACGCACAAAACACAACACTTCTGTCAGTTTTTGGATAAACTCCTTTTATATTTATTATGTGAGAGTTATACATGTATAAAATGATAACTATTATAGGTAAGCGCCTAATATTTAATATTAATCAATAAAAAAGAAGTCAGAAGCCACACGCCTGTCTGTACATGTCTTTTGTGTAAAAGTATTTTGGGCGCTCATGTACTTGTGCGCTAGCTGGCGTTCACAACTGTTCTCGCCTACAAGCATTAGAATTAAACAAACGAATTTATTTTTTCATTTATATACAAGAAGAGAAGGCTACCCTTGAGTCTGTAATATTCATCTGATCACTGGTCTCCCATTTGGTCCTCATTGCTTTATCTTACTATTATTGAATGTCAATAACCGTATTATGCAATTTCAATTTCTTCTATTTCTTTCTTTATTATGCACCCCATACCCATCCCGTGGGCGGTGGTGTAAAGGATTACAGAGGCACATAATCGGTTCAGGAACTGAACCCTCTAGTTCGTTTAGCTAAGCAAATAACAATGTTTGACGCTAGTTACAAAATTATATATATATATATATATATATATATATATATATATATATATATATATATATATATATATATATATATATATATATATATATATATATATATATATATATATATATATACATATATATATATATACACATATTTAATCACCTACACAAATACACACATCAATAATCTTTGTCACAGGTGATCAACAAGAGGCTCACAACAGTCACTATAAAAGGCACTTTACATCTATAGTGAGTCACACAGTTACTAGTATTGCTGCAAACCCACCCAACTGGGCGGCAGCTTTACAGTCATGTGCTCCACACCCACCCAACTGGGCGGCAGCTTTACAGTCATGTGCTCCACACCCACCCAACTGGGCGGCAGTTTTACAGTCATGTGCATGCATTACCTACAGTAAGCAAATTTTGGATACTTCGCTAAGATTTCGGGCAGCACATCATTATGAATGAAGTACTTACACATTTCATTATGCAACTTTAATAAAGTTGTCCATCAGCATTTTGTGGTGTTCAGCTACCCTTATCTTCTGTATGTTCCTCACATTACCAGTATACACAAACATTGACATGTAGGGATATAGACTCTCAGGTAAGTTAGTAATTTAAATGCACAGTAGCAGTCCTAGGCGTTCAATCCTCGACCGCCGTCCAAGTGGTTTGGCACCATTCCTCCCCATCCCATCCCCCAGTCTTGATAAGTCAGATATATTGTTTGTTAACACATTTCTCAACAATGAACAGTCATTTTTATCAAGCTAACATATCCTAACACAACGAGTGAGAGTATTAACTGGTCTAATTATTTTATTAGACCAGTATATATTATTAGATTATACTGGTATAATTATATATATATATATATATATAATTATACCAGTATAATCTAATAATATATACTGGTCTAATAAAATTATTATACCATTTAATACTCTCACTCGTTGTGTTAGGATATGTTAGCTTGATAAAACTGACTGTTCATTGTTGAGAAATGTGTTAACAAACAATATATCTGACATTATCAAGACTGTAGCTTGCTTAGCAAAAGGAACTTTTTTTAAATTTGGGTTCAGTTTAACTACCGCTCAATGGATGAGTAATTGGGGCATAATAAAGGCACTAAGCTGATAAAATGAAAGATGGGAAAACAACATTAGAGAGATAAACTCGAGAGACGTTTTCATGTTAACCCGAAAATTATTTGAGGAGCAAGACGGACTGCGGGTCAGGCAATTGGTCTTCATGCTATCGTGATGGGGGATCAGCCATTACACGTGTTAATGACTCTTGTATAGTTGTGTAGTTAAGGACAACAGGGTAAAGGGGTAATGGGCATTGTGGTTGATTGTTCTACCTGGGAATCCTCCACTGTTTTATATCTTATGTATGTATGTATGTATGTATGTATGTATGTATGTATGTATGTATGTATGTTTTCTGAGGTTGGAAGAAAACGTGCTCAGATTGGGGACTTGTTTATTTTATAATGGTAAATAATAAATTAATATATAAAATTAATATATAATAAATTAATTTATTATATAAATTAATTTATTATATAAATTAATAAATAACAAATTAATAGATAAAATTATTATTATATAATAAATAATAATAATAATAAATAGTATAATGATAAGCAATTATTTTAATGAATCAAATAGCTAATTTGGATGAATGATAAATAATTATTGACTAGTGCCTATAACAATAAAGTATTAAGGAATAATTATAATGAATAATCCTTAATGATGAAGTAGAGATCAATTACAATTAATAACTACATCCATAGGTAGTAAATGAAAGTTGCATTAATTAGACTAATTACAATTCATGGGAATATTTCTTAGCTATCTGCAGGCTTATCACTTTGGGGGTTCCGGCGGAGCACCCCCAATCCCGGGAGGGCCAGCGGGAGAAGGATTAAGGAGAAGGGGTTCCTTACTCTTACTAGCACGTAGACTGGGCAAAGGATTAGCTGCGGACAGCGGGACACTTGGGGACCGGCGCTGCACCCCCACCGCAGGCCAGCTGGCCGGACCCCCCCCCGAAGGGCGAGGCCCGCTGGTCGCAAGGAGGCCTCAGAATGGCAGTGCAACAACGTCCCGGACGTAGTCAGCTGGGTGTTGCAGCTGGTTGCTGGACCCGCCGTTAACTCCGATGGCTAGCCCGTCAAGAGAGCCGAGTGGCCCTGTCAATTCTAAAGGTAAGAGTGCGTGGTCGGCTGAAGGCGAGCCTATCTCTGCGAGGGCGGCGCGAATTAATCGCCCTGAAGAAGTGTTGCCTGTTCACTGGGCACAGGCCGGGTAGAACTTGCCGGGGGGCGCTCGCTGGGCTAGGGTATGCGTGCGCCCTGCACTGCGCTTGTAGGATCCGAAGAGTGTCGATTCCTGACCATGTAAGCGATACCTGGTCCAGTCGGAGCGTGCGTCGATTTTTTGTCGCGTAGATCACCTCCCCCGGGCTGAAAGATATAAGGCAGTAAGGGTGGGCAGAAGCGGCATGCAGTGGTATCGTGACAGGCAAGGGCACCGACGAGAGGGAAACCCTAGCTGAATCAATACGGAGACGTAAAACGGGGGGAGGGAGCCCGGCACAGGAATTAAGAGATTCCTTAATTAACAATCCTGGATGAATAAAGAGTTTTCCGAACAATTATACTGAAGCAATGAAGGGGGCTAACAATTCTAAGAATCTTTCAGCAAACAGAAGGGGGAAGTACCTTTGCTAAGAGCAAAGGTGGGAGAAAGCCAGTAGGAGAACAGCAAAGGAGCACAAAGCAACTATAAACAGGGATAATGCGAAACACTATAAATCTTGAATATAACAATACATATACCAAGAACGGGTATATACAATAAAGCAATATATACATAAACCATAAAATGGAATAAGAACCAATTCTTAAAGCCAAGTCTATAACATGCTTGTGTCCTAAGCGGATGTAGAATGTGAGCGGGGAACATTACCCTTGGTCTCCATCCCATCTCTGCCTCCAGAAGGGTGATAGGGCTGGATAGAAGCCAAGGAGTCTGCCTTAAGTGGCCGCTGAGTGTAGTCTTGTGTTGTCAATGAGCGTCTGCAAGCCGCAGCTAGTGCGCCGTGAACTTCGGCTACATCTTTTAGAACAGGAGCAAAGTGAAATCGACGGCAGGGAACCGTCATCCAGTAACTGTAATAAGGAATAATATTAAGAATACAATGTCGTAAATAATCGTACAATGTAAGAATACAATGTAATATCGTAAATAACCGATGACGGCAAGTGCCGCAGAATGGAAGAAAAATAAATTGCTGGGTGCAACGTCGGTTGGAACGCTTCAGCTGGAGGTTCCTGACTGAAGCATCGGCTGCCGGGAAGCCTAAGATGGAACTGGGGTGTTAGCAGCTGTAACATCGTCTGCTGAAACTAGCCGAGTCTGTGAGGGCGCCCGCTGCAACAGCTACGGCCGAGCCACCAGCTGGCCCATCCTCTGCAGGAACAACACCGGCTGGGACAACGTCGTTGTAAAAGCCTAACAATGTAATAAATTATATTACATGAATAATCTTAAATAAAATGGTGTAAATAATAAAATTATAAACCAATTATAACTATAATTAATTATAAATAATTATAAATTGCAAAACAAAGTATGCTCAAAATGAAGCTGGACTATAACTCTTTAGAGAAACGGGATTAACACTGAGCCGAGGTAAATACAACCAAATACAATAACGAAAAGGAGTGAAAAAAAAGACACGTCAGCTGGAACTTCGCGACCGGCGGCCTAGGAGGCCGCTGTGACATCCGGGCTACACCGGGCAGACAACACGTCTGGGTAAACCAGCGGCCTGGGAGGCCGCAGTGACATCCGGGCTACACCGGGCAGACAACACGTCTGGGTAAACCAGCGGCCTGGGAGGCCGCAGTGACATCCGGGCTACACCGGGCAGACAACACGTCTGGATAAACCAGCGGCCTGGGAGGCCGCCTAGCTATACGACCAAATAAATATAAAACTGAAACATCGCCGCTTAACTCGTCACAGGAAGGACGTCGGCTGGGAAGCAGCGGTACCTTCCGACTAAATTGAGGAATAAACTGAAAGTTTAATCGCGGCAGAAAAGTTGTATAAAACGTGGAGCAAACGCAATGCATAAATTGCAGTAACAAATTGCAGAGGGAAATGACTCATAAAACAAGTGCAGGAATAATCTAAAGTCAGAGGCTTGCTCCATGCTAAATTGAGGAAGACTTTAATCTTAATACACGTCATGACTGGGAGACTAAGGATATAACAAGTTATTTTAGTAAGCGTTTGGTTAATGATGGAGGAACGTAAATCACCAAAACAGGAGCGGGCTCCCGTTTACTAAATTGACATGGAAATACGAATTCTTTACAAATAGATTTTTTTTTTTTTTTTTTTTTTTTTTTTTTTTTTTTTTTTTTTTTTTTTTTAAGGCAGGAGGTGTAAGCAATGCTATAAATTTCCTAAATTTGCCGCGTAATGAAACTAATCAAGCTGAAAGTCTAAATAAAGGAATGTAATAAAATTGAACAGAATTAATTAAAATGACCGCAATAATTAGAATTAAATCCATTACTCGTAAACCCTCTTGTATATATGTACCTTACCTAAATAAACATTTGATTTGATTTGAAGTAGCTCAAGCGGCAGACCGCACGGCCAGGCGTTATGCTGGACGCTGAAAACTTGGGATGAGGAAGGGGCCCGCGTAACCGGGCACTCCAGGCAGACCAACATCTGGTACACGCGACCAAGGAAAACGGGAATATTGTGCTACAGCATTCGAACGAAACGTGGTGGAATTGACGTACCGGGCTACACCGGCCAGACGAAAACGTCTGGGTACGAACGTGCTGGCTATACCAGCTGGACGAAACGTCTGGGAACAAATGTACCGGGCTACACCGGCCAGACGAAAACGTCTGGGTACGAACGTGCCGGCTATACTAGCCGGACGAAAAATCTGGGAACAAAAGTACCGGGCTACACCGGACTTACGACAACGTCTGGGACAAACGTGCAGGCTAAACCGGCCAGGCAAGAACATCTGGGGACGAACGTGCGGGCTAAACCGGCCCGACGAGACGTCTGGAGACGCCTACAACTAACACATCCTGGATGACTTACATAATCACATAAAAGGCAAAGCAGAGGTTAAACAAACATAAATGTAAAACCAGCAAAGGAACACGCAGCTTGACACCGCATAAAAATAATTAATACTGTAAATTAAGGAAACTTATGGAAAAACAAATCCATAAAACAAAGCTAGGGGCCAGAGGCCTGTGACACTGCAGCTAGCCTAACCTAGCTAACTTTACCTAATAACTTATAGGCAATGACCAAAAGTTAAAATAAACCAGCTAAAGAAACATGCAGCTTAACACTGCATAAATTTCAGTAGTAAATTAAGGAAACTTGTGGGAAAACAAGTCCATGAAAACAAAGCTAGGGGCCAGAGGCGTGTGACACAGCAGCTAGCCTAACCTAGCTGACTTTCCCTAATAACTTAAAGGCAATAAGCAAAAGTTAAATAAACCTAAATGTACAACCTGCAAAAGAAACATGGGGCTTGACACTGCATTAAATTCATTAATAAGTTAAGGAAACTTATGGAAAAACTAGTCCATGAAACAAAGCTAGTGGCCAGAGGCCTGTGACTCGGCAGCTAGCCTAACCTAGCTAACTTTACCTACTAACTTATAGGCAAAGACCAAAAGTTAAAACAAACCAGCTAAAGAAACATGCAGCTTAACACTGCATAAATTTCAGTAGTAAATTAAGGAAACTTGTGGGAAAACAAGTCCATGAAAACAAAGCTAGGGGCCAGAGGCCTGTGACTCGGCAGCTAGCCTAACCTAGCTGACTTTACCTAATAACTTATAGGCAAAAAGCAAAAGTTAAAACAAACCTGAATGTAAAGCCTCACGTCGACTGGGTGAGGGTGGGGGTGAGGGTGGGGGTGGGGGGTGGGATGTTCAGGCCTCCTCCCGAGTGTGCTCCAAATTACAGCCACCTACTGGAGAAAAACCAGTGCCCCATAACACCGAGGGGCACCACTCCCTCTAGGACCACTGCACCTGCATTTGGTCACCAAGGCTGAACCAGCAGGCGTGCATCAGTGCGCGCGCGCCAACACAGAGACAAACACTGGTCCGACGCGCCAACAAAACACAAACATTACCTTAAATGTTGAGAAGGGCAGGACGCCCCTGACGGGACGCTCCTCGTCGTTGTCGAGAGGAACTGGTGTAGGGTCCATGCTGGGAGAACAGTTGAGCGGGCTAAACTTCTGTGTTTAAGACTCGCTGAGCAGCAGTGAGTCGTTATGTAAGAGCAGCTGCTGGCTTGGGGAAAGGGGCCCACGCCGTCTCCGTGGGGCGGTTAAAGTCGGCTTCCAGACATACGTTTTCTTCCACTCAGAAAACCCACCGTTTTGGGGAAACAGTGTTCTTTATGTATGTACTAACCTAGTTGTGGTTGCGGGGGTTGAACTTTGGCTCTTTGGTCCCGCCTCTCAACCGTCAATCAACTGATGTACAGATTCCTCTGTTGTTTATAATATATATAAATGATTTAGATTCAGGTTTGAGTAGCAACATTTGCAAATTTGCCGATGATACGAAAATCGGTAGGGAAATTAATTCGGAGGAGGACTCACTATCACTTCAAGTTGATCTAGATAGGGTTTTGAAATGGTCAAAGGATTGGCAGATGCAGTTTAATGCTGATAAATGTAAAGTTCTGAGGTTAGGTAATGATGATAGAGTTACAAGATACGAGCTAGATGGTGTTGTGATTGCGAAGTCGGATTGCGAAAGGGATCTGGGAGTTATGATTAGTAAGAATTTAAAACAAAAGGATCAATGCATAAATGTTCGTAATAAGGCAAATCGGACACTTGGATTTATTAATCGCAGCGTTAGTAACAAGACACCTGGTGTGGTTCTCAAGCTATATCTTGCTCTAGTTAGGCCCCATTTAGATTATGCAGTTCAGTTTTGGTCGCCATATTATAGAATGGATATAAATTCACTTGAACGTGTCCAGCGTAGGATGACTAAGTTAATTCCCCAAATTAGAAATCTTTCATATGAAGAAAGATTAACAAAGCTTAAGTTGCATTCACTGGAAAGGCGAAGAGTTAGGGGTGACATGATAGAGGTTTACAAGTGGATGAATGGACATAACCGGGGGGATATTAATAGGGTATTAAAAGTATCAACACAGGACAGAACACGAAACAATGGATATAAATTGGATAAGTTTAGATTTAGGAAAGACTTGGGTAAATACTGGTTCAGTAACAGGGTTGTTAATTTGTGGAACCAATTGCCGCGTAACATTGTGGAGGTGGGGTCCCTCGATTGTTTCAAGCACGGGTTGGACAAGTATATGAGTGGGATTGGGTGGTTATAGAATAGGAGCTGCCTCGTATGGGCCAATAGGCCTTCTGCAGTTACCTTTGTTCTTATGTTCTTATGTTCTTATGTTCCTGAGCCTACTGGGCTCTGTCATATCTACATTTGAACCTGTATATGGAGTCAGCCTCCACCACATTACTGCCTAATGCATTCCATTTATTATATAAATAAATAAATAAATATGTTTATTCAGGTAAGGTACATACATACAAGTGATGTTACATTAATGGATTGATATATAGATAGAGCTGGTACATACAATGCCTAAAGCCACTATTACGCAATGCGTTTCGGGCAAGAAAAACATTAATATCTAGAACTTAATACTAATTGAGCATAAAGAATAAAAAGTGTTGAAAACAAATACAAATAAAGATAAAAAAAGGGGGAACATGACTGAAAAAGCAGCACAAATACAATAGGTTGACAAACAGTGTTGATTAAAAAAAAATAATAATAATAAAATAAAATAACAGACATGGGTTGACAATAAACAATACAATACAATACAATTTTATTTAGGTAAGGTACATACATACAATAAATATTTACAAGGATTGTTTAACTTATAGGTATAGCTAGTACATACAATGCCTAAAGCCACTATTACGCAAAGCGTTTCGGGCATGATAAACTTAAATGACAAGCTTAATACTAATTGAGCATAATGAGTAGAATGAAAACAAGAAATGAAAACATAGATGAAAAAGCAGCACAAATACAATTATGTCGACAAACAGCGCTCTTTAAAGAAAAAAACAGACATTGGTTGACAATAGAAGGGTAAGGTAGGTTACAGGGAATTTATTAGGTATAGCTTCGCTTTTAACTTAAACTGGTTGAGAGAGGTACAGTCTTTAACATGGTTGGGAAGGTCATTCCACATTCTGGGCCCCTTGATTTGTGGAGCATTTCTAGTTTGATTAAATCGTACTCTAGGAATATCAAAACTGTATTTATTTCTGGTGTGATGCTCATGGGTTCTGATACAACCTTCTATGAAGCTTTTGAGATCAGGATTGGCATTATAGTTTAGCGTTTTATATATGTATAATACACATGAGAGAATGTGCAGTGACTTAATGTCTAACATATTCAGAGATTTAAGTAGGGGTACCGAGTGGTGTCTGGGGCCAGAATTGGATATTGTCCTAATAGCAGCTTTGTGTTGAGTAATTAGAGGACGTAAGTGATTTTGGGTAGTAGAGCCCCAAGCACAAATACCATAGTTGAGATATGGATAGATAAGGGAGTAATAGAGAGTCACCAGGGCAGGGCGTGGTACATAATATCTGATCTTAGAAAGAATGCCCACAGTTTTTGAAACTTTTTTTGATATGTTTAGAATGTGTCCCTGGAAATTAAGCTTGTGGTCAATGAGAATGCCAAGGAATTTGCCATCTAATTTGTTACAAATTTGGGTATTGTTTATTTTGATATTTATTTGATTAGAGGATTTATTGCCAAACAGAATATAAAAGGTTTTGTCAATGTTAAGGGTGAGTTTGGTGGAGTGGAGTAAAGGAGTGAGGTGGGTTACAGGGAATTTATTAGGTAGTGTTTAGTTTTTATCTTAAACTGGTTGAGAGAGGTACAGTCTTTAACATGGTTGGGAAGGTCATTCCACATTCTGGGTCCCTTGATTTGTAGAGCATTTCTAGTTTGATTAAGTCGTACTCTAGGAATATCAAAACTGTATTTATTCCTGGTGTGGTGCTCATGGGTTCTGTTACAACCTTCAATGAAGCTTTTGAGGTCAGGATTGGCATTACAGTTCAGCGTTTTATATATGTATAATACACAAGAGAGAATGTGCAGTGACTTAATATCTAACATATTCAGAGATTTGAGTAAGGGTACCGAGTGCTGTCTGGGGCCAGAGTTGGATATTGTCCTAATAGCAGCTTTGTGTTGGGTAATGAGAGGACGTAAATGATTTTGGGTAGTAGAACCCCAAGCACAAATACCATAGTTGAGGTATGGATAGATGAGGGAGTAATAGAGAGTAACCAGGGCAGGGCGGGGTACATAATATCTGATCTTAGAAAGAATGCCAACAGTTTTTGAAACTTTTTTTGATATATTTAGAATGTGACCCTGGAAATTCAGCTTGTGGTCGATGAGAACGCCAAGGAATTTGCCATCTAATTTGTTACAAATTTGGGTATTGTTTATTTTGAGATTTATCTGATTAGAGGATTTATTGCCAAACAGAATATAAAACGTTTTGTCAATGTTAAGGGTGAGTTTGTTGGCAGTTAGCCAAAGATGGACTTTCTCTAGCTCAGTATTTACTGTGGCATTTAGAGCAAGGGGGTCAGGACTGGAGTAAATGAAGGTTGTGTCGTCAGCAAATAGAATTGGTTTGAGGTGTTGGGAGGCATTTGGAAGGTCATTAATGTAGATGAGAAAGAGGAGAGGGCCAAGTATGCTGCCCTGAGGAACACCAATGTTAATGGGTAGGGTGGGAGAAATTGTATTATTCACAGAAACATACTGGAGCCTGTCAGTAAGATAAGATTTGAGGTAATGCAGGGAGTGTCCTCTGACTCCATAATGATGTAATTTAAGAAGAAGGTTTTGATGGTTGACAGTGTCAAAAGCCTTACGCAGGTCCACAAATAACCCAACAGGAAACTCCTTTTTATCAAGAGCTGCGTGAATTAAGTTAATATCATACTAATAAGTGCATCGTTAGTGCTTTTTTTGGGTCTGAAGCCATATTGACAAGAGCTAAGTATATTGTGTTTGGCTAGAAAAGAGTAAAGCTGCTTGTAGATTAGCTTTTCGAATATTTTTGACAAGTTAGGCAGGATTGATATAGGTCTGTAGTTGTTAACATCAGTGAGATCACCACATTTGTAGACAGGGGTTACCCTTGCTTTTTTTAGAATGTCAGGAAAGGTTTGGAGTTCAAGTGACTTGTTGAAGAGCAATGCAATAGCAGGGGCTAGAGATCTGGAGGCTTTTTTGTAAATTAAAGTTGGTATCTCCTCGAGGGCACTAGACTTGGTTTTAAGGGAAAGGATTATTTCATTGACATCAGTGGAACTAGTAGGCTTTAGGTACAGAGACTGTGGATAGTTACCTGTAAGATAGTCCTTAACATCAGTACAGGAAGATGGAATATCATTTGCAAGGGATGACCCAATGGAAGAGAAGAACCTATTGAACTCAATAGCAGAATCAGAGGCTGAAAGCTGACCAACGTTATTGGAAAGGAGTGTTGGTTTGTTATTTAAAATCTTCTTTGATCCCAATATTTGTGAAATTGTGCTCCAAGTTTTTTTAATGTTGCTCTTTATTTGGGTAAATTTATCTTCATAGTATTTAGTTTTGGCTCGTCTAATTATTTTAGATAGCAATAACGAGTAATTCTTTGAGAATTCTTTGGAGACTGTTCCTAGCCTATACTTCTTCTCAAGGTCGTGTTTTTTGTTAATGGATTTAAGTATTCCCTTTGTAAGCCAAGGATTGTTAAGTCTTTTGCTTGTGACTTGTTTTGTAAGCAC
Organism: Procambarus clarkii; assembly: GCF_040958095.1. Taxonomy (NCBI): domain Eukaryota; kingdom Metazoa; phylum Arthropoda; class Malacostraca; order Decapoda; family Cambaridae; genus Procambarus; species Procambarus clarkii. The sequence goes on from NC_091154.1 coordinate 18,409,242, forward strand.
AGGACAGTGGGTGTTATAAAGGCTAAGAGTTGTTTGTAGAAAAGATTTCACTGCTAGGTTGATGTCCCCTATGTTACCTAACTCGGACTCCCAGTTGACATTATCAGCAGCAGTTATAAAATTGTTTATAGCAGTTTCATTGTGCAGCCTAAAGCTTAACTCCCTTGTCTCTAGAGGTGGTTTGCTAGTGTTAGTTAAGAGAAATGTGGGGTAATGGTCTGTAGTGCTATCGGTGATTATACCTGAAGTAAGCGGAGAGGTTATGTTGGTCCAGATGTGATCTAGAGTCGTAGCAGTACTATCAGTGATTCTAGTTGGTCTAGTGATTAAGGGTATGAGGAAGCAGGAATTCATACAGTTGAGGAAGCTAACAGCAGTAGGGTGTTCAGGCTCGCAGAGGTCAATATTAAAGTCCCCTGCGATAATTAGATGGTTTTTGTTCAATCTGTTATCTAGTATTAGATTTCTAAGGTTTGAGTTGAATTCAGACACATCAGTGTTAGGAATTCTATAGACTGCACCCACAGACAGGACAGACTCGGCACCCTTGACTCTGAAACTGGCGAAGATATACTCCCCACAGCAGTCTCTAGTTCTAATTATTTTTAAGCATGTTAGTTCTTGGTGGTAGTAAAGAGCAGTACCACCACCTCTCTGCATTTGACGACAGTTGTGAATTGCCGAGTAGTTAGGCATGTTAAAGAGTTGAGTATTATCCTCTTTCAACCACGTTTCAGTAAGTATAATAAAAGAGAATTTGTTGTCAATAGTTTCAATCAAGGCACTAACATCATCGAAGTGTTTACCTAGGGATCTAACGTTCAAGTTGATTACAGAGATATTGAGATTATCTGTTAATACATTGTTTACATCATGTGCTGTAAAATATCTGCAATTTTGATCATTGAAGTGATGATTGTCATAGATAGTGGATAAGATATTAACTACTCTGACACTGAAAAGTTCTTTCTATAATCTCCCTGGCTCATTTGGGTACTCAGCTTCCACCTGTGTCCCCTTGTGCGTGTACCACATGTGTTAAATAAATGTATGTATGTATGTATGTATGTATGTATGTATGTATGTATGTATGTATGTATGTATGTATGTATGTATGTATGTATGTATGTAAGGAGAGAAAGAGATGAAGACCGAGACAGAGAAATAGATATAGACAGAGTCAGGGAGAGAATGTTAGACACAGAGACGGATAGATAAGGATATGCAAAATCAGTGAGAGAATGACAGAGATAGAGCGAGGAAAGAGACAGAGATAGGCTGACACAGAGAATGGCAGAAACGAGGAGAGGCAGAGACAGAGGGACAGGGACAGACGGACAGGGCCAGAGGAGGGACGGGGGAACAGAGGGGGCAGTGGGACAGAGAGGGAGACAGGGACAGAGAGGGAGACAGGGACAGAGAAGGGGACAGGGACAGAGACAGAGGGACAGGGTCAGAGAGGGGGACCGGGGGACAGAAGGAGGAGAGGGGGGCAGGAGACCAAGAGAGAGGGAACAGAGGAGAGACAGGGGATAGGAAGAGTGGGCAGGGGGACAGAGGGAGGGACAGGGACAGACAGAGAAAGACAGGAACAGGGGGGCAGAAAGGGCGGACAGGGGGACAGAGAGAGGGACAAGGGGCAGAGACAGGGACAAGGGGGACAGAGATGGATAGGGGGACTGGAGGAAAGGGAGGGGGACAGATGAAGGACAGCAGACAGAAAGAGTGGGCAGGGGGACAGAGAGGTACAGGGGACAGAGAGAAGGACAGGGGGGACAGAGATGGACAGGGGGACATAGAGGAACAGGGGGACAGAGAGTGACAGGGGGACAGAGAGAGGGACAATGGGATAGAGAGGGACAGGGGGACAGAGAGATGGAAAGGGGGGACAAGGGGACAGGGGGAAAGGGATCGGGGACAGAGGACAGAAAATGTGGGCAAGGGGACAAAGTGAGGGACAGGGGGACAAAGATGGACAGGGGGACAGGAGGAAAGGGGGGGAGATGTATGAGGGGGAATGTTTGCGAGAGATGGAGAAGGGGTATTTAGAACGGTAAGTTAGAGAAGGGACAACTAAGGCGCATCATTGAAAAGCAAAGCAAATGAGCATCATTGCAGTAGCAGGAGCCACGCACATCTTCAGCCTGCGTTGTTGAGACATTGTCAATTAAGCGGTGTCCAATAGCAGTATCTTCGGTATTTAAGCGATACCTTAAAAAATACTGGAATTATTGAAAGATATTAATCCAGATATTAATCCCCTTGTGCAACGCACACAAGAGGCAACAGCTTCTAGCTCTACAAGCGGCAATATAAAATAGAGAACAGGCGATTGTTTTCACTCATAGTGTAATAAACCCACGGACCCACCCACCCGCTGAAGCCGGAAATACCACGACATTACTTCCGTTTAAAATTCAGCCGGAATAATCCTCAGGTATGTGGAGGATGTGGGAGGCCTTTGATCAACCGCCGACTTCCTGCCCCGTCGACGGGGCCACCAGCCCTCAGTGTGCCCTCAGCCAAATTCATGTGAAACGTATGTGTGTGTATTAAATATTTTAATTTATTGTTCCCAAGATTTAGCTGTTAGCTCTTGGACCCCGCCTTTCTAAGCGTCGGTTGTCTAATGTACCGACTCTCACCCTCTTTTCCTCCATCATATCTAAACAACATATATTTTTATCTAACACACACACACATCCCCAAGATGCAGCCTTTAGCAGCTTCCTGACTGTCAGGTTCCTATTTACTGCAAGGTGAATAGAGGCATTAGTGTGTGTATGTTTGTGTGTGTGTGTGTGTACGTGTGTGCGTGTGTGTGTTTGTGTGTATACTCACCTAGTTGTGGTTGCGGGGGTTGAGCTCTGGCTCTTTGGTCCCACCTCTCAACTGGCAATCAACTGATGTACAGATTCCTGAGCCTACTGGGCTCTATCATATCTGCATTTGAAACTGTGTATGGAGTCAGCCTCCACCACATCACTGCCTAATGCATTCCATCTATTAACTACTCTGACACTGAAAAAGTTCTTTCTAACATACCAGTGGCTCATTTGGGTACTAAGTTTCCACCTGTGTCCCCTTGTTCGCCTACCACCCGTGTTAAACAGTTTATCTTTATGTACCCTATCAATTGCTCTGAGAATTTTGTAGGTAGTGATCATGTCTCCCCTTACTCTTCTGTCTTTCAGTGTCATGAGGTGCATTTCTCGCAGCCTGTCCTCGTAACTCATGCCTCTTTAGTCCTGGGACTAGCCTATTGGCATACCATTAAACTTTTTCAAGCTTCGTCCTGTGCTTGACAAGGTGTGTGTGTGTGTACGTGTATAACACACACGTACTTATGTGGTACGTGTGTACTACATAATTGTAAGGCGTTTGCTGAATTAGAAAAGTCGGCTAGCAGTCCACCCTTAACGACACAATTAACTCATTACATAAAAAAATACGTGGCTGTGCAATAGTGTGTGGGAATTGGGGAACTGGTGTGCATTTAGACGACTGGTGAGGACCAACAATAACGTAGAAGGATATGGCACCAGCGTCTGAATCAAAGGGCAGTGAGGGACAACTTGGCTTTATATATTTTAATCCCCTTACTGTACCGTGAGGCGTCCCTGGTAACCTTGCAATACCAACTGGTTTCTGATCAAAAGCTAAAGTCCAGTCGCCGCAAGGGCAATAAAGAGAAACAGGAACATTTGTGGAAGCTTTGGGACCGTTACGAGGAAAAACAGATAAGCACCTCACAGTTCCTCAAGGAATGTTCGCGTTTTATCCCAGGAAGTGCCTGAACTAGAATTAGAAAACAGCAGTCTGTTTACTGGTTGTTATTTAACTTAAGTTAGTTGTAAATGATAATGTAAAAATAGCCACTGAGAACTGATGAGTTGCCCAAGACTTTTGCTCGTAAAGAGGGAATTGATTACAAACTTGGACTGCCTTTGAGCAGCCTGAGGGCAGCAATATCCCAGGAACATCAACTAAATTTCGGAGACTTGAAGCAAAGTGAAATTCACACCAGTTACTCCATCTATCATCATTCTATCATGCAGGAAGAACCGCACGTCTATGGGTCATCCAATAATGTTAGCAGACTTCTAGATGTTACCACTGCTAGGCTTAGGCTCGGCTACAAGTACCTCTGGGAGTTTGTAACATCTGCTGATGTAGATTTGACTAAATGTAAACTCTATCAGCAGAACTATTCGCTTACTTTGCGTCATTATATAATGGAATGTGAAAAAATCGCGGAATTTAGAGATAACACCATCAATAGTGTCCAAGAAATGTGTAAGTACTTCATTCATAATGATGTGCTGCTCGAAATCTTAGCGAAGTATCCAAAATTTGCTTACTGTAGGTAATACATGCACATGACTGTAAAGCTGCTGCCCAGTTGGGTGGGTGTGGAGCACATGACTGTAATCCTACAAATCCTCAAATCTGTACTGTAATCGATTCGATTTGTGTGTGTAATTGACTGTAATCCTGACCACGTAATTGACTGTAATCCTCAAATCCTACCTTACTGACAGGCTCCAATGTGTTTCTGTGAATAATACAATTTCTCCCACCCTACCCATCAACATTGGTGTTCCCCAGGGCAGCATACTTGGCCCTCTCCTCTTTCTCATCTACATTAATGACCTTCCAAATGCCTCCCAACACCTCAAACCAATCCTATTTGCTGACGACACAACCTTCATTTACTCCAGTCCTGATCCCCTTGCTCTAAATGCCACAGTAAATACTGAGCTAAATAAAGTCCATCTGTGGCTAACTGCCAACAAACTCACCCTTAACATTGACAAAACTTTCTATATTCTGTTTGGCAATAAATCCTCTAATCAAATAAATCTCAAAATAAACAATACCCAAATTTGTAACAAATTAGATGGCAAATTCCTTGGCATTCTCATTGACCACAAGCTGAATTTCCAGGGACACATTCTAAACATATCTAAAAAAGTTTCAAAAACTGTGGGCATTCTTTCTAAGATCAGATATTATGTACCACGCCCTGCCCTGGTGACTCTCTATTACTCCCTTATCTATCCATATCTCAACTATGGTATTTGTGCTTGGGGCTCTACTACCCAAAATCATTACGTCCTCTAATTACTCAACACAAAGCTGCTATTAGGACAATATCCAATTCTGGCCCCAGACATCACTCGGTACCCCTATTCAAATCTCTGAATATGTTAGACATTAAGTCACTGCACATTCTCTCATGTGTACTATACATATACAAAACGCTAAATTGTAATGCCAATCCTGATCTCAAAAGCTTCATAGAAGGTTGTAACAGAACCCATGAGTACCACACCAGAAATAAATACAGTTTTGATATTCCTAGAGTACGACTTAATCAAACCAGAAATGCTCTACAAATCAAGGGGCCCAGAATGTGGAATGACCTTCCCAACCATGTTAAAGACAGTACCTCTCTCAACCAGTTTAAGATAAAAACTAAACACTACCTAATAAATTCCCTGTAACCTACCTCACTCCTCTATTGTCAACCCATGTCCGTTATTTTTTTTTTTTTTTTTAATCAACACTGTTTGTCAACCTATTGTATTTGTGCTGCTTTTTCAGTCATGTTCCCCCTTTTTTTTTATCTTTATTTGTATTTGTTCTCAACACTTTTTATTCTTTATGCTCAATTAGTATTAAGTTCTAGATATTAATGTTTTTCTTGCCCGAAACGCATTGCGTAATAGTGGCTTTAGGCATTGTATGTACTAGCTCTATCTATATATCAATCCATTAATGTAACATCACTTGTATGTATATACCTTACCTGAATAAACATCTGAATCTGAATCTGAATCTGAATCTAAAGCTGCCGCCCAGTTGGGTGGGTGTGCAGTGTGCAGCAAGACTAGTAACTGTGTGACTCACTATAGATGTAAAGTGCCTTGTATAGTGACTGTTGTGAGCCTCTTGTTGATCACTTGTGACACAAAGATTATTGATGTGTGTATTTGTGTAGGTGATTAGATATGTATGTGTATGTATATATGTACATGTATGTATGAGAGTGTGTACATGTATATATAATATTAATAATTTTGTAACTAGTGTCACAAATTGTTATTTGCTTAGCTAAACGAACTAGAGGGTTCAGTTCCTGAACCGATTATGTGCCTCTGTAATCCTTTACACCACCGTTCACGGGATGGGTATGGGGTGCATAATAAAGAAAGAAATAGAGTTGAATTGGCCTGATTAAGACTTTATGACCATGTAATCTATGTTTTGCTCCATTACTTACTGGTTGAGTATGGGGTGCATAACAAATAATAGCCTCCTTCGGGGGCGCCTTGTTTCTAAACGTGTTAGTCTTAAATCCTTTAATCTCAAATCTTGCTACAATGTACCTCTTAATATATGTTATGTACTCTCGCAACCCAGTGTACCTTCTTGTATATAAATAAATAGATTTCAACTGTAAGGGGGGTATAGTTTGCACCTTGTTATTCTAATAATGGATAAATAATTCTAATAATGGAAGCGCTAATTATATGAACAAGTGCCATGTATTTATTCAGACGAGAACAACAGCGAACACAAACCAGCGCATATACGAACGGAATGGTTTGTATGTACAAACTTCTCAGTGAACGAAGTTGTTTCTAGCCCGGTATCCGAAATTGCAGTATACGACTTGACCAGTCCCCGGCAGGGATACCTGGCTGCTGGTAAGCATTATACCGGATTTTTTGTTTTTGCTTTTACACATTTTCGCCGAAGGCGAAATGCTATGTTTTTATTACTGCTCACCAATCATCGGCGGCTATTTATAAGCTGAACTGTAATTGGCTCGTTGTAAAGGGGTTTGTGATTGGGCCCCATTGTAAGCTGTGCCGTGATTGGTCGAGCAGCTGCCGCTGGGGCTTATCGTCACAAAATGTAAACAACTTCAGAAGGCAGGAGATATTTTCACGGATTTTCGTCGTTTATTTTAGTGACTGACGATGATATTTGCCCAAAGTCAACCAGCGAGCAGCTGGCCGACGCCACCGGTGGCCAGAAGTGATTGTGTGGCCACGACCCGTGACGTTGTGGCTAGAGTTGCGTTTTTGTGGGTATAAGTAGCAAGGGGCCATGGGCGTGATTGTGGCCAGAGATGTGGGTGTGTGTAGATAACCATAGCTTGGTGCCTTGGTCGTGATTGTGGCCAGAGATGTGGGCATTATAGCTTGGGGCCATGGCTGTGATTGTGGCCAGAGATGTGGGCATTATAGCTTGGGGCCATGGCTGTGATTGTGGCCAGAGATGTGGGCATAATAGCTTGGGGCCATGGCTATGATTGTGGCCAGAGATATGGGCATTATAGCTTAGGGCCATGGCTGTAATTGTGGCCAGAGATGTGGGCATTATAGCTTGAGGCCATGGCTGTAATTGTGGCCAGAGATGTGGGCATTATAGCTTGGGGCCATGGCTATGATTGTGGCCAGAGATGTGGGCATTATAACTTAGGGCCATGGCTGTAATTGTGGCCAGAGATGTGGGCATTATAGCTTGGGTCCATGGCTGTAATTGTGGCCAGAGATGTGGGCATTATAGCTTGGGGCCATGGCTGTAATTGTTGTGGCCAGAGATGTGGGCATTATAGCTTGGGTCCATGGCTGTAATTGTGGCCAGAGATGTGGGCATTATAGCTTGGGGCCATGGCTGTAATTGTGGCCAGAGATGTGGGCATTATAGCTTGGGGCCATGGCTATGATTGTGGCCAGAGATGTGGGCATTATAGCTTAGGGCCATGGCTGTAATTGTGGCCAGATATGTGGGCATTATAGCTTGGGGCCATGGCTGTAATTGTGGCCAGAGATGTGGGCATTATAGCTTGGGGCCATGGCTGTAATTGTTGTGCCAGAGATGTGGGCATTATAGCTTGGGGCCATGGCTGTAATTGTGACCAGAGATGTGGGCATTATAGCTTGGGGCCATGGCTGTAATTGTGACCAGAGATGTGGGCATTACATCTTGGGGCCAGAGATGTGTAGATAGCCATTGCTTGGTGCCTTGGTCATGATTATGGCCAGAGATGAGGGTACAAATAGCTTGGGGCTGTGGACATGATTGTGGGTGTACGGATACTGGGTCTGTCTAATTACCCAAAGCCACTCAAAGCCACCTAAAGCTTCCTGGCATTATGCAAATAATGAATAAATATTATAAATTTACTCATTATAATGTTGATGCTGAATGTAGAACATTGAAAAACATATTTTTACTCTGAAAAAAGTATCACTTCATGCCAAAATTAAACGAAAATAAGTTGCTGGTGACGCCAAAGCAAGTCGACGGTCCAAGCGACAATGTTGTGGAGTGACTTATCCAAGACACATTGTTGCCCAAAGAGTATTTGCGGGCATATCAGCCTCCTGTACCTACCTAACCTAACCAACCTACCCAAACCTAACCTAACAAAACCTAACCTAACAAAACCTAATCTAGCAAAACTAAACCTAACCTATCCAAACCTAAGTTAATATATCCTGTATGCAACAGTATATCTTGGATAAGTCGCTCCACAACATTGTTGCTTGGACCATTGATTTGCTTTGGCGTCACCTGCAGCATATTTTCATCTAATTTCCTTATGAAATGATACTTTTTCCGAGTAAAAATATGTTTTTCCATGCTCTACATTCAGCACCAACATTATAATGAGTAAATATATCATATTTATTCATTACTAACATAATGCCAGGAAGCCTTGCGTGGCTTTGAGTAGGATTGAGTAGCTTTGGGTAATTAGACGGACTGCGGATACCCATAGCTTGGGGCTATAGTTGTGATTGTGGTTAGAGATGTGGGTGTGTGTGGGGGTGCCCATTGCTTGGGGCTATGGTTGTGATTGTGGCCAGAGATGATTGTATGTATGAACAGCCATAACTTGGATCTGTGGATGGGATTGTATCCATGATGTTTGTGTACTATAGCTGTCAATAGCTTGGAATTGTGGTTGTGATTGTCATTCTAGCAACATACTTGATTGTAGTCATAGATATACAGTATTTGTGATCCAAGATGTGTGTGGGGGGGGGAAGTACCCTGTTGATTGCATCATGAGTTGTGAGGTGCCTGTGCATTAACTGTGCCCTGAGGTGAGGTGCATTAACTGTGCCCTGAGATGCATTTGGTGCATGGCTGATTATGGCTAGAATTGTGCGACATTTAATGGCAGTCTGAGATGTGCTCATGGATCGTGTTCTATTTCTTGACTAAGATGCTGGGTTGGGCTTAAGATGTATGCTTTTGATGAATGTGATTTTGAATATCATTAGCCATCTTCTATATTGCTCGCCCATCTGTGGCAGGTGCTTCTTCACTATGGTAGTGGGGCAAATAATGGTAACTATGTAATTAAAGCAAATGTGATGTAAAATCATGATAAGGTTCGTTGAGTAACTAAAATAATTTTTTTTCTGTTTAGAATTTAACCACTAACTGTGCCAACCGAGTATTCTCGGTTGGCAGGAAACTGCGCCAACCGAGAAAATTCTTTTTGAATTTTCGGTACCAATTCTAAATATGTACGAGGTTGGTTGTGTACAAAATGGACTCTTAGGACCTCCAGTGAAAGGCAGCTATCTTGGAAAAAAATCCCAGAATGCCCTAGGGCTGCTGACTGGGTTAGTACTGAATGAGCAGCCATGGGTGGCACACGCGCCTCTGGCTTCCAAACACCTGTCCGAAGGGGTGTTGAAAGATAACGCTCTGGCGGTGAAATTCAAACCTTATTGTTTGAAGAACATAAGGGTCATAATATTGGGGAAGCTTGGTGCAATAAGGACCTAACACAAAGGTCAGATGCAAATGATACAGCACCTATGAGGACAATACAGCGAGCGTATCCACTTGTAGCTCTGAGCGTCACCTTTGCAATCCTATGCTATCTACAATTTATTTAGATGATACATAGCTGAATTGTTTTCTGCGTTCAGTGATGATGCATCTGATACAAATAGCATAGATGAACAGTGTTAGCGGCATCCATGATGGTGTTTTTCATAGATATTTTCAAGAATACCTGAATCTCTTTCTGACTGACGGACACTCTTGAGGTAAGCTGAATCTCTTCCTGTGTGGGACCATACAAAGCAATCTTTTCAAGACTACCTTACAAATTTATCTTTTCCCATAATCTTTTTAATACTACCTTATGCTTTACAAGCTCGGCTACATACAACCTACAAGTACTAAATCCAATGGTGTACGTGAGTGCGTTATTTGCAAGCACACAGAATGAAAAAACAGGAAGCGAAAATTTATCTGTACTGTGCCTGGTGCACTGAGAGCGAAGTCGCGCTGTGTACCATGGACTACTTTGTTGATTATTACTCACTTCCGAAGTACTGAGTGTGTAATACAGTGTGTTGCTGTGTAAATAGTGTGTGAAACTGTACATATTGTAATTTTAGTGAATTTTTAACAGGTAATATTGCAACAATAAACATTTATTGTGGACACATTACTGACAAATATGTCACAGTTCCAGGGAACATTATGAACGTTCTACTGCATACATATTGTAAAGGACACACATATGCATCATATACGATAAAAAAAACAAATAAAACTGCATTGGAAATACATAAAACAAATACAGTGGTACCTCGCATAACGAATTTAATCCGTTGCATGTTCGTCATGTGAAACGGACGTCATACAAAACGAGTGTCCCCCCATGTAACCCGTGTGATGCACTGTGTTTATTGTGAAATTCCCCCAGAGTGCATGACATCAAATGTTCCCCAAAATATCATTTTTCTTTACAAAATGATAAATTACCGTCCCTAAACATGTCTATGTAAAAATAATTACCAAATTCCACTTGCTTTGGCTGTGAGGGCGTGGACAAGGTGCGCTGTGATGTCATCAGGGCCTGGTCACCCATGTGTGAAGCTCCCAGACACGGTCGCGCAGGCCATTCAAGCACCGCGTGTTGCCACAAATATATTTTCAAATATTTTTTCTATGCATTTCCAATGCGGTATTTTTTGTTTCTTTTATCGTATATGATGCATATTTGTGACCTTTACAATATGTATACAGTAGAATGTTCATAATTTTCCATGGAACTGTAATACATGTGTCAGTAATGTGTCCACAATAAATGTTTATTGTCACAATATTCCGTGGTAAAAATTCACTAAAATTACAATATGTACAGTTTCACACACTATTTACACAGTAACACACTGTATTACACACTCAGTACTTTGGAGGTGCGTAATAGTCAACGAAGTAGTCCATGGTACACAGCGCGACTTTGCTCTCCTTGCACCAGCTACAGATAGATTTTCGTTTCCTGTTTCATCGTTCTGTGTGCTTGCAAATAACGCATTCGCATGCACCCTTGGCTTTAGTACTTATAGGTGGTATGTAGCCAAGCTTGTAAAGCATAAGGTAGTATTGAAACGATTATAGGAAAAGCTCAATTTGTAAGGTAGTCTTGAAAAGATCTCTTTGTAAGGTCCCACACAGGAAGAGATTCAGCTAGCCTCAAAGAGTGTCCATCAGTCAGGAAGAGATTCAGCTAGCCTCAAAGAGTGTCCATCAGTCAGGAAGAGATTCAGGTATTCTTGAAAATATCAATGAACAACACCACCATGGAAGCCGCTAACACTGTTCATCTATGCTACTTGTATCAGATGCATCATCACTGAACGCAGAAAACGATTCATCTATGTATCATCTATATAAATTCGAGATGGCTAGGGTGGGGCTCAGAGCTACAACTGGATACGCTCGCTGTAGCATCCTCATAGGTGCTGTATCACTGGCATCCGACCATTGTGTTAAGCCCTTATTGGGCCTAGCTTTACCAATGTTATGACCCTTATGTTCTTCAAACAATAGGGCCTGAATTACACCGACTGAGCACAGTCTTTCAACACCGTGTGGGACAGGTGTTTGAGAGCCAGAGGCACGTGTGCCACAAATGGTTGCTCACGCAGTACTAACCCATCCAGCAGCCCTTGTCTTTCATATTCGTTATAACAAAAGGTTCGTTCAGTGTTTGTTGGGTAGGCTGCTCCATTATAACAATCTTTGTTTCAAATGTGTTCCATTTGTTTTGTATTTGTCACTTACGTCTCAATAATGGAGCAGCCTACCCGACAAACACTGAACGAACCTTTATGGCATTTGTCCATTTTTCAAATTGTTTCAACAGTTCTTTTATTTTTCGTTTTTTTTTATTTAAGAAACATGGAGCAGCCGACCTGCAGACCACCGTACGAACCTTTTGCTATAAGACAAATGAAAAATAAATATTGAACACATTTGAAGAAAGGAAAATGTCATAATGGTTTATTAAGTTTATGTAAGGTAGGCTTCTCCATTATTGAGACGTAAATGACAAATACAAAACAAATGGAACACATTTGAAACAAAGAAAGATTGTTATAATGGAGCAACTTACCTGCCGAACACCGAACGAACCTTTTTGACATTTGTTGTATATCAGACATTTCATTTCTTTTTTCCTACAAAAACGTCAATGCTTTGCAACATCTCAGCAGTCACCCCTTTATATCCCAGCATCATTAGCATCTTTAAACAAGAACAACATAATTTATGTGCATCGTCGGAGGCGTCCAAGAATGTGCAAGAAGCAGCGCGACCCCACCATGTGGTGTTGACGTTACTCAAACCAGCGTTCGTCATACGGGACGATTTGACGCCGATCGGGCCGTTCGTTACCCAAAATGTTCGTCTTTTGGGGCGATCGTTATGCGAGGTACCACTGTAATTGAAAATATATCTGTGGCAACACTGTGCTTGAATAGCCCTCGCGACCGTGTCTGGGTGATTCACGCAAGGGCGACCAGGCCCTGATGATGTCACAGCGCACCTTGTCCACGCTCCACAGCCAAAGTAAGAAGATTTGGTATTTATTTTCACATAGGGAATTTATCGTTCAGGAAAGGGAATTTATCATTTTACGAAGAAAAAAGATTTTTGGGGGAACACTTTATTTCATGCGCACCGGAGAAATTTCACAATAAACTCAGTGTTAAAAATTCACTAAAATTACAATATGTACAGTTTCACACACACTATTTACACAGTAACACACACTATTACACACATAAGAGGTTGTTCTGGAAACTGGAAAATATTGGAGGGGTGACAGGTAAGCTTCTATCATGGATGAAAAATTTTCTGACTGATAGAAAAATGAGGGCAGTAATCAGAGGCAATGTATCGGAATGGAGAAATGTCACAAGTGGAGTACCACAGGGTTCAGTTCTTGCACCAGTGATGTTTATTGTGTACATAAATGATCTACCAGTTGGTATACAGAATTATATGAACATGTTTGCTGATGATGCTAAGATAATAGGAAGGATAAGAAATTTAGATGATTGTCATGCCCTTCAAGAAGACCTGGACAAAATAAGTAGATGGAGCACCACTTGGCAAATGGAATTTAATGTTAATAAATGTCATGTTATGGAATGTGGAATAGGAGAACATAGACCCCACACAACCTATATATTATGTGAGAAATCTTTAAAGAATTCTGATAAAGAAAGAGATCTAGGGGTGGTTCTAGATAGAAAACTATCACCTGAGGACCACATAAAGAATATTGTGCAAGGAGCCTATGCTATGCTTTCTAACTTCAGAATTGCATTTAAATACATGGATGGCGATATACTAAAAAAATTGTTCATGACTTTTGTTAGGCCAAAGCTAGAATATGCAGCTGTTGTGTGGTGCCCATATCTTAAGAAGCACATCAACAAACTGGAAAAGGTGCAAAGACATGCTACTAAGTGGCTCCCAGAACTGAAGGGTAAGAGCTACGAGGAGAGGTTAGAAGCATTAAACGTGCCAAACCTAGAAGACAGAAGAAAAAGAGGTGATATGATCACTACATACAAAATAGTAACAGGAATTGATAAAATCGATAGGGAAGATTTCCTGAGACCTGGCACTTCAAGAACAAGAGGTCATAGATTTAAACTAGCTAAACACAGATGCCGAAGAAATATAAGAAAATTCACCTTCGCAAATAGAGTGGTAGACGGTTGGAACAAGTTAAGTGAGAAGGTGGTGGAGGCCAAGACCGTCAGTAGTTTCAAAGCGTTATATGACAAAGAGTGCTGGGAAGACGGGACACCACGAGCGTAGCTCTCCTCCTGTAACTACACTTAGGTAATTACACTTAGGTAATTACTCAATACTTCGGAAGTGAGTAATAATCAACGAAGTAGCCTATGGTACACAGCGCGACTTCGCTCTCAGTACACCAGGTACCGATAAATTTTTGCTTCCTATTCTGTGTGCTTGCAAATAACACACTCATGTACACCCTTGGCTTTAGTACTTGTATGTAGCCAAGCTTGTAAAGCATAAGGTAGTATTGAAAAGATTATAGGAAAAGATCAATTTGTAAGGCAGTCTTGAAAAGATCGCTTTGTATGGTCCCACACAGGAAGAGATTCAGCTTACCTCAAGAGATTCCGTCAGTCAGAAAGAGATTCAGCTAGTCTCAAAGAGTGTCCGTCAGTTTGGAAGAGATTCAGGTATTCTTGAAAATATCTATGGAAAACACCACCTGGTTGATACCTGGTTGATGGGGTTCTGGGAGTTCTTCTACTCCCCAAGCCCGGCCCGAGGCCAGGCTCGACTTGTGAGAGTTTGGTCCACCAGGCTGTTGCTTGGAGCGGCCCGCAGGCCCACATACCCACCACAGCCCGGTTGGTCCGGCACTCCTTGGAGGAATAAATCTAGTTTCCTCTTGAAAATGTCCACGGTTGTTCCGGCAATATTTCTTATGCTTGCTGGGAGGACGTTGAACAACCGCGGACCTCTGATGTTTATACAGTGTTCTCTGATTGTGCCTATGGCACCTCTGCTCTTCATTGGTTCTATTCTACATTTTCTTCCATGTCGTTCACTCCAGTACGTTGTTATTTTACTGTGTAGATTTGGTACTTGGCCCTCCAGTATCTTCCAGGTGTATATTATTTGATATCTCTCTCGTCTTCTTTCTAGTGAGTACATTTGGAGGGCTTTGAGACGATCCCAATAATTTAGGTGCTTTATTGCGTCTATGCGTGCCGTATATGTTCTCTGTATTCCCTCTATTTCAGCAATCTCTCCTGCTTTGAAGGGGGAAGTGAGTACTGAGCAGTACTCAAGACGGGACAAGTTGAGTCGAGGTCGAGGGAGGGGGTAGACGTACCGTGCGCGCTCCGTTAAAATCGTGACATTAACAGGGATTCGTAGGACTACTGCCGTGGATTACTGATTACAGACATAACAAAGTGCATAGTGACCGCTGGAAAATTGAAAATAGTCATTAACAATAGAACTTTGTGTTAAATAGAGAATAAACGGGAGACCACGTGTGAGCCAGTGAACGAGGCTTTGTGTACATGCGTGTATTAGGATAAAAAAAAAAACGAAAAAAAAAAAAATAGTGAACGGTGGTTCGTGGAACAGTGATGTGGAACGGGTATCACAACAACATATAAGTTGGAAGTGAATATTATAAATATAGAACACTAGAAATATAGAATAGTGGCAAGAGGCGGCATCAGTGGTTATAAATCGGGTAACTGGAAACTGGTGACATCAACCTGGGCCACAAGAGGTCACCTGTACTGACCGGGGGACCAGCCTCGCTACCTACGCTAAGTACCTGCCATAAAGTTTGAACAAAATAACATACATAATATTAAAATATACGATATACATATAATATTATAATATTAAACATATAAATATATATACATATATATTGTTACAAATATACAATATACATATAATATTATAAATATATATATATATACAACAAAACAAGGCAATATGGGAGTAAATAAACAAATTTGTGGCCACTGTAACAACTTCTTAAAGACGAAGGTAACGGGAATTGAATGTTATATCTGTAAGACTAGATTCCATTCGGCTTGTACAGGAGTGAGTAACACTACGGCACTGAGAGATGGCCACTTGCTCTGGGTGTGTAAAAATGACCTGCCAGCTTGGAATATCCTAAAAAACCTTCTAGATAACATGACGCATGAACGGAAAACATCATTCATTGGAAGCCTACCAGCCATCCAGAAGGAGTGGGAAAGGAACAACAATTCTAATATACAAGGGGCGGAGGCTATAGTCAGGGATGAAACTGAGGCTGAAACTCAGGAAGTTGCAAACTCTGACTCAGTAGGCCTGGATGTAGATGACATTAAACTAGAAAGTGTACCTGACAGCTCGATAGGTACAGACACCACGACGGTTCTCGATAGAGCAATTCAGAACAGAAGGACAGACTTATGCAAATTTTATGCAAAGGGCATATGCAGACATAGATATGCTGGTAATAAGAAAGGATTAGAATGCAGTTACCAACATCCCAAAAAATGTTTAAATATGCTTAGGAAAGGTGAGTGTCGATTTGGATCAATGTGTAGGTTTTTCCATCCTGACATGTGCCAAACCTCACTGGAGGACAGAAAATGCTATGACCTTAGCTGCCCACACTTTCACGTGAAAGGCACGGAACGCTACATAAAGAGTGGCAAGCAGGATAATGAATTTGGAGGAAACTCTATAAATTTTTTATACCAGACCGGCAGAGAATTCAAAAGGAGCAGCATGGAGAGTGTATGGAACTGGATGACAGATCCACTGGCATTCCAGAATTACAGATACAATTACCCACCGAAAGGGAACTACAACTACGACAGAAAACTGCCCTACAACAATCAGTACTGGTCAGAACAAACTCATTATGTCCACGATTAATGGACGTGCCGAAAAAGTCTCCCATTCAAACTATCACTAATAGAGTAACCTCATTCATCTTTGCCAACATACAAGGACTGAAAACAAGAACAAACAACAAAGTACAGTTCATAAATGGCCTCCTCACGGAGTCAAATGCAGTATTTGGAGCTTTCACAGAAACCCATGCAGGGGAATTGTTGGACAGTGAGATCTGGATTCCAGGATATAACCTATACAGGTGTGATAGGAAAATTAGGTCACATGGAGGAGTGGGTCTGTATATTAGGGAAGACCTTGTATGCTCGGAGCTCCTAAACGTTACAAATGAGGTGGTAGAGGTACTGGGATTAAAAATAGAGAAAATAAATTTAGTGATTATACTAATATACAAACCGCCAGATGCAACGGCTGAGGAATTCACAGAACAGATAAGCAAAATAGAGAATAGCCTTGATAATTTGGAGAACCCGATACCTGATATTATTTTCCTAGGTGACTTCAACTTGCCTAGTCTCAGGTGGAAAATAGCAAACAATAATATTATACCAGGAAATCTAACAGGACCTAACCAACCACAGATTAGAGAACTACTTAGATTCTGTGACAAATTTTCACTCAATCAGCAGATATCGGAGCCAACGAGAAATGAAAATATTCTAGATCTGGTCTTTACGAACAATGAAGACATTATCAGAGACATTACGATATCAGATACCACATACTCAGATCACAAACTCATTGAAGTGCAAACGACCATCAATACTCAGAATAGACCTAAAACGTTAATAAAGCGAGAGGGGCTATTCAGTAAATTCAATTTTAATAATAAAAGGATAGACTGGGAGATAATAAACAGGGAACTTACAAACATTCCATGGGGAACTGTTCTAAATAATACAAGTCCTACAGAAGGAATAGAAAAACTTACTTCAGAAGCGTATCAAGTCTGTCTGAAACATGTTCCTTTGAGGAAAGCCAGAAAGAGATCTAACGTAGAAAGAGAACGCAGACGACACTATAAACGCAGGAAAAAAATAACGGAACTGCTTATGCAGACACGAATTTCCCGTCAAAGAAGGAATAATTTAAATAGGGAGATTGAAGAAATCGAGCGGAAATTGAAACACTCATATGAAACTGAAGAAAGGCAGTTAGAACAGAAAGCAATTCAGGAAATAAAGAAAAATCCAAAATATTTCTTCTCATATGCGAAATCAAAAGCAAAAACCACTGCCAGTATTGGACCTATTCGTACAAGTGAAGGTTCATACACGGAGGATGACAAAGAAATTAGTGAAATCCTAAAAAAGCAGTATGAGGACATGTTTAGCACTCCAATAAACAACATGAAGGTGGAAGATCCAGACATTTTCTTTATGCGGGATATTCAAACCCCGGTAAATATAACTGATATAAACACGAGCGCACTAAATTTTGAAAAAGAAATTGAAAACATGCCCATGCACTCGGCCCCAGGTCCAGACTCATGGAATTCAATATTTATAAAGAAATGCAAAGTGCCGGTAGCACAGGCACTCAGTATAGTGTGGAGGAAGAGCTTGGACACGGGGGAGATACCAGATGCACTTAAAGTAGCAGACATAGCCCCTCTACACAAGGGAGGGAGCAAAGCATTGGCAAAAAATTATAGACCAGTTGCACTAACATCGCACATCATAAAAGTATTTGAGAGAGTGATTAGGAGTCAGGTCACCAATTTCATGGAGACCAATGACCTTCATAACCCAGGCCAACATGGATTTCGAGCGGGAAGATCGTGCCTCTCACAGCTACTTGAGCACTACGACAAAGTCACTGAGGCATTAGAAGAGAAACAGAATGCTGATGTGATATACACGGACACCGGTAAATGCCTTCGATAAATGTGACCATGGCGTGATAGCACACAAAATGAAGTCAATGGGAATAACCGGTAAAGTAGGACGCTGGATACTCAGTTTTCTGTCAAACAGGACTCAGCGAGTAACTGTCAACCATATAAAATCTAGTCCAAGTGCAGTGAAAAGCTCTGTACCTCAGGGTACAGTCCTTGCACCACTGCTTTTCCTTATTCTCATATCAGATATAGACAAAAATACAAGTCACAGCTTCGTATCATCCTTTGCAGATGACACAAAAATCAGTATGAAAATTACCTCGGCTGAGGACATTGAAAAACTTCAAGCTGATATTAATAAAGTTTTCGACTGGGCATCAGAAAATAACATGATGTTTAACAGTGATAAATTCCAGGTACTCAGGTACGGTAAAAATGAGGACCTTAAACATAATACAGAGTACAAAACACAATCAAATGTACCCATAGTAGGAAAACAGCATGTAAAGGATTTGGGAATAATAATGTCGGACGACCTAACGTTTAAGGAGCATAACCAAGCAAATATTGCGACAGCCAGAAAAATGATAGGATGGATTACGAGAACTTTCAAATCCAGGGATCCCATCACAATGGTTGTACTCTTCAAGGCACTTGTGTTGTCCCGTCTTGAGTACTGCTCAGTACTCGCTTCCCCCTTCAAAGCAGGAGAGATTGCTGAAATAGAGGGAATACAGAGAACATATACGGCACGCATAGACGCAATAAAGCACCTAAATTATTGGGATCGTCTCAAAGCCCTCCAAATGTACTCACTAGAAAGAAGACGAGAGAGATATCAAATAATATACACCTGGAAGATACTGGAGGGTCAAGTACCAAATCTACACAGTAAAATAACAACGTACTGGAGTGAACGACATGGAAGAAAATGTAGAATAGAACCAATGAAGAGCAGAGGTGCCATAGGCACAATCAGAGAACACTGTATAAACATCAGAGGTCCGCGGTTGTTCAACGTCCTCCCAGCAAGCATAAGAAATATTGCCGGAACAACAGTGGACATTTTCAAGAGGAAACTAGATTTATTCCTCCAAGGAGTGCCGGACCAACCGGGCTGTGGTGGGTATGTGGGCCTGCGGGCCGCTCCAAGCAACAGCCTGGTGGACCAAACTCTCACAAGTCGAGCCTGGCCTCGGGCCGGGCTTGGGGAGTAGAAGAACTCCCAGAACCCCATCAACCAGGTATCAACCAGGTAACACAAGTGCCTTGAAGAGTACAACCATTGTGATGGGATCCCTGGATTTGAAAGTTCTCGTAATCCATCCTATCATTTTTCTGGCTGTCGCAATATTTGCTTGGTTATGCTCCTTAAACGTTAGGTCGTCTGACATTATTATTCCCAAATCCTTTACATGCTGTTTTCCTACTATGGGTACATTTGATTGTGTTTTGTACTCTGTATTATGTTTAAGGTCCTCATTTTTACCGTACCTGAGTACCTGGAATTTATCACTGTTAAACATCATGTTATTTTCTGATGCCCAGTCGAAAACTTTATTAATATCAGCTTGAAGTTTTTCAATGTCCTCAGCCGAGGTAATTTTCGTACTGATTTTTGTGTCATCTGCAAAGGATGATACGAAGCTGTGACTTGTATTTTTGTCTATATCTGATATGAGAATAAGGAAAAGCAGTGGTGCAAGGACTGTACCCTGAGGTACAGAGCTTTTCACTGCACTTGGACTAGATTTTATATGGTTGACCGTTACTCGCTGAGTCCTGTTTGACTGAAAACTGAGTATCCAGCGTCCTACTTTACCGGTTATTCCCATTGACTTCATTTTGTGTGCTATCACGCCATGGTCACATTTATCGAAGGCCTTTGCGAAGTCCGTGTATATCACATCAGCATTCTGTTTCTCTTCTAATGCCTCAGTGACTTTGTCGTAGTGCTCAAGTAGCTGTGAGAGGCACGATCTTCCCGCTCGAAATCCATGTTGGCCTGGGTTATGAAGGTCATTGGTCTCCATGACATTGGTGACCTGACTCCTAATCACTCTCTCAAATACTTTTATGATGTGCGATGTTAGTGCAACTGGTCTATAATTTTTTGCCAATGCTTTGCTCCCTCCCTTGTGTAGAGGGGCTATGTCTGCTACTTTAAGTGCATCTGGTATCTCCCCCGTGTCCAAGCTCTTCCTCCACACTATACTGAGTGCCTGTGCTACCGGCACTTTGCATTTCTTTATAAATATTGAATTCCATGAGTCTGGACCTGGGGCCGAGTGCATGGGCATGTTTTCAATTTCTTTTTCAAAATTTAGTGCGCTCGTGTTTATATCAGTTATATTTACCGGGGTTTGAATATCCCGCATAAAGAAAATGTCTGGATCTTCCACCTTCATGTTGTTTATTGGAGTGCTAAACATGTCCTCATACTGCTTTTTTAGGATTTCACTAATTTCTTTGTCATCCTCCGTGTATGAACCTTCACTTGTACGAATAGGTCCAATACTGGCAGTGGTTTTTGCTTTTGATTTCGCATATGAGAAGAAATATTTTGGATTTTTCTTTATTTCCTGAATTGCTTTCTGTTCTAACTGCCTTTCTTCAGTTTCATATGAGTGTTTCAATTTCCGCTCGATTTCTTCAATCTCCCTATTTAAATTATTCCTTCTTTGACGGGAAATTCGTGTCTGCATAAGCAGTTCCGTTATTTTTTTCCTGCGTTTATAGTGTCGTCTGCGTTCTCTTTCTACGTTAGATCTCTTTCTGGCTTTCCTCAAAGGAACATGTTTCAGACAGACTTGATACGCTTCTGAAGTAAGTTTTTCTATTCCTTCTGTAGGACTTGTATTATTTAGAACAGTTCCCCATGGAATGTTTGTAAGTTCCCTGTTTATTATCTCCCAGTCTATCCTTTTATTATTAAAATTGAATTTACTGAATAGCCTCTCTCGCTTTATCAACGTTTTAGGTCTATTCTGAGTATTGATGGTCGTTTGCACTTCAATGAGTTTGTGATCTGAGTATGTGGTATCTGATATCGTAATGTCTCTGATAATGTCTTCATTGTTCGTAAAGACCAGATCTAGAATATTTTCATTTCTCGTTGGCTCCGATATCTGCTGATTGAGTGAAAATTTGTCACAGAATCTAAGTAGTTCTCTAATCTGTGGTTGGTTAGGTCCTGATAGATTTCCTGGTATAATATTATTGTTTGCTATTTTCCACCTGAGACTAGGCAAGTTGAAGTCACCTAGGAAAATAATATCAGGTATCGGGTTCTCCAAATTATCTAGGCTATTCTCTATTTTGCTTATCTGTTCTGTGAATTCAGAACCATGGAAGCCGCTAACACTGTTCATCTATGCTACTTGTATCAGATGCATCATCACTGAACCCAGAAAACGATTCATCTGTGTATCGTCTAAATAAATTACCTCGTACACATTTAGAACTGGTAACGAAAAATCAAAGAGTTTTTTCGGTTGGCGCAGTTTCCCGCCGACCGAGAATACTCGATTGGCGCAGTGAAGTGGTTAAAGTCAGTTTTCAACTTCATGTTTCTTCATGAGACATTCATTACCATTGGTGTTCTTGTCATAAAACAGTACAGTATATGTTTGTTAGCATTTACCTGATATTCTCATTGAATGTCACAGTCTTTATGCTCCATTGTTACTCACAGATTGAGCGATGAGCTTCCTGACAGTCATCCTGGAAGCTGAGCAGCACCCGCAGCCGGCAAGTTGGAGCCTGCGTCAAACATGTGTGTGCCTTACTTGCTAGTAAAAAAGGTATATATTTGTATTTAAAAATAAGGAATATGATCATCTCTTTTCTTGCAACTGTGTTGGGTGAACTATAAAAAAAAAAAAATTATCTTTTTGACCCTGAAAATTTCAGGTTAAATTGACCCTGAAATTGCCCGAAATGCTATGTGTATTAGTGGCTTTAGGCATTGTATGTACTAACTCTATCTATAAATCCAACATTATGTTTGTAAATCATCTATGTATGTACTTTTCATGAATAAAAATTTGAATTTTGAATTTGAATTTGAATCTTGGAATTTTGTAATAATCTCTGCTGAACATTATTTGTTCATTAGTTGTCCCCAGTAGAGAATCATTTTCTTTTATTCCACTTCATATACAGATTTTAAATGTTTGCTTATGGCCCTGAAATAAAACCTGTTTTTTTCTTAGAATTTTGGTTGAAATTGATCACCATTAAGTATTTTGTGAGTTTTATGCAGATTTAGTTTTCTTGGCTGTGTTCTAAATGGTTTATCCAGAAGATTTAACATATTTATAATAATAATAATAATAATAATAATATTTTATTTAGGTAAGGTACATACATACAATAAATTTTTACAAAGATTGGTTGACTTATAGGTAGAGCTAGTACATACAATGCCTAAAGCCACTATTACGCAAAGCGTTTCGGGCATAAATCTTCGGGCATTATCTTCAACTTTATATAATTAATAATAATTCATTGTACCTGGATTGTACTGGGATGGGGTTCTGGGAGTTTTTTTACTTCCCGAGCCCAGCCCTGGGCCAGGCTTGACTTGTAAGAGCTTGGTCCAACAGGATGTTGCTTAGAGCGGCCCACATGCCCACATATCCACCATAGCCAGGTTGGTCCGGCACTTTTTGAAGAAATCTAACCAAGTTTCTCCTGAAGGTGTCCACATTTGTTCCGGCAATATTTCTTATACTCACTGGGAGTATGTTGAACAACTGTGGACCTCTGATGTTCATAGTGTTATCTGATAGTGCCTATGACACCCCTGCTCATCACTGGTACTATTCTGCATTTTCTTCCATGTCATTCACTCTAGTATTTTATTATTTTACTGTGTAGATTTGAGACCTGACTCTTCAGCATTTTCCCATGTGTAAATTATTTTATATCTCGTCTCCATTCTAGGGAGTACATTTAGAGAGCTTTGAGACAATCCCAATAATTTAGGTGCTTTATCGCTTCTATGTATGCTGTATATGTTCTCTGTATTTCCTCTTATTTCAGCAATCTCTCCCACTCTGAAGGGGAAAATGAATGTCGAGCAGTACTCGTGATGGAACACCACAAGTGATTTGAAGAGTACAACCATTGTGATGGGATCCCTAGATTTGAAGGTTCTCATAATTCATCTTATCATATTTGCTTGGTTATGCTCCCTAAACGTTAGGTCATCAGACATCATTATTCCGCGATTCTTTATATGCTGCTTTCCAACTTTGGGCAGATTTGATTGTGTTTTGTACCTTGTATTTTGTTGAAGGTCATCATATTTACCATACCTGAGTTTATGGAATTCATCACTGTTAAACATCATGTTATTTTCTGCTGCCCAGTCGAAAACTTTATTAACACTTTCGCGCTCTCGGCGTTCAAAAAAAATCATACCCTATGCGCTTTCGGCGGTTCGCGCGCCGATGCGGTAAGACCGAAAAAGTGTATACTCTTTTGACTGTCCTGACAATAATTGAAGGCGCACGTATTTAAATTTGGTATCACTGTGTTCGCAATAAAATTGTCTATAAGAACATCCCTATAAAATGCCGCCAAAGCATAAGGACTATCAACACCAAATAAAAAACTATTCAGATCACTTGCCGAGAGCGCCAAAAAGCAACAAAATGTTTCAACTCTCTTAATGGTTGCGAAGCCTACAGTTGTCCTACATCGCTAATTGTGGTATCATTGGAATCGCAATAAAATTCTCTACACGGACATATGCATATAAATATAGATTCAATGTCGTAGCCCACCCAAAACAGTGTGGGAAGTGGCCGAAGTGTTACCCGCGGCGGCATATCGGCGAAACTCGCTTTGAAAAGTGTATATTCAATTCACTGTCCTGACATTATTTGTCGATGTATGTATTTCATTTTTGTACCAATGTGTTCGCAATAGAATGTTCTATAAGAACATAAGTATTAAAGGTCACATAAGAATGCGTTCGACCGGCAACATATATAAAAACTACGTCGATTACACTCGTTGTGTCAATAATACAATTGTTTTACCACGATGATTCACTGCCACGCCGTTCTCTTTAAAAAGCTGTTCGGCTATTAGAGAAAACGTAAATTTCATGGCAAACATTTGTAAACTATTCCCAAGTTGATCGGATAATAAATGGATTTTATACAAATATTTTTTCTCGTGACTCCCGAGCGCCGCACGCCAGCGTAAGTAGTAAGAATATTGGTGACGACACTGTTGTCACCAATTAGCGAAAGTGTTAATATCTGCTTGTAGTTTTTCAATGTTTTAGCAGAGGTAATTTTCTTGCTGATTTTTGTGTCGTCTGCAAAGGGTGATACGAAGCTGTAACTTGTATTTATATCTTATATGAGAATAAGGAAAAGCAGTGGTACAAGAACTGTACCCTGAGGTACAGAGCTTTTAACTGCACTTGGACTCTATTTTATTTTGTTTACTGTTACTCTTTATATTCTGTTTGACAAAAAATTTAACATCCACTGTCCCACTTTACCAGTTTTTCCCATTGACATCATTTTGTGTGCTTTCACCAAAGTGCTACTGGCACTTTGCATTTCTTTATAAAAATTGAACTTCACGAGTCTGGGTCCAGAGCTAAGTGCATAGGCATGTTGTCAATTTCTCTTTCAAAATCTACCATGCTCATGTTGATATCAATTATATTTTCAAGGGTTTGGATATCATGCATAAAGAAGTTGTCCAGATTTTTTACTTTCATGCTTTTTATTGGGGGTGCTAAACATGTCCTCATACTGCTTTTTTATGATATCACTAATTTCTTTGTCATCCTCTGTGTATGAACCTTCACTTGTACGAATAGGTTCAATACTGGCATTGATTTTTGCTTTTGATTTCGCATATGTGACAAAATATTTTGGGGGTTTTCTTTATCTCTTGTATTGCTTTCTGTACTAGTTGCATTTCTTGAATCTGATATGAATGTTTCAGTCTTGGCTCAATTTCTTAAATATCCCTGTTTAAATTATTCTTTCTTTGTAGACAGAGTCGTGTCTGCTTAAGCATTTCTGTTATTTTTTCCTTCTTTTGTAGTGTCTTTTGCATTCTCTTTCTACACTGAACCTCTTTCTGACTTTCCTCAAAGGAACATGTTTCAGACAGACTTTATATGCTGTGGAAGTCAGTTGTTCTACCCAACTCTTTTCTGTCCTACCCGGGATTTGAACCTGGAATTCCTGATAGTGATATAAGAATGGACACAGCTGTACTACAAGAACCCTTGTATAGAGTGTGGAAGCTGTGAACATGTTAGTGTTAGGCTCGGACCAAGTCACATTTACAGTAGCGAGGAATATATGTAGGATGATATAATTCATGCTGTCATGAACCTGTAGAGATTTTGAAAGTAATATTTTGAAAATACACAACACATTTATAAGGTAAATTGACTGCTGGAACTGGTGAAATTCCACTCAATAGAATTCAAGCTTCGGTGATAAATAATATTGGCAAGTTATTAGTGGAGTGCAATATATTTTGCTGGTACTGATTGATGGTGACAGTTATTGTCAACTAGGAATTCTGAATGTATTCAGGAAGAAGCTTCATAAATGAAGTTAATATATATTGCAACTTGCAGGAGTAATGAAATAAACTTCCTTCTAAAACTTCTGTAATCAGCATTGATGCCATGTTTACCCACTCTTCAGAGAGCTAGTAGAAGTCCTTCACCTGGAGCAATATACCCCTCAATCATTGAGGTTAATGTCCAGGAAATGCTGAAAGGCACTCATGCATCCCTCCTTGGGCTCCCCTCCCATTCCTCTAAGCCATTCATGACGGCCCTAGGTTGGAGCCGTATTCCATGCCCAATGCCTGGGGAAGGGAGTTGTCGTTCCAAGGAGAAGGATCAAAGCTAGGTAACGGTTATGAAGATGATGGCTCCGTATTCCTGGCAGGAAGTGACTGCTCAACTGCCTCCATCATTGAAGTGGATGAGGCTATCCCCTAAGGTGGCCAAGCTATCTCCATAGCTAAACTTTGGCCTGACTTCGAAACCCTTCAGGTGCTTCAGAGCTGGAACTGGGAGGGGGGGGGGAGAGATCCTTCCCTTCTTGTAATTGGTGTAATTCAATGTGAATTACATCAATAAGGAAAAGAAGGAAAGGGCCACCAGTACTTCCAAATCTTGGTCCCTAAATACCTTGGGGCCAACTTTGGAGCAATCAGTCAAGCAACATGCCATAAACCACAAATACAGTTCAGGAAAAGCTAGCCCGTAAAGCAGCAGCTGCTTGATATGCTTTCTGTCTTGAGGCAAGATCACACAAAATGAAGACCCAACACATGCATATGTCACAAGTCTCTGGGTTGAAGGTGTCACTGACCCAACCGACAGCATGAAGAAGGTAGGCAGAATGACTCAGCTTGTAGGAAGGCCGACAAGTACTGCACTCTTCAAACTTGTGTGTAGCGAGTGACTTGACGGTTTATCCATAACGAGCTACACCACATCTGCATGGGGGTTACCAAGGCTTAAAAGTAATTAACCAAGCAGGATATCCAGGCACTAAGAATGGTCACTGAAAAAACAAACACAAAACTCAGCTTAACCACTGCACTGCATTAAAAGGACATCCCCGTGATGCGCTGAAAATAAATTTTTCTAAAAAAATTCTTTCATCTTTGTTAACCCTTAAACTGCGCAACACATCAATAGGTGTGTTGAGTAACTGTCACAGAATTGTGCACACAGCTATAGATGTGTTGGAGTAACACTCAAGATTTAAAAAGTCCCGCGGCTATACGGGGTTCACATCAGCTTCCTCAGGGCTCTTGTAAACAGACGCTATTTTTTATTTTAAATCATTGTCAACATTCTCGGGTGTGAGAGCCTCAGTACTGAGTGAACAATCAAAGCTGGCGCAAACAGCATGAGCTAACAGCACTGCTGTTCAGCTTGTGTTCCACAGCATCACCTAAAAAATTTAACAATATACTGTATATGTAACTGGTATTATTTAGCGATGCTATTTTTACAGAAGACCCCTTACAGTGCTAATAATGACCAGGATTCTGATAATAGCAGGATTGTTGTGATAATTAGCACAGTGTGTAGTATGATGGGAACAGTAATGATGAGGGAGGGTGGGAGGTAGCTTCGTCTGCTGACTGTGCTACCACCTGTTATTGTCTAGAACCACCATATCAGCTTAGTGGTTCGCTATGGTGAACACAAATGTAGATACTTATATATAAAGTGAGTATATAGTGTAATAACACTACAAAACAATATGGAGGGAGGACGAATCTTAGTGAGGGAGGGAGGACGAATCTTAGTGAGTGAGGGAGGGAGACAGTATCAGCTGTATTCACCTGGTTCTTATGGGGGTTGAGCGCTGCTCTTTCGGCCCGCCTCTCAACTGTCAATCAATCAACTGTAACAACTACTAATATCCCCTCCCCCCCCCCCACACACACCCAGGAAGCAGCTCCATAACAGCTGTCTAACTCCCAGGTACCTATTTACTGTTAGGTAACAGGGGCATCAGAGTGAAAGAAACTTTGCCCATTTGTTTCTGCCTGGTCCGGGAATCGATCCCGAGCCACAGAGTCCAGCGCGCTGTCCGCTCAGCTACCAGACCCCTAGCCAGTGTGTGTGGTGACCTCTGTTGTTGTCTGAACTCACCATGCTGGACCACTATGATATGGCATTAGATGCTATGGAAGACAAACAAAACGCTGATGTAACTTACACAGATTTCGCAAAAGCTTTTGATAAATGTGACCATGGCGTTATTGCACATAAAATGCGTTCAAAAGGAATTACCGGAAAAATAGGCAGATGGATCTACAATTTCCTGACCAACAGAACCTAACGTGTAATAGTCAACAAAATAAAATCCAGCCCATCAACCGTGAAGAGCTCAGTCCCCCAGGGTACTGTGCTTGCTCTAGTACTTTTTCTCATCCTCATATCGGACATAGACAAGAACACAACCTATAGCACTGTATCATCCTTTGCAGATGACACTAGGATCTTCATGAGAGTAGGTAGCATAGAGGACACGGCAAACCTCCAGTCAGATGTAGATCAGGTCTTTCTATGGGCTACAGAAAATAATATGGTGTTTAACGAAGATAAGTTCCAGCTCATGCGCTATGGAAAAAAATGAAAATATAAAAACGGAAACTACGTACAAAACTCGGGCAAATCATAAAATAGAACGTAAAGGCAATGTAAAGGATCTGGGTGTACTCATGTTGGAAGACCTTACCTTTAAAGAACACAATAAAGTGTCCGTCACAACTGCAAGAAAAATGACAGGTTGGATAACAAGAACTTTTCACACTAGAGATGCTATACCGATGATGACACTTTTCAAAACGCTTGTGCTCTCTTAGAGTGGAGTACTGCTGCACAATGACAGCCCCTTTCAAAGCTGGAGAAATTGCTGACCTGGAGAGCATGCAGAGATTCTTTACTGCTAGAATCCACTCAGTAAAACACCTAAACTATTGGGACCGACTAAAGAGCCTAAATCTGTACTCCCTTGAGCGCAGGCGGGAGAGATACATAATAATTTACACGTGGAAAATATTAGAGGGGCTGGTCCCAAACCTGCACACAGAAATAACATCACATGAGACCAGAAGACATGGCAGGATGTGCAGAATACCCCTGTTGAAAAGCGGAGGTGCAACAGGTACTCTGAGAGAGAACTCGTATCAACATCAGAGGCCCGAGACTGTTCAACACGCTTCCACTACACATAAGGGTCATAACTGGCAATCCCCTCACAGTGTTCAAGAGAGAACTGGATAAGCACCTCCAAAGGATACCTGATCAACCAGGCTGTGACTCATTCGTCAGGCTGCGAGCAGCCGCATCCAACAGCCTGGTTGATCAGTCCAGCAACCAGGAGGCCTGGTCGACGACCGGGCCGCGGGGACGCTAAGCCCCGGAAGCACCTCAAGGTAACCTCAAAGTATACCAGCTTAGTTGTACAGTTATGGTGAAAAACCACGTAGATACTTATATATAATGTATGTGTGTGTGTGTATATATATAGTGTAATAACACCACAAACAGTATGGTTGAAGGAAGAATGTTAGTGCGTCTGGCCTTGAATCAGTGGGGAAGTTGAGGTAGTGTTGGCTGATTGTGTGTGGCGACCTCTGTTATTGTCTGAACTCGCCATACCAGCTTAGTTGTACAGTTATGGTGAACAGAACATGTAGATATTTATATATAACGTCTGTATATGGTGAATATAAGCAAAAACAGTATGGTGGGAGGAGGAATATTGGCGAGTGAGCTGTTGTTAAGGGAGGAAAGAAGGTGGTATTGGCTGGCTGGTGAGTGGCAGCAATGCGTTGTTGTTTTGACTCACCATACCAACTTAGTGGTTTGTTATGGTGAACAAAACGTGCAGATACTTATATATAACCAGTGTATAATAACCGCAAAAGTATTTATTTATTGTTTTTATGAACATAATAATTGAGTCGCTAATATGCACACCATAATTTTGAGTAAAACGATAATTCACACATTTTATTATATATCACACTACACACTATTGAATAATATTAATGCCAAAAAACTAAGAAAAAATCAAAGACATTGAAATGTTATATATTGACATTGTAATAATATATTTGTGGCAACTCCCAGCTGATAGCTCGGGTGGAGCTGACCGCCTCCGACAATTGCTCTGTCAACACCTCAATTTTGCCAGACTTCCTCACCCTGTTGTGGCCAAAATATGTCACCTATGATTATTCCCCTTTCCCTGTGGGAAGGGAACATAAATGAACACTTTTATAGTAGGAAAATTTTGTTTTATTTTTATTTTATTTTTTTGCCCCCGGGCCATGTTGCAGGTTATAATCACAAGAGCAGCCTAGGGGTTAAAATGTGGTCTTTGATCACGGAAAACTAAAATAAAATATTGTATGTGACATACTATAGCTGTGATGGAGCCGAGTTGAGCAAATTATGGGCGCTGAGCAACAAGGCACTCGGGGACACTCGACCCTGCCACCCAGTGGGGTGGCAGTTGTTGCGAATACAAGTTTTCATAATTATTTCAATGTCTCATTCGTTTCTGCTCTGATTTTTTGCTGTACTATTATTCAAAATGTGTAATTTGTGGAATTTATTTAGTTTAATCTGTGGAACATCGCTATGTTACAAATTATGGGGCTCATATATGGTGACATGTATATTATATTCTAAGATCAATCAAACATTGTTTCTGGGGGAAGCCCCTATGGCTACACGGAGCTTATCCAAGCTGATAGGGATATGTCAGGCTCTGGCATCAGTCAGTGGGAATAGAGTTCTGTGGGCCTACTGGGGACCACGAGCCAGAACCTGGCCCCCCTCAGAGGCACGAAGAGCAGTGGCCTATAGAAACCCCCTATGTGGTTGGAAACATTCTATGTCTGCCATCAACCGAGTCAGGCACCCAGGAAGGTAAGCATCCCAAAACAAACCTCTATTCTGGTTAAGAAATTGCTACTGAAAGCCGAACTAGTGGACAGAACTTCCCAAACAAAAACGAGCATGACGTCACCATGTTGCCGCACCGCCGTCTGCGCAGCTCTCCCTTTCCCTGGAGGGGGAAGGGGGAGCCCCAGACCCCCTTGCACCAGCTACCCAAAACCCTAGTTCTGAGGCTGATGTGATAGGCAGAAGTTGTGTACTCTGGTTCCTGATTTATCTCCAGCTTTGTACCTAGTGGTGTGGGGACTGTTCCTTGGGGGTGCGCAAGCCAGGAGTTATTCTTCAGTACTCTGGCTGCATGCGCCTAGGGCTACCTTCCCTAGGTGCCCGGTAAGTACTGCCCTTGGGGCTTGATGCCACCTTCCACAAGTTCCTTGGGTTCTACCTCTGCTTGGTTGTTTGCTGCTTGACTTTCGGCCACTCTTTGTGTGCGGGGGTGTTTCTGGCACCCTTGTTTGCCTTAGGGTAAGACGTAGTTTGTACTGGGTGCTGCGAAACTAGTTGTCACCTCTTATAACAGTTGGCTCTGTTCCGCCTGGATATGGTGTCCTCTTGTGGGGTTTTATTTTTGTTTTCCCTGCCTGGTGGGGATCTGCCTTTGCTTGGTTGCCCCCTATATCTCATCAGATTGTCTGTGTTTCCAGTGGTATCCCCTGCTAGGCCCAAGTGAGTAAACACATCCTGGGGGTTCAGTTTTTAGAAAGTTTGTTGGTAGACTTGGGTGCTGGTTAGCAGTAGCCTGCCTGGGCTTCCCTGAGCAAGAGTTCCATCTCAGGACCCTGAGAATCCCCACGGGGGTGCGTGGGTTCGATGGATGTGACTCCTGATTTCCCCCCTCGCTTTGTGCGAGTTTGAAGGTTGCTCTGTCCCCTTGTCTCAGGATGACTCATTTTTTTGCCTCCATCACGCTGCCTGCTGGGTCGGTGACACCTTCAACCCAGAGTCCCGCAAGTTCTGTTGCTTGCTTGTGACTCAGTTTACCCATTCTACTGATGACATTATTTGGGTACATGCAGCGCAGGCATTGCACATTAGGTTTAGGTAGTTGCAACGCACTAGGTTGATTGCTAACCCAGAAGCCCCGAGGCTGCCCTATTTTGGTTATAGGGACCTGGACTTGGGGGTGTTGGTTGCTTTGTTCAGTTTGCACCCCCTCGTTCTTCCCCCTGCTGTGGTTCGATCTGGTCCCCATCCCCCTTCCCCTGCATCCGGCTCTGAAACATCTGAGGGTTTCGGGGTTGGGGCAGGGTTTAGATGATCTTGAGACTCGAGCTGTCTCGGGGGAATGCCCCTTCAGGGGTTGCGATGGAGGGATTCGAGTCGATTCTCCCTGCCGAAGCGTTTGGTTCTGACCAGTGGGCCTCCCCCTTCCTTCCGGCTTCTATGGCTGCACAGGCCTTTTCTTTTGGGGCCGGGGCTTTGGGAAATGACTCGGCCCAGGAGCCTGATGTGGTGGTTCCTGGGGCTGGGGAGGGGCTGACTTGGGGGGGGCCTTGGGCCCAGTTAGACCCCGCCTGGGATTTTCTACTCTCTGAGTGGGTCTTAATGTTGCAAGGAGTGGGGTTTTATTCCCCCCAATCCCCCCGGCCCCACTCCCTCATCGTACGAGTTGGATTTGTTGTCTGCCTCTTCCCGAGTTCAGTTCCATTTCCCTTCGTTTGCTTCGGTCCCGTCTTTCTGGAGGTTTTCAGCTTCCCACATCCTGCCTCAAGTGGTGCAGGTCGCCTTTGCGGCTTACCTCCTGCACGACTCGAATTACGCACCTATTATGGATAAGTCTTCTTTCAGGTTTGGGTCTTCGTGGTCTGCTGGCTTTGGTCTTCCAGTTCTTTTCCCTCCTGGAGCTGTCTGCGGATTCGCTTGAGGAGGATGTGGAGGCGCTTGGGGTTGTTCCTGTGTCTAGTGCCTTGGGCTCGGTGGAGTATACATTGTCTGGCCTGTTGAAGTTGTTTGCGCTGATCCTGCAGGATGTGGTGTGTCTGTTTTATGCTTCGCGGTGCGCGTGTTGGCAGGCAGTGCTTGCATCCTCCTTGGAATCTCCTTGGGCCCTGGCTCTTAGGTTGTCTTCGCTCTTTTGTCTCTTGTTGTTTGCGAACTCTGTGGTTGAGCAGTATCTGCAGGCAGCTTCTTCTAGTTGTCATCCAATGACAGACTTGTTAGTTCTCCAGGGGTCCCAGGTGGGGGGGGGGGAGCCTTCCTGGAAGGGTCATGCCAGGACTCAGGATTCTGCTCGTGGGGGGAAGGCTTGCTCTGTTCGCTCACACCTGATCTCATGATTTGTGGGCGTTTTGAGTCGTTTCAGCTGGCCTGTGGTGGCGTTGGGTGACCCCTCCTCTTTCAGAGGGTTCGGGGTTGGCGGGGCAGGCCTCTTCTGTGCTCTGTCGGGTCATCTCGGAGTGGGTGTGCTTGGGCGTGGTCGAAACGGCAACATCTCTTGGATGGGTTTCCCGTCTGTTTCCAGTCCCGAAACAGGGCTCTGCGGACCTGTGGTTCATTCTGGACTTGTCCCATCTGAAACCCTTGGGTTCTTTGCACTTCCTTTCGGATGACAACTCTGTCCCAGGTTTGGCTGCTGTTGGAGCTGGGCGCTTGGATAGTGACCCTGGACCTCCGGGACGCATATTGGCACATCCCAATTCATCCGGGGTTCAGGGACTGGCTTGATTTTGCTGTAGGGCGTCTTGGTTACCGCTTTCGTTGTCTCCCATTCGGGTTGAACCTGGCACCTCGCGTTTTCACACACCTTACCTGGGTCATAGTGGCCCGTCAGCATCTCTTAGGGGTTTGGGTGCTGTCCTACCTTGATGACAGGCTGGTCTAAGCTCCCAGCCAGTCTGCGTGCCTGCTCACCAGGGATTTGGTTCTTTCCCAGCTCACCGGGTTCAGGTTCCTGGTGAACTGGCGGAAGTCCCATCTGGTTCCCTCTCAGGTTCAGACTATGCTGGGTCTTGTGTCGGAGTCTTGGACCGCTTCCTTGTTTCTCTCTCTGGAGTCTCTGCTTTGGCTGCGCTCCTGCCTTTGCTTGTTTCTGGGGGGCTCTCAGGTCACTCGGCAGTTGCTTGAGAGTCTGTGTGGGAGCATGAACTTTGCGGTGATCGTCTACCTGCCGGGTCGGGTTTGGCTTCGCCTGCTGTTCTGGTTCTTTTGAGAACGTCCCACATTCCCCGCTTGGGCATGGTCGAAACGATGACGTCCATCAGGTGGGTTTCCCGCCTGTTTCCAGTTCCAAAACAGGACTGTGCGGACCTGCGATTCATTTTGGACTTATCCCGTCGGAACCACTGGGTTTTTTGCCCCTTCTTTTGGATGACCTCTCTCTGTCCCAGGTTCGGCTTATATTGGAGATGGGGTGGTTGGGTGGTGTCCCTGGACCTCAAGGACGAGTGTTGGCACATCTCTATTCATCCGGGGTTCAGGGTCTGGCTAGGTTTTGTTTTGGGGCATCAGAGTTACTGCTTTTGTTGTCTCCCTTTTGGGTTGAACCTGGCACCTAATGTGTTCACACACCTCACCCAGGTCGTGGTGGCCCATCTGCATCTGTTAGGTGTTTGGGTATTTGCTTACCTCGACGACTGGCTGGTTTGGGCTCCCAGTCGGTCCGCGTGTCTACTCGCCAAGGGTTTGGTGCTCTCCCAGCTAACTGGGTTCAGGTTCCTTGTGAACTGGCGGAAATCCTATCTGGTTCCTTCCCAGGTTCGGATCTGGCTGGGTCTTGTGTGGGACTCTCGAGTCACTTCCTTGTCTCTTCCTCCAGAGTCTCTCCTTTGGTTGTTGTCTTGCATGCGCTTGTTTCTGGGGGACTCCCGGGTCACCCGGCGGTTGCTTGAGGGTCTGTGTGGGAGCCTGAACTTTGCAATGATGGTGTACCCACCGGGTCGGTTTGGCTTCTTCGACTGTTCTGGTTCCGTCGGGGACGCCCCTTCCGCCTCTCTCGCGCGATCACTGGGTTTGACCCCCAGGGGCCTTGAGTCGGCTGCTGCGTCGCCGGCTTTCTCTTTGGATTTTTCAGGGTTCAGTGCCTTGACGCCTACCTGAACCCTCGCTCGATGTGTTCACAGACACGTCGTCTCTCGGCTGGGTCTTTGTGACCAGTGTTCACCAGACCAGCCAGGGGCAGTGGGGTCTGTCTTTCCATCGGGCCCACAGTATGGTGCGGGAGTTCGTGGTGGTGTGGTTTGCACTTCAGAGGGTTTGAGTCATCCGTGGATCGACGATCTAGCTCCATTCGAACTGCTCCCTGGTGGTTCATTGCCTGAACCGATGGGGTTCGATGCGGTCCTTGGCTCTTTGGGCTGGTTGCTTCGGGTGACTCATCTGCTGAGTTCTCGGGGTTTGACTCTCCTGACAGTTCACATTCGAGGGGTGTTCAACGTCCTTGCGGATGGCTCTGTCCCAGTTCGTTCCCCTGTCCACGGAATGGACTGTCGATGCCAATTCATTCAGGTGGCTCTGCCAGACGTTCGGGCGCCCGGAGGTGGACCTCATTTCATAGGCGTGGTCGAGGCATCTTCCGGTATATTTGGCGCCAATCCCCGACCGCGAGGCTGTCAGGGTCGAAGCCTTTTGGTAGGACTGGTCGAGGTGGGGGGGGGGGTTCCTATACCTCTTTTTCCCTGGTTCAGCTGTTGCTCCAGCTTCTGGCTCGCGGCTTACCAGGAACCATGGACCCATCGCGCTGGCTATCCACCCCCAGTTCTAAGGCTGATGCTAAAGGCTGAGGTCGTGTGCTCTGGCTCCAGTGGTTGTTTCAGCACTGTACCTAGAGTGTGGTGTCTGTCTTCTAGGTGGTGCGTGAGCCAGGAGTTTTTCTTCAGTACTCGGGCTGCATGCGCCTAGGGTTTCCTTCCCTAGGTGCCCTGTAAGTACTGCCCTTGGGGCTTGGGGTTCCCTTCCAGGGTTCTGCCCCTGCTAGGCCGTTTACTGCTTGGTTTTCGGCCGCCCCTTGTGTGCTCAGGTGTTCTGTCTCCCTTGTTTGCCTTAGGGTAGGGGGCAGTTTGCACTGGCGGGGCGCAGGGTACTGTGCAGCTAGTTTTCACCTCTCATAGTGGCCGGCTCTGTTCCGCCTGGGTACGTTGTCCTCTTGCAGGGTTTTTTTCTTTTTGTTTTCTGCATGGTGGGGGGTCTGCCTTGGTTCTTGCCCCCTGTTTACTGAGTATTCTCCCTTCTTCCGGTGGTTTCCCCTGCTAGGTCCCCGTGAGTGTACACGTCCCTAGGGTTCAGTTCTTAGAAGGTTGTTTAGTAGACTTGGGCGCCGGTTAGAAGTACCCTGCCTGGGTTTACCTGAGCACGAGTCCTCTTCAAGTAAATGCTCAGGACCCTCGGAAACCCCACGGGGACGCGTGGGTCCGATGGATGTGACCCCAGGGACCCCCCCCCCCTCGCTTTGTGCGAGTTTGAGGGTTGCTCTGTCCCCTTCTCTCAGGGTGACTCTCACTGTTTTGCCTCCGTCTGCTGCCTGTGGGGTCGGTGGCACCTTTACCCGGAGCCCTGCGAGTTTTGTTGCTTGTTTGTGGTTTGCTTACCCAGTCTTGTGCTGACTATGTGGGTAAAGGCAGCACAGGCGTTGCGCATCATGTTTCGGTTTGGCAACGCTTAAGGTTGTTTGCTCCCCGGAAGCCCCAAGGCTGCCACGTTTTGGTGACGGGGCTTGGGGGTGTTGGTTGCTTCGGTTTCCTTCCACGCCCTCTTGTCTTTCCTCTGCTGCGGTCAAGTCCGTTCCCCCCCCCCCCCGCCTCCCTCTTCATCCCTGCATCCGGTTCTTTACCTTCTGTGGGTTCAGGGTCGGGGCAGGGCTTCGATGGTTTTGAGACTCTGGCGGTCTCAGGGAATTCTCCTTTCGGGTTAGCGACGGGGGCATTCGAGCCTGTTCCTCCAGCCGTGTTGTATGAGTCTGCCAGTGGGCTCCCTTCCTTGTTTTTTTTTGCGGCTGCCCCGGTTTTTCTTGAGGCCGGGGCTTTGGGGGGACGGCTCGGCCCCAGGGCCTGACGTGTGGGTTCCCGGGGCTGGGGAGGGGCTGCCTGGGGGGCTCTGGGGCCCCGTTGGTCCCCGCCGTGGTTGTTCTATCCCTTCGAACGGGGCTTGCGGTTACGGGGAGTGGCGTTTTTTCCTTCCTCCCTCTTCGTATGAGTTGTTGGGTGTCGGACCCTCCCCGGGCTCGGTTCCCTTGTTCCTTTATTCTGTTGGTTCCGTCCTGTTCGTGGGTGCTATTTGCAGTTTTTTCACCCCTTGGGATGGGACTTCCCTGTCATGTTCCCCTATTCTCTTTTGGGGGTTCTGCATGACTTTTGGTCTCGGGTGCGACTGTGCTTTTATGAGCCTTCGTGATTTCTGCTTGCTTGTGTGTATTCATGAAGGTTCGGGAAGGTTTTAGCTACTTCCCATATTATTGGAACATCTGGCGTCTTTCAGTGTGGCTTCCCTCCGGTCTTTTCTGGGCTTGTTGGTGCCCTTCAGGGTTTATTCTGGGTTTTCGGTCCTGTCTTGCTGTTTGTTCCTGTGTTTTTCTTCGTCCTTGGTCTCGGCACTGTTCGTTTTCTTTACATACTCCTTGTCCGGGGTGCCAGTTTGGGCTTCTCGTAGTCTAATTGGCTTGCTGGTTCGTTCCTTGTCTTTCTTACATGTCGCTGCTTCCTGTTTTCGCTCCTGTTCCCGTGCGCTGGGCTGTTTCTGCCCCTGCCTCCATCCTTTGGGTCATGGGCTGTTTGGGCTACTTTTCTTGTGCAGTAGTCCTTGTGGGCGCCTTCCCGCCGAGCGGGTTGTGCGCGTGTGCACGAGTGCTCGTGTTTTGCGTCCTTTTTCTCTCGGGTGCTTCGTCTCTCGTTCTTCTCACTTCTCCAGGCTGTGCCCCGTAGCTACTGGGGTATTCTGGATTGCGGTTATGGGGCGGACGCTGGGTTTCTTCCCGTGTTATGGGTGCTGGGCGCCTCTTTCGCCTCTAACCTCCACTTCTGCATGTGTGTCTCGGGCCTTCTTCCCCTGGTGGTGCTCCCGACATCTTCTCAGCTACGTTGTGTTGTGACACGTTCGTGCCTCCGTTCTGCAGGTGAGTTGATGTGATTTGGCGTCTTTCAGCCAGGCGTTGATTCTTGGTTTTTGGAGTGCAAATGTGGGAACGGCAGGATACAGGTGCCTGCAGGGGGGTCCCTTGGCCCATGCGGGACAGCTCCTCATTGTATCCATCCAGAACCACTCGTATGCATGTCCGACCCATGCTTGAGTTAGTCCCGGGGCCCCCATCTCCACGGGTTGCATGGTACAATGGTGGTGGTGACTGTTATGAGGTACGGTTTCCTGTGTCTGGATGTTACGAGGTGCCATTTTGATGCAGTTTTGTTACCTAGGGTGTGTGTTGGGGTTTGGTTGTGGTGTTTTGTTTGGTCCTTGCGTGTTTTCCTCCTCGGGCCTTCTTTGTTTGTCTGTGCTAATTGTTATGATTGTCTTCTCTGGGTCACTCATTCCTTGCCTGCCTTGCAGTGCCTGGCTTAGCCCTTCCAGGTTCGTTGACTTCTCTGTACTCCCCTGGTTGTCCTTACCTCTTTGTGCTTGAGGGGTTGAGCTTTTCGCTTTTTCGTCCTGCTCCTCTGTCGCTCACCTGCCATATGCAGTGGCTTCTGTGCTTACCTGCTTACCTTGTTGTGCTCGCCTCGTTGTGTTTGCTGGAGTTGAGCTCGGGTTTTTGGTCTCTCCTCTTGCCTGTTGTTCGACTTCTGTATGGCTTCCTGAGCCTGCTGGGCTCTGTCGTCTCTCCACTTTAAGCTGTGTGGGGGTTTGGCCTCAGCTCGATCACTTCCTCCTGCTTTCCATTTGTCGTCTCCTCCTGCCACTAGAGTCCTTTGTGGTCTCTCCTGCTCCTTGGGGCAGCCTTTCCACCTGTGTCCCCTGGGACGTCTGTATCTACCCTCTCCTTCCTCTGAGGGGTGTTGCTGGTGGTGGTGTTGTCCCCTCTGGTTCTTCTGTCTCCCAGTGTCGTACAGCTTCCTTCCCGTCGTCTGCTTGATAACTGCTTGATGGGGTTTTGGGAGTTTTTCTCCCCCAGCCTGGCCCGTGGTCAGGCTAGGCTTGTGGGAGTTGGTCCACCAGACTGTTGCTTGGAGCGGCCCGTGGACCCGCATACCCACTTCAGTCCAGTTGGTTCGGGAGTCCTTGGAGACGGTATTCTAGTTTTCTCTTAAGGATGTCCATGGTTGCATCGGCAGTTGTTCTTATGCTCGCTAGTGTGGTAGTCACCTGGGGTGGAATAAGCTGCCTGGGGGTGGGTGTGGCTCATCTTCGCTCATACCCCTTTGTTCAGATGATGGTCTCGTGGTGACCCTTGCACTTTTTCATTTTGGTCTTGTGTTGGGACGTGACCACCGACTGTGCTGTTGCTGTGCCTTTTGGCTCTCCGATTGCCAGGTTTGGTTTTCTGGTGCTTGGCTTTCCCTGCCTGTTGGATTTTTCTGCGTCTCGCGGGATCCCTTCCATAGAGACTCAGTCTGACTCAGTCTGTTTTCGTGGTCTCAGACCTCCTGGCAAGCTCGCTGGTGTTGTGACGTTTTTGTCCAGGCAGACATTCCACCTCCTTCTTTGCCGGCTCGGTTTTCCGGCTCTTCCTGCTCGGTGGATCGCACCCGAAATCTTCCTGCGGCTCCGCCTCTTCTCGGCTCATTTGGTCCATGGCGGGGCTGGTTCGGCTCTGTTGGTCAGGTGGTTTCGTTGATGGTGTCCCACCTGTGTTCTTCTTGGCGGCAGTGTGGTTTTTTTTGGCGATCCTTACTTTTTCCTTCTGTCCCTTCTTTAGTTCTGTGTTTTGTTGGCTTGGTCTTGTCCTTCTCTTTTGGGGGTTCGGGGCCGTCATTTTGCCACATACTGTCGCCTTGTATTGTAATTACCTAAGTGTAGTTACAGGATGAGAGCTACGCTCGTGGTGTCCCGTCTTCCCAGCAGTCTTTGTCATATAATGCTTTGAAACTACTGACGGTCTTGGCCTCCACCACCTTCTCACTTAACTTGTTCCAACCGTCTACCACTCTATTTGCGAAGGTGAATTTTCTTATATTTCTTCGGCATCTGTGTTTAGCTATTTTAAATCTATGACCTCTTGTTCTTGAAGTGCCAGGTCTCAGGAAATCTTCCCTGTTCGATTTGATCAGTTCCTGTTACTATTTTGTATGTAGTGATCATATCACCTCTTTTTCTTCTGTCTTCTAGTTTTGGCATGTTTAATGCTTCTAACCTCTCCTCGTAGCTCTTGCCCTTCAGTTCTGGGAGCCACTTAGTAGCATGTCTTTGCATCTTTTCCAGTTTGTTGATGTGCTTCTTAAGATATGGGCACCACACAACAGCTGCATATTCTAGCTTTGGCCTAACAAAAGTCATGAACAATTTCTTTAGTATATCGCCATCCATGTATTTAAATGCAATTCTGAAGTTAGAAAGCATAGCATAGGCTCCTTGCACAATATTCTTTATGTGGTCCTCAGGTGATAGTTTTCTATCTAGAACCACCCCTAGATCTCTTTCTTTATCAGAATTCTTTATAGATTTCTCACATAATATATAGGTTGTGTGGGGTCTATGTTCTATTCCACATTCCATAACATGACATTTATTAACATTAAATTCCATTTGCCAAGTGGTGCTCCATCTACTTATTTTGTCCAGGTCTTCTTGAAGGGCATGACAATCATCTAAATTTCTTATCCTTCCTATTATCTTAGCATCATCAGCAAACATGTTCATATAATTCTGTATGCCAACTGGTAGATCATTTATGTAGACATTAAACATCACTGGTGCAAGAACTGAACCCTGTAGTACTCCACTTGTGACATTTCTCCATTCCGATACATTGCCTCTGATTACTGCCCTCATTTTTCTATCAGTCAGAAAATTTTTCATCCATGATAGAAGCTTACCTGTCACCCCTCCAATATTTTCCAGTTTCCAGAACAACCTCTTATGTGGAACTCTGTCGAAAGCCTTTTTTAGGTCCAGATAGATGCAGTCAACCCAACCATCTCTTTCCTGTAATATCTCTGTGGCTCGATCATAGAAACTGAGTAAATTCGATACACAGGATCTTCCAGATCGAAAACCATACTGTCTGTCTGATATTATATCATTTCTCTCCAGGTGTTCTACCCATTTAGTTTTGATTAGTTTTTCCAATACTTTCACTATTACACTTGTCAATGATACAGGTCTATAATTGAGGGGATCTTCCCTGCTGCCACTTTTGTAGATTGGAACTATGTTAGCCTGTTTATTGTGCGGCGCTGGCGGAGCCGCTTCAGCTCGCTTTCGGTATTGAGGTTACTTCTGCTCCATTTAGCATGCTACCTCGGGCATTGTTTCACCTCTGGCCTGCTCATGCGCCACCTGATCGGTCCTGGTCATTGGACAGAGTGCTCTCTTATCTTCTCCTCGGTTTGTTGTGGCCCCTTCAGTTCTGGTTTGTTTCTCCTAGGCTTTTTCTGTTGGCCTTGGTCTCTGGAGGTCGGGTTGGTGAGCTTCCTGCTCTCCTCCGGTGCAGGAGTTTTCTGCGCCTTCGGTCATAGCGATGGGGTTGTTCGTTGCTGCAGTCTCCTTCTTTTTGGCGGAGAATGAGACGGCTGCTTTCTGGAGGGGTCCTTGGGTTGTTGATGCTTGGTTGTTTTGGCCGGGGGTTCATCATGTTTGGTGTCTGGTGGCGGCCCTCCACTGTTCATTGCGCGCCACGGCTTCTGTGTCCTGGGTCGTGCTTTGGGTTGATCCTGTTTCCCTCTTTCCCTGTTTGCGAGTGCAGGTCTCCCGGGTCGTCCACAGGATTATTACGGCTAGCCAGCCTGCGGTCTCTCCCCGTGTCCATGTTCGCAAGTTCGCAGCTCTTGCCGCTGTTTTTGGCAACATGTCCTGGGCTGTCATTCGGGCGAGGGGTTTTTGGCGGTTGAACAGGGCCCTGGCTGCTCGTTATCTCGTGTGTGTTCCTGAGCATAGTCGGGCCTGTGTCGCTTTGGATCAGCAGTTGCAGCCGGTTGTCTCGACTTAGAGTTGAGGAGTGAGCGGCAACCGCCTCCTGGGTAGGTCCTTCTTTCCTCTGTGGGGAGTTAGTTTTGGGGAGCCGAAGGGGCTCCCCCCAGAAAACCAGCGTTGAATGTAATAAAACGCCATTTTCTGGGTGAGTCCTGGAGGCTCCCCGGCATCCCTCCCTCCTTCTGGTTGGCGTTTCTTTTTTCACATTTTTTTACATTCAGCCTCAGAACTGAGGGTGGATAGCAGGCACAATGGGTCTGGGGCTCCCCCTTTCCCCTCCTGGGGAGGGGGGAGCTGCGCGGACTGTGGCACGGCGACGTGTGACGTCATGATTGTTTGCTCGTTTATTTTAGGGGAGTTCTATCCACTTGTTCAGCTTATGGTAGCAATTTTCACCAGAATAGGGGTTTGTTTTGGGATGCTTACCTTTCTGGGTGCCTAACGCAGTTGATGGCAGACATAGAATGCTTCCAACCACAAGGGGGTTTTTATAAGCCATTGCTCCCCTTGCCTCTTCTGAGGGGGCCAGGTTCTGGCTCGTGGTCCCCGGTACGCCCATAGAATTCCGTACACATGACTGATGCCAAAGTCTGACATTAGCATATCAACCTAGTAAGCTCTTGGGAGCCTCCGGGACTCACCCAGAAAATGGCATTTCATTACATTCAACGCTGGTTTTTTCCAATATTTTCACTATTACACTTGTCAATGATACAGGTTTATAATTGAGGGGGTCTTCCCTGCTGCCACTTTTGTAGATTGGAACTATGTTAGCCTTTTTCCACACGTCTGCTATGACGCCTGTACACAGGGATGCCTGAAAGATCAGGTGAAGTGGAATGCTGAGCTCAGATACACATTCTCTCAGAACCCATGGTGAAACTCCATCTGGGCCAATTACTTTGTTCTTACTTAGCTCCTTTAGCATATTTTCCACTTCATGGTGATAGTGTAGTTTTGTTTGTCTGCAGCCGTCTCCTTTTCTCGTGAAGAATGAGACTGCTGCTTTCCGGAGGGGTTCTTGGGTTGTTGATGCTTGGTTGGTCAGGCCGGGGTGCATCATGTGTGGTGTCTGGTTGCGGCCCTCGACCGCTATTTGCGGGCCACGGCTTCTGTGTCCGGGGACACGCTTTGGGTTGATCCAGTTTCCCTTCTTCCCTGTTCGCAGGTACGGGTCTCTCAGGTCGTCCGCAGGGTTATTAAGTCTAGCCAGCTTGTGGTCTATCCCTGTGCCCATTATGTTCATAAGTTTGCTTCTCTTGCTGCTGTCTTTGGGAACATGTCCTGGACTGACATTTGGATACAGGGTTTTTGGCGGTCGAACAGGGTCGTGGCTGCACGCTACCTCATAAATGTTCCTGGGCCTAGTCAGGGCCTGTGTCGCTTTGGGTTGGTGGCTGCAGCCTGTCTCGACTTCAAGTTGAGGTGTGGAGCACC
Source organism: Procambarus clarkii (assembly GCF_040958095.1). Classification (NCBI taxonomy): domain Eukaryota; kingdom Metazoa; phylum Arthropoda; class Malacostraca; order Decapoda; family Cambaridae; genus Procambarus; species Procambarus clarkii. Next base: position 18,452,783 of record NC_091154.1, read on the forward strand.
GACCGCCTCCCGGGTAAGTCCCCTTCTTTATTTTCGTCTTTATTTATTTTATACTTTATTTTCTCTTATTGCGTTTCATTACATTCATTGCTGGTTTTTGCTTTTTTAACATAAATGTTCTTATTATATATCATGCCATTGGTCCCAAGAAAGTCAGTGGTAAAGTTCAACCTAAGATAATAATTGTGAGGATGATGATAGAGGAAAAGCAAGAGATTATTCATAGCAAGACACTGTGATGTTTCACTTAAGCCAAGTGTTACATCGTTGGGAAAAACAAGTGTGTCTAGACAGGTTTTCAGTGAGAAAAACAAGCAGTGAGCCACAAGCAGGTCCTAGTGGTATGCAGGCAAAACATATGAGAGAGAGTACCTCAGAAAAGTCATTACTGCCTGATGTTATAATGGAAGAGGACCTCCTTCCAAACACTAACACCTCTCCTCCTTCCCCCTCCCCCCCCCTCACCATCTTCCATATGCCAACAAGAGTCCTCATTCAAGGTAAGATATATATACTGTATTGTAGCTAGTACAAAATGAGTGTTATTCGGTATAAAATGTGTTAAGTAAATATTTTTGGGGATGTGGAATGAATTAATTCAATTTACATTATTTCTTATGAGAAAATTAATTTTGGTTGACGAATTTTTGGTTGACTACGTGTCTCTGGGAACAGATTACGATCGTAAACGAAGGTACCACTGTATATACACATGTTATATATAAGTATCTGTATTGTTCACTTTAACAAACCACTAAGCTGGTATGGTGCATCAAAGCAGCATAGTGGCCACCAACACACCAGCCAGCTGATAATGCCACCTCCCTCCCTCCTCCCACCATACTGGCCACCAACACACCAGCCAGCTGATGATACCACCTCCCTCCCTCCTCCCACCATACTGGCCACCAACACACCAGCCAGCTGATGATACCACCTCCCTCCCTCCCTCCCTCCTCCCACCATACTGGCCACCAACACACCAGCCAGCTGATAATGCCACCTCCCTCCCTCCCTCCCTCCTCCCACCATACTGGCCACCAACACACCAGCCAGCTGATAATGCCACCTCCCTCCCTCCCTCCTCCCACCATACTGGCCACCAACACACCAGCCAGCTGATAATGCCACCTCCCTCCCTCCCTCCTCCCACCATACTGGCCACCAACACACCAGCCAGCTGATGATACCACCTCCCTCCCTCCCTCCTCCCACCATACTGGCCACCAACACACCAGTCAGCTGATAATGCCACCTCCCTCCCTCCTCCCACCATACTGGCCACCAACACACCAGCCAGCTGATAATGCCACCTCCCTCCCTCCCTCCCTCCTCCCACCATACTGGCCACCAACACACCAGTCAGCTGATGATACCACCTCCCTCCCTCCCTCCTCCCACCATACTGGCCACCAACACACCAGTCAGCTGATGATACCACCTCCCTCCCTCCCTCCTCCCACCATACTGGCCACCAACACACCAGTCAGCTGATGATACCACCTCCCTCCCTCCCTCCTCCCACCATACTGGCCACCAACACACCAGCCAGCTGATAATGCCACCTCCCTCCCTCCCTCCCTCCTCCCACCATACTGGCCACCAACACACCAGTCAGCTGATGATACCACCTCCCTCCCTCCCTCCTCCCACCATACTGGCCACCAACACACCAGTCAGCTGATAATGCCACCTCCCTCCCTCCTCCCACCATACTGGCCACCAACACACCAGCCAGCTGATGATACCACCTCCCTCCCTCCCTCCTCCCACCATACTATGCACATCAATAATTCTCACCACAAATGCTGCTGTTATCAGAATCCTGGTCACTAAATTCTGTAAATTAATAATTTTCCACAAGTGTATTTTGTAAAGGAACATGAGATGTTGTTTCAAGATTCTTAGATGGATCAAACAACGACAGTGTGCTGTGGCTGCCTGCCTAGTGCTGTGAACATCTTGAACAGCATTGTGTTTACTGATATCTGAACATTGTGTACAATCCTTATCACAATCAGGCTCTTCTGTAATGCTAGCATTGCTAAATAAGTTAGTTTAGTTCATTTATTATGCACCCCATAACCATCTTGTGGGCGGTAGTGGAAAGGGTTACAGAGGCACATAATGGGCTCAGGGACTGAACCCCACAATTCATTTAGCTAAGCAAGTTACAATCTTGATGAGCTAGTTACAAAATTCAATATAAGTCATCACATCAACAATGGGTTCGAGATCGACCTCAAGTACAGGTTCTAAATTAAGCACCTGACATATGTGGAGAGCTAGTGTCAAAATTTATATGTTTGTCCTGCACACCGCTCCCCATCCAGTGGGCAGCGGTGGATAGGTTACAATCACTTAGTTACAACCTACAGTTAACAAACTGGGGATATTTGGCTAAAATTTCTGGTAGCAGATCATTTTGAATGAAATATTGACACATCGCTGGAACATTGGTTATAGAATTGTCTCTAAATTCACGTATCTTTTCGCACTCCATCACATAGTGACGGAGGGTGTGCGAATAATTTTGTTGACACAGTTTACATTTGGTCAGGTCTACATCAGCAGACAATGAGAATTCCCAGAGATACTTGTAACCGAGTCTAAGCCGAACAGTAGTAACATCTAGAAGTCTGCTGATTTTATTGGATGATCCATAGATGTGTGGCTCCTCTTGCATGATAGTATGATGATAGATGGAATTACTGGTGTCAATTTCACTTTGCCTCAGATCTACAAGATCTTGTTGAAGTTCTCGGTGTACTGCTGCTCTCAGATTGCTCATTGACAATCCAAGGCTACACTCAACGGCTCCTTTAAAGGCAGATTCTTTGCTCACTCAGTACTGAGGCCTTCACACCTGGAAATGGTGCCCACAATTTTTTTTTTTTTTTTACGTCTCTACTGTAACCCCGAGGAAGCTGATGTGAACCCCCATGTAGCCATGGGACTTTTAAATCTTACGCGGTACTTTAAAAAGTACATGTACAATATGTGCCATGCATGTTCATGTGCTGTGTGTGAACAAAATCGTATATATATATATATACAGTTATCGTCGCTCTAGGGTTAAACCAAAAAGAAAACGTGTTTAATTGGTTTCTAATTTTCTTCCAGAATATTATAGGACACTGCATGACAATTTATATTTACAAACTGTATCATAAAAACTAGAAAATGTAAGACATAAGTCTAAATAATAATGCACATGTAGTGTACAGTATATTATATCTTAGCATTTCAGGTATTAAGGAACGTCTGCTCTAGAAGTGCATGTGAGCGCTCATAAAATATAGGAAGACACTGGTGTTGGGAATGTCTAATGGCACTACACAAAGATCTCGTCTAGCAACCCACAATTCGTTATGAATCAAAATATTTTTGATGTTCAGTGTATAACGGCGATACTAAGAAACACTAAGTAGTGTTAATGTCTAAACTTCCTCTTCATTTATATTTATTAATGGAATCATTAGAAAGGCAATGTGATACCAACCGTTATTGCTATATATATTTTTAAAATAATTTTTAACACTTGGTATATTAAAAGAGAAACCGTATCGGTGTTCAGGATGTGTAAAAAGATGTACAGTATATGACTTCTAAATAAGACATATGAGAGTTTATATAGGAAAAACTCATTATCAGAGAGCAATGAGTTCAAATTACCACATGGATAAATGTAAATTTACAACACACGTTGAAGTGCCTGCAGAAAGTACACCATTTCGGTGTACAAAGTGTGAGAAACGTTTTTCCAGAAAATCAAGTCTAATACATCATGAGAGGGTTCATGGACGAGATACACTGTATCAGTGCTCTGAGTGCCTCAAAATATTTTCGTCCAGATCAAATCTAAAAAGACATAAAAAAATTCATTCTGGGGAAAAGCCACATCAGTGTTCAGTGTGTTTAAAACGCTTTTCAGTCAAATCCAATCTAACAGAACATATGAAAATTCATTCAGGAGAGAAACCCTATCATTGCTCACAGTGTCGAAAAAACTTTCCACAGAAATCTGCTTTAATTAAACATATGCGCGTTCATACAGGAGAGAAACCATATCAATGTTCTGAATGTCTTAAGAAATTTTCACAAAAAACGAATCTAATACAACATGAGAGAGTTCATTCGGGAGAGAAACCTCATCAGTGTTTGATTTGTTCAAAATATTTTTTGCTTAAACGTACTCTAGAAACACACATGAAAATTCATTCAGGGGAGAAACCACATCAATGTAATATATGTCTTAAAAAGTTTTCAGTAAATTCTGATCTAGTAAAACACGAGAGGGTTCATTCAGGAGAAAAACCATTTCAATGCTCTGAATGTGTGAAAAGCTTTTCACAAAAGTACAGTCTTGTCCTACATACGAGGGTTCACTCAGGAGAGAGACCCTACCAGTGTGCTGAGTGTCTAAAGAAATTTTCACTAAAATCTAATTTAATTAAACATTTAATTGTTCATACAGGAGAGAAACCATTTCAGTGTTCTCTCTGTCATAAATTATTTTCCTGTAAATCTAATTTAGTTAAACATATGAGAATGTTTCATACTCAAAAAATGAAAAAAAGTTAATGTACTTTTCAAGCTGTTCATATGAGAAAAAAAATGTTGTGCATATTACACTTGAGAGTTCAAAAGTAAAAGAAACTATATGTATTGTTCAGTTTATTTAAATAACTTTTCAATTAAATCAACTTTAGGAATCATTATTTGCTTGAGATATGATGCTGACCTAATATATTGCAAACATTTCCAAGATCTGAATGAACTTTAATAGAATTGAAAAATAAACTGATTTTAACAAAATTCTAGTTAAATTTCTAGTTTACAAACTTTTAGCATACTACAGAAAGAAAAAATTATAAGGAATGGAAAAATAATAAATTGGTTAGAAGATAATCATTTTCAAACTATAGTTGATCAGGAAAAGAATGGGAGTGTGAGTAAAGGACTGGCAGACATTATATGTGTATGGAGTGTGAGTACATGACTGGCAGATATTATACGTGCATAGTGTGAGAGTTGAGGATTGGCAGACATTATACGTGTATGGAGTGTGAGTAGAGGACTGGCAGACATTATATGTGTATGGAGTGTGAGTAGAGGACTGGCAGACATTATATGTGTATAGAGTGTGAGTAGATGACTGGCAGACATTATACTTGTTTGGAGTGTGAGTAGATGACTGGCAGACATTATACTTGTTTGGAGTGTGAGTAGATGACTGGCAGACATTATACTTGTTTGGAGTGTGAGTAGATGACTGGCAGACATTATACTTGTTTGGAGTGTGAGTAGAGGACTGGCAGACATTATACTTGTTTGGAGTGTGAGTAGAGGACTGGCAGACATTATACATGTATGGTGTGTGAGTAGATGACTGGCAGACATTATATGTGTATGGTGTGTGAGTAGATGACTGGCAGACATTATACTTGTTTGGAGTATGAGTAAGAGGACTGGCAGACATTATACTTGTATGGTGTGTGAGTAGAGGACTGGCAGACATTATACTTGTATGGTGTGTGAGTAGAGGACTGGCAGACATTATACTTGTTTGGAGTATGAGTAGAGGACTGGCAGACATTATACTTGTTTGGAGTATGAGTAGAGGACTGGCAGACATTATATGTGCATGGAGTGTGAGTAGAGGACTGGCAGACATTATACATGTATGGTGTGTGAGTAGAGGACTGGCAGACATTATACTTGTTTGGAGTATGAGTAGAGGACTGGCAGACATTATATGTGCATGGAGTGTGAGTAGAGGACTGGCAGACATTATACATGTATGGTGTGTGAGTAGAGGACTGGCAGACATTATACATGTATGGTGTGTGAGTAGAGGACTGGCAGACATTATACTTGTATGGAACTGGAGAACTATTGACAGAGATTCTGAAAATATTTGTTTGAAGAAAGTTGTTCATGTGATGCAGTTATTGGTATAATGAGCACTTTGATGTAAATGTAGATGTGTACAAAAGTTGTGTATTGTTCCTATGATTGTTGAATATATACTGTATATGTTTGGCACTATGAGGGAGGTCCAGTGTAAAAGCCTTGCCAAGATTGTGCAATATCCGGTGATTGTATATATGTGCTTTTGGCTCCGAGAGAGGCCTAAAGAGAGTGAATAGTGTGTTATTTTATGTATTTATATTATTTATTTTTTAGAATGAGTAGTAGAATGATTACAGTGGCTTGGGATTTTTGGGGAGCTGAAATGGCTCATGAAAACCCTATTTATTTTTAATTCTTTGCCAGTATCTCTAAAAATGTTACTTGTAGTCATGGTGCTTCAGGTCTCTAGAACTAGATCCTAGTGCCCTTAGCCTTTAACAATAGCACAGCCCTTGTAGCTCAGTAAACTGGTCTCATGGTTGAGAGTACCGAGATATGAGGAAAGGCTTCTGTTGGTAGATCTTGACGTGATGGAAGGTGTAAGAGACAGGGGCATCATGATTACTACATATATACATTACTGTAATTCTTGAAAACATTGAGAGAGTAGACAAACATAATGTTCATTAGTGGTAACTTGGCTAGGATTTTAAGTAAAATGTCATTACAGCTGAGGCATTTGGACAGCTCTTAAACTTTTATTATACAACTTTAAAAAATTCATGGATTTATTCACATTCAAGTCCATAATGACAAATGGAAATTACGCAAGTGTAGTTACAGGTGAGAGCTACACTCGTGGTGTCCCATCTCCCCAGTACTCTTTCCCTTATAACATTTTGAAACCACTAATGGTTTTGGCCTCCAACACCTTTTCACTTAACTTTTTCCAACCGTCTGTGAGAATAAATCTGCTGGTAGTATTTGTCCGTGGTTAAAGTTACATTAATGAGTGATTTAGACTCCCAGTGACAGTTATAACCCAGCTAAAGTCCAGTAGAATCTGTTGGTTATTCCAAACAATAGTTATGTGACTTCTTGTATGATATAAGGGTAAACTGATTAAATGGTGTTGCTGTAGCTTTTACTCGTGTCTGCAATTTTGTTGACGTTGTTGGCTTATTAATGTTTTCTACCTGCTTGTAGATACCCTTGAGGTATGATCAGTTCCTTCCTTAACCCCTGCATTGCATACACCTGTTATTGGCAAAAGCTTCAAAGAGTTAAGGACTTATTTTTGTTGTTTTATAAATGTTCAGGTAAAGTTAATGTCAAATGTTTCCAAACTAAACTATTTTCATTTCAAAACACAGAGTAATGAAAACATTAGAAAACATTAAAATATAGCCTAATTAAAAAAAAAAGTACAACTCTCAAAACGACATTTGTTGACCGGTGCCGTTGAGGGGTGACTCCCTGCACTAAGCAACTGTTTATAGCCGACATCCCCCAGTGCTTAGGAAAAAATAAAAATCCCAAATTTTGTCCTTTTAGTATTGTTAAAATGTGTTTCCTCATCATGGAAAAAAATTGTATGCAACATACTGTGGCCTTGGCAAAGCCTGGAGGTCACATAAATCATGAGCATTCATTCAACATTCACCCGGCACTGATCTGCTCAGCTTCCCCATGGGGTGGGAGTTACTGCAAAGAAGTTGTTTTATGTTTATTTCATGTCTTTGATTTGTTTTTCTCTTTTTTTTTCTAGTAATATTATTCAGTAGTGTTTTATTTGAGAAATTCTATAATAAAATATGTGGAACATCGGAATGCTGAAATATACAGTATTTGCATCACTAATATTCATGCAAAGTTACATGCTTAGAACAAGAAAACATAGAGATTTTGCTGCTATAATGCTGTATACACACACACATCATATATCTCTACATTTTCATGCTCCGTTGCGAACCACTAAGGTCTAGTGACTGTAATAACCATGTAACCTGTTATCGGAGTTCAGCCTAGCTGGCTAATGCATGTTTTGTGTGAAATTATAACTTCAAGCACTGAATATATATATTTTCTTTATATTTAATATTACATAATTATTTATGTGGGGAGCCCTGTCGGCTCCCTGGAGCTGTTAGACTGATATAGGCTATATTAATCTGGGGCTTCAGTTATATGGAGTTCTCTGTTATATATCAGTTATATGACTCCCTCAGAGAGGCGCAGGGAGCAATGGTCTATGAAAACTTTACTCTCTGAGAGTGTATTCATGTCTGCTATCGACCGGGGTTAGGCACCCAGAAATGTAGGCGCTCCAAAACAAACCCCAACTGGTAGAAAATTGCAACACATGACCGAACAGAGCCATAAAAAACTTCCCCCAAGTGAAACAATGCAACAAGCAAAATGTCATCAAACCGCTACCCCAAACCGTTGCTCGTTACCCCCCCCCCCAGAGAGGGAGAGGGGGACCTGGTATCAAGTAATTTTCCATCACCGTCCCTGCCCACCCCTACTGTTGCTAGACCTGCTTCAGCTCCTGGTCCACAGTTTCCTCGCTGTGGTGCCGCTATTGCCTCTCGAAGACACCAGGTGTTTTTGTGTGGAGTGATGGGACAGATTTTGTTCCACAAATTCCTGTCTTTGATAATTTCAATGTTGGGATTACACACCTTTTCCCTGATACAGGTGCCGATATGTGTGAAATGGACTACTTTACTGCATATTTTGATGAGCCGCTCATGTACTGTATTGTTCAGGAAACGAACAAATATGTGGCTGATCTCATTGATGAGGAGGAGTTACCAGATTTTTCACGTTTACAGCGATGGAAAGATATGACTGTAGGTGAAATGTATGTTTTTCTGGGGGGAGCCCCTACGGCTCCCCGGAGCTAGCTATCCATGGCTGATATGGATACCCTAACTAATTTGCATCAGTTGATGTGGGTGGAGTTCTAGCCTACCGGGGACTACGTGCCAGAACCTGGCCCCCTCACAGAGGCACGGGGAGCAATGGCCCATAGAAACGCACATGTGATTTGGAGCATTTTATATCTGCCATTGACCGGGACAGGCACCCAGAAAGGTAAGCGCCACAAAACAAATCCCTATTCTGGTTAACAGCGAAAATTGACAACCGAGTGGACAGAACTGCCCCCCCAAAAAAACGAGCAAACAAGCATGACGTCACACAAGCCGCGCCGCATGTCTGCGCAGCGCCCCCCTCCCCAGGAGGGGGAATGGGGGAGTCCCAGACCCCCGAGCCGGCGATCCTCGCCCCAGTTCCTCGGCTGATGGGATCGTGCATGGTCGTGTGGCTCCAGCTCTAGTCTTGTCTCAGTGCTGTAATTGTTTTCAGTGCTGCTCTTACGGTGGTCGTGTGAGCTGGGAGTAGTATTCTCAGGTACTTGAGCTGCATGTGCTTAGGGTCACCTTCCCTGAGTGCCCTGTAAGTACTGCCCTTGGGGCTTGGGGATGCCTTCCACAAGTCTTCTTGGGTTTACCTCTGTTGGCCTTTCGCTGCTTGGCGTTTGGCCACCCTGAGTGTTTGGGGTTTTTCTTCCTTTGTTTACCTTGGGGTTAGTGGTAGTTATTGCACTGGTGGGGTGCCGGGTATTGCGTAGCTAGTTTTCAACTATAACAGCGGCCGGCTCTGTTCCCTCTGGGTACATTGTCCACTTGCGTGGTTTTTCTTTTATTTTTGCCTGGTGGGGGGGGGGAGGTCCTGCCTTGTGTTTCCCTCCCCCTTATATTAGGGTCATTTGTGTGGTGGCACCCCCTGCTTTGCCCTCACGAGTGAACACATCCCGTGGGTTCAGCTTTAGCAGTGTGCTTGGTAGTTTGGGGCGCCGGTTAGCAGTGCCCTGCCTGGGATAACCCTTAGCAGACCCAGTCTAGGGGCCCTGGGAAATCCCGCGAGGGCTCTCGGGTCCGATGGAGGAGACCCTTGTGTCCCCTCTCTTTGTGCGAGTTTGCGGGTTGCTCTGTCCCCTTGTCTCAGAGTGACTCATTGTTTTTGCCTCCGTCATGCTGCCTGTTGGGTCGGTGACACATTCGACCCTGAGTCCTGCGAGCTGTGTCGCTTGTTCGTGACTCAATTCACCCAGTCTGCTGCTGATATACTGCAGGTGCAGGCAGCTCCCACGTTGCAGGGTAGATTTAGATTGTTGCAACGTGCTCGGGTTGTCGCTTCCCTGGACGCCCCGAGACTGCCCCGCTTTGTGTATAGGGACCCGGACTTGGGGGGTGTTGGTCGCTTCGGCCTAGGTTCTGTCCGCGCCCCCTTATTCTTCCCCTTCGGTGGTTCATTCATTTGGGCCCCCCCCCCCTGCTTCCAGCCCTAAGCGTCTGAGGGCTTCGGGGTCGGGGCGGGGTTTAGAGGTTTCTGAGACTCGGGCAGTTTCGGGGGTTGCCTCTGTCCGGGGTAGCTGCAGAGGCATTCGAGTCTGGTCCTCCGGCCAATGCTTCGGAGTCTGACCAGTGGGCCCCTTCTCTTCTGGCTCTTTTGGCTGCCCTGGCTTTTTTTTTTTGTGAGGCCAGGGCTTTGGAGGACGACTCAGCCCCGGGCCTGGTGTAGAGGCTCCTGGGGTTGGGGAGGAGCTGACTTGGGGGCCTTGGGCTCCATTGGACCCTACCTGGATTTTCCGTCCTTCTGAGCAGGGCTTACTGTTGCAAGGAGTGGAGTCTTCGCGTTTGGTGTTTTTAACTCGTGTTTATCACCATCTCTATGGTGAGGAGGTGGCTTCTTTGTTGGTTTCTCACCTGCAGGTTTCCTCTCGGTGGCAGTATGAAGTTTCCTGGCGGTCCTTCCGGTTCTTTTGGCCCTTCATCATTGTTCCTCACTTTCGGTTCGGGTGGTGTTGTCCTTTCTTTCTTGGTTGTTCCAGGACCATCATCTGATGCCTAATACTGTTGCCTCGTATTGTGCGGCGCTGGCAGAGCCGCTGCAGCTTGCTTTCGGTATCGATGTTACTTCTGCGCCATTTCGCAAACTGTCTCATGCGTTGTTTCACCTCCGGCCTGCTCATGCGCCACCTGAGCCATCCTGGTCAATGGACAGAGTGCTCTCCTATCTTTCTTTTCCTCCTCGGTTTGTTGTGGCCCCTTTGGTTCAGGATTGTTTTGCTAAGGCTCTTTTTCTGTTGGCATTGGCCTCTGAGGGTCATGTGGCGGAGCTTCATGCTCTTCTTGGGCGCAGAGGTTTTTGCTCCTTTGGTCGTGGTCATAAATATGTTCATCTGCAGCCGTCTCCCTTTTTTCTGGCGAAGAATGAGACTGCTGCCTTCCAGAGGGGTCCTTGGGTTGTTGATGCTTGGTTGGTCAGGCCAGGGGTGCTTCATGTGTTGTGTCCGGTTACGGCCCTCCGCCTTTATCTGCGCGCTACGGCTTCTGTGTCCGGTGACGTGCTTTGGGTTGATCCGGTTTCCCTTCTTCCCTGTTCGCGGGTTTGGGTCTCTCAGGTAGTCTGCAGGGTTATTAAATCTAGCCAGCCTGCGGTCTCTCCCTGTGCCCATGACATTCGTAAGTTTGTTGCTCTTGCTGCCGTCTTTGGCAATATGTCTTGGGCTGACATTCAGGCGCGGGGTTTTTGGCAGTCGAACAGGGTCCTGGCTGCACGCTACCTTGTGAACGTTGCTGGGCCCAGTCGGGCCTGTGTTGCTTTAGGTCAGCGGATGCAGCCCGTTGTCTCGACTTTGAGTTGAGGAGTGGAGCACCGACCGCCTCCCGGGTAGGTTCCCCTTGTTTTCTTAAGTAGTCTTTGATGCAGTAGCTCCGGGGAGCCGTAGGGGCTCCCCCCTCAAGAAAACCAGCGTTGAATGTAATGAAACCCCATTTTTTGGGTGAGTCATGGCAACCCTCCCGCCTTCCGGTCAGCGGTTTTTCGCGATTTTTTATATCCCGCCTCAGAACTGGGGTGGGGATCGCCGGATCAGGGGTCTGAGGCTTTCCCTTACCCCTCCCAGGGAGGGTGGAGCAGCGCAGATATGCGGCGCGGCTCGTGTGACGTCGTTCTTGTTTGCTCGTTTTTCTATTGGGAAGTTCTGTCCACTCGGTTGTCGATTTTCGTTGTTAACCAGAATAGGGGTTTGTTTTGTGGCGCTTACCTTGCTGGGTGCCTGTCCCGGTCGATGGCAGATATAGAATGCTCCAAATCACATGTGCATTTCTATGGCCCATTGCTCCCCGTGCCTCTGTGAGGGAAATCAGGTTCTGGCTTGTGATCCCCGGTTGGCTAGAACTCCACCCACATCGGCTGATGCAAAATAGTTAGGGGTATCCATATCAGCCATGGATAGCTCCAGGAAGCCTCCGAGACTCGCTCAGAAAATGGCGTTTCATTACATTTAACGCTGGTTTTTGGCACTGTGTATGTTGATGAAACATTGTGTCAAACACATACTCGACCATTATTGGAGCAAAGACCATACTGTTCCAATACCGATGTTCGGCAGATATATGTCTCGAGACAGATTTTCGATAATCTTCAGGTGTCTTCATTTTGCAAATGATGAAGGCCAGAATGATGATGATATAATGATGACACTATAAACGCAGGAAAAAAATAACGAAACTGCTTATGCAGACACGAATTTCCCGTCAAAGAAGGAATAATTTAAATAGGGAGATTGAAGAAATCGAGCGGAAATTGAAACACTCATATGAAACTGAAGAAAGGCAGTTAGAACAGAAAGCAATTCAGGAAATAAAGAATAATCCAAAATATTTCTTCTCATATGCGAAATCAAAAGCAAAAACCACTGCCAGTATTGGACCTATTCGTACAAGTGAAGGTTCATACACAGAGGATGACAAAGAAATTAGTGAAATCCTAAAAAAGCAGTATGAGGACATGTTTAGCACTCCAATAAACAACATGAAAGTGGAAGATCCAGAGAATTTCTTTATGCGGGATATTCAAACCCCTGTAAATATAACTGATATAAACACGAGCGCACTAAATTTTGAAAAAGAAATTGAAAACATGCCCATGCACTCGGCCCCAGGTCCAGACTCATTGAATTCAATATTTATAAAGAAATGCAAAGTGCCGGTAGCACAGGCACTCAGTGTGGAGGAAGAGCTTGGACACGGGGGAGATACCAGATGCACTTAAAGTAGCAGACATAGCCCCTCTACACAAGGGAGGGAGCAAAGCATTGGCAAAGAATTATAGACCAGTTGCACTAACATCGCACATCATAAAAGTATTTGAGAGAGTGATTAGGAGTCAGGTCACCAATTTCATGGAGACCAATGACCTTCACAACCCAGGCCAACATGGATTTCGAGCGGGAAGATCGTGCCTCTCACAGCTACTTGAGCACTATGACAAAGTCACTGAGGCATTAGAAGAAAAACAGAATGCTGATGTGATATACACGGACTTCGCAAAGGCTTTCGATAAATGTGACCATGGCGTGATAGCACACAAAATGAAGTCAATGGGAATAACTGGTAAAGTAGGACGCTGGATACTCAGTTTTCTGTCAAACAGGACTCAGCGACTAACGGTCAACCATATAAAATCTAGTCCAAGTGCAGTTAAAAGCTCTGTACCTCAGGGTACAGTCCTTGCACCGCTGCTTTTCCTTATTCTCATATCAGATATAGACAAAAATACAAGTCACAGCTTCGTATCATCCTTTGCAGATGACACAAAAATCAGTATGAAAATTACCTCGGCTGAAGACATTGAAAAACTTCAAGCTGATATTAATAAAGTTTTTGACTGCGCATCAGAAAATAACATGATGTTTAACAGTGATAAATTCCAGGTACTCAGGTACGGTAAAAATGAGGACCTTAAACATAATACAGAGTACAAAACACAATCAAATGTACCCATAGTAGGAAAACAGCATGTAAAGGATTTGGGAATAATAATGTCTAACGACCTAACGTTTAAGGAGCATAACCAAGCAAATATTGTGACAGCCAGAAAAATGATAGGATGGATTACGAGAACTTTCAAATCCAGGGATCCCATCACAATGGTTGTACTCTTCAAGTCACTTGTGTTGTCCCGTCTTGAGTACTGTTCAGTACTCACTTCCCCCTTCAGAGCAGGAGAGATTGCTGAAATAGAGGGAATACAGAAAACATATACGCCACGCATAGACGCAATAAAGCACCTAAATTATTGGGATTGTCTCAAAGCCCTCCAAATGTACTCACTAGAAAGAAGACGAGAGAGATATCAAATAATATACACCTGGAAGATACTGGAGGGCCAAGTACCAAATCTACACAGTAAAATAACAACGTACTGGAGTAAACGATATGGAAGAAAATGTAGAATAGAACCAGTGAAGAGCAGAGGTGCCATAGGCACAATCAGAGAACACTGTATAAACATCAGAGGTTTGCGGTTGTTCAACATCCTCCCAGCAAGCATAAGAAATATTGCCGGAACAACCGTGGACATCTTCAAGAGGAAACTAGATTTATTCCTCGAAGGAGTGCCTGACAAACCGGGCTGTGGTGGGTATGTGGGCCTGCGGGCCGCTCCAAGCAACAGCCTAGTGGACCAAACTCACAAGTCAAGCCTGGCCTCGGGCCGGGCATGGGGAGTAGAAGAACTCCCAGAACCCCATCAACCAGGTTCGTTGCCCTTGTCTCAGGGTAATGATCATCTGTTTTGCCTCCACCATGCTGCTTGTTGGGTCGGCAACATCTTCGACCTGGAGTCGTGTGCGACTTATTCCCACTCGTTCTCAAATTTACCCATTCTTTTTTGGGAGATCCTAAGGGTCAAGCAGCTGTCACATTGCATGGTAGGTTTTTGTTTTTGCAACACACTCGGTTGGTCTCCCGCTCGAATGCCCTGGAGCTGCCCTGGTTTGGTTTTAGGGACCTGGACCTGAGGGCGTTGCTTTGACCTTGGTTCGGTCCACGCTCTTGAGTCCTTTCATGGTTGGCATGGTTCGCCCCACTCCTTCCCCCTTGCTGCTGGCTCCCAAACGTCTGAGGGTTTCAGAGTCGGGGCAAGGTTTAGTTTGAGCTGAGACTTGGGCGGCCCTGGGGACTGCCCCATTTGATGCAGACACAGAAACCTGTGAGCCTGTTCCTACCGCCGAGGTTTCTGGGTCTTTCCAGTGGACACCCTTCTTTGCTGCCTTCCCTTGGACATTGCTTTTTCTTCAAGGGTGCAAGATGGTTCTGCCCTGGAGCCTGGGCTTGAGGCTTCCGGGGCTGGGGGGGGGGGGTTGTCGGTTTGGGGCTCTTGGACCCCGTTCAATCCTGCCTGGGCCTTGGTGTCCTCTGGGCGAGGTTTGCTTTTACAGGGTTTGGGCCATAGGCCTCCTAAGTCAGCCCCTCTAGTGAGGGGCTGATTTGGGGGCCTATGGCCCCGTTGGACCCTATGGGTTTTTTTCTACCCTCTAGGCGGGGCTTGCGGTTACGCGGAGTGTGGTTTTTTCCTCCCCCCTCTCCGTACGAGTTGTTGGGCATCGGCCCCTCCCCGGGCTCTGTTCCTTGTCCCGTGAGTCAGTTGATTCCATCCTGTCGGTGGGTGCTCTTCTCTGTTATTCCCCCCTTTTTCTTGGGATGGGACTTCTCCGTCATGTTCCCCTCTTGGGGTTCTGCATGACTTTTGGTCTCGGGTGCGACTGTGCCTTTGTACCATCGTGACTTGTGCTTGCTTCTATGAGTTCTCAAAGGTTCGGGAAGGTTTTTCGCTGCTTCCCGTATTATTGGAACGTCTGTCGTCTTTCGGTGTGGCTTCCCTCCAGTCCTTTCTAGGGCTTATTGGTCCTCTTCCGTGCTTATTCTGGGTTTTCAGTCCTGTTTCGTTCTATTGTTAATGTATCTTCTCTCCTTGCTCTGTCTCGGCACTGCTCGTTTTTTTTGCATGCTCCTAGTCCAGGATAACTGTTTGGGCTACTTGTAGCCCAATTGGATTGCCAATTGGGTTCGTTGTCTTCATTGAATAAGCTGGCTATGTATGTCGCTGCTTACTACTTTTTTGCTCCTGTTCCCATGAGCTGGGCTGTTTCTTCTCCTGGGAGAATCACTCGGGTCACAGTCTGTTTGGCTACTTTTCTTGTAAAGTAGTCCTCATTGGCGCCTTCCCGCTGAGCGGGTTGTGCGGTTCGGACACTGTGTCCTGCGCGTGCGGCGTGGGAGTTTGTTTTGGTTATGGGCGTTGTGCACCAGTGCTGGTGTTTTGCGTCCTTTTCTCTCGGGTGCTTCGTCTCTCGCTTTTTTTCTTTCTCCAATCCGTGCCCCATGGTTACTGGGGTGTTCTGGATTGCAGCTATGGGGTTGACGCTGGGGTTTTCCCTGTGTTATGGGTGCGGGGCTCCTCCTTCACCTCTACCCTGCTCTTCTCCTGCCTGAGCGGCTCTGGCCTTCTTTCCCTGGCGGTGCTCCTGGCATCTTCTCGGCTACGTTGTGTCGTGACATGTTCATGCCTACGTTCTACAGGTGAGTTTCTGAGGTCTGGCGTCTCTTTCGGCCAGGCGTTAGTTCTTGGTTTTGGGGTATGAATGTGAGAACATCAGTTTCATTCTCGTTGTCTCTCGTCTTCGCTCGTACCCCTCGGTTCGGATGCTGGTCTGGTGGCGAACCTTGCATTTTTTCCGTTTGGTCTTGTGTTGGGACATGACCAACAACTGTGTTGTTGACATGACTTTCGTTCCCGTTTGCTGCCTGCCTTCTTCGTTCCTCAGCTTCCTTTTATCCTACACATTGTGTGTTTTGTTTGTGCCTTTTGGCTCTCCTATTGCTAGGTTTGGATTTCTGGTTCCTGGTTTTCCCTGCCTGTTGGCGTTTTCAAAGTCTCTGTGTCCCTTCTCTAGAGTCTCTGTCGGGACCATTGTCTCCGGTCTCCTGGCGAGTTCGCTGGCATTGGGAAGTTTTCTGTTCGGCAGATATTCCATCTTCTTCCTTGCCGGCTCGGGTTTCCGGCTCTGCTTGCTCGGGTTACACCGGGGATCTTCATGTGGCTCCGCCTCTTCCTCGGCTCATTTGGTCCATGGCGGGGCTGGTTCGGCTCTGCCTCGAGTCTCTCACCTTCTGTTGGTGATCATGTGGCTTCGTTGATGGTGTCCCACCTGCGTGCTTCTTTTTGGTGGCAGTGTGGGTTTTTTTTGGCGGTCCTTCCTTTTTCCTTCTGTCCCTTCTTAGATGGCTGTGTTTTGTGGTCGTGGTTCTTGTCTTTCTCTTGTGGGGGTTCGGGGCTGTCATTTTGTTGCATATTGTCACCTTGTATTGTGCGGCGCTGGCGGAGCCGCTTCAGCTTGCGTTCGGTGTTCATGTTTCTTCTACACCATTTTTGCAAGCTGTCTCGTGCGCTGTTTCACCTCCGGCCTGCTCATTCGTTGCCTGAGCCGTCCTGGTCATTGGACAGAGTGCTCTCTTTTCCTTCTACTTGGTTTGTTGTGGCCCCTTCAGTTCCACTTTGTTTCTCAGAGGCTCTTTCCTGTTGGCATTAGCCTCTGGGAGCTTCATGCTCTCCTCTGGCACTGGGATTCTGTTCTTTCGATCATGCTGGTCGTTTTGTTTGTCTGCAGTCGTCCCCTTCTTTTCTGGCGATGATCCAGACTGCTGCTTTCTGGAGGGGTCCTTGGGTTGTTGATGCTTGGTTGGTCAGGCCGGAGGTGCATCATGCGTTGTGCCCGGTTGTGGCCCTCCACCGTTCTTTGCGCGCCTCGACTTATGTGTCCACGGACACGCTTTGGGTTGATCTGGTTTCCCTTCTTCCCTGTTCGCGAGTTCAGGTTTCCCGGGTCGTCCGCAGGGTTATTAGTCTAGCCAGCCGGTGGTCTCTCCCCGTGCACATGACATTCGCCGGTTCATGGCTCTTGCTGCTGTTTTTGGCAATATGTCCAGGATTGCGGTGCGGACACGGGGATTTTGGCGGTCGAACTGGGTCCTGGCTGCTCGTTATCTCATAATCGTTCTTGGGCCTAGTGGGGCCTATGTTTCGCTTTGGGTCGGCGATTGCAACCCGTTGTCTCGACTTCGGGTTGAGGAGTGTGCGGCAACCGCTTCCCGGGTATGTCCCTCTACTTTCCTCTGTGGGTAGTTAGCTTCGGGAAGCCGACGGGGTTTCCTCCAGAAAACCAGCATTTGAATGTAATGAAACGCCATTTTCTGGGTGAGACCCGGAGGTTTCCCGGCATCCCTCCCTCCCACCGGTTGGAGTTTTTTTACTCATGTTTTGACATCCAGCCTCAGAACTGGGGTGTGGATAGCCGGCATGGGGGGTCTGGGGCTCCCCCTTCCCCCTCCCGGGGCAGGGGGGAGCTGCGTAGACAGCGGTGCAGTGACATGTGACGTCATACTAGTTTGCTGGTTTCTGTTTGGGGAGTTCTATCCACTAGTTCGGTTTTTTGTAGCAATTTTAACCAGAATAGGGGTTTGTTTTGGGATGCTTACCTTTCTGGGTGCCTGACCCAGTCGATGGCAGACATAGAATGCTTCCAACCACACGGGGGTTTCTATAGGCCATTGCTCCCCTTGCCTCTGAGGGGGCCAGGTTCTGGCCGTGGTCCCCCGGTAGGCCCATAGAACTCCATACACATGACTGATGTCAAAGTCTGATATTAGCATATCAGCCTGGATAAGCTCCGGGGAGTCTCTGGGTCTCACCCAGAAAATGGAGTTTCATTACATTCAACACTTTTTTTATTTTCAGGGATATTCCTGCATGGGCCCTAAGCCTTTGGCTGGCCCATTAAACCTTCTTCTGTTTTCATGCCGAGTGAGTTGAAAAGGCATTCTCATCCATAGAACTGTGGTACCTGGCATAGTCGAGCGAGGGAAAACCTGTGTAAAATTCTTCTTTGTTGCTAAGTCCGATCTTGACAAATGGGTTTTAAGGTGACAGTTGCCGGGTGTATATCTATGATCCACCCCTGGGAAGGCCCTGTTTTGTTGGGTTTCCTGTCCCCTAATTATGTCTCAATAGCGGGTGTTAGGGTTTATTCGTGGATTAATTTTTTTTCATGTTCATTCTATGTCGACTTCTGACCCCTCCTTCAACTTCAGACTCATGGGGTGGGTGGCCAAGATCCTAAGTCGGACTCTGATAGAAGGACAGGCTCCATAGCCCCAGCTATATTGGGCCCAGACTAAGCTGCTTCTCTGATTCTCTCGACTGACCCTTTACACTCCCCTCCCTCCTTGGTGGCAGGGTTAAGCCCCAAGCCCCCCAGTGGTGACCACCTTATCAACTAGAGTGGCACCATCTCTCATTGTAACAACTGCACCTTTTACCCCCCCTCTTACTGGGGGAGCTCAGCGCCATCCCCTCTGCACTTGCATGATTTATTCCCAATCTACTACATTCCAAGATTTTTTGGTCCTTGTAAGTGGACCAAGTATTTGATCTCAGTCTTGTTGATCATACACATCCTGATGATTTATTTATACATAAACATCTATTTGATTCAGTGGATACATTTGTCACTTTTAACCCAATCTGAACTGGAAAACGTGTAGTTGCAGCCCCTTCTCAAGAGGCGGCCGACTACTTGGCTACGTTGTCCAGCATTGGTGAGAATCCAGTTCAGATCTCCAAAAATGCTCGGTTAAATGCTAGCATTGGCACATTTATTCTCCCGCACCATGTCACGACTGGTGATAAGGACATCAAAGACTGCCATGAGGATATTAAATATATACTCGAGGCCCAAGGCCATTCTATTCTCCATATTGATAAGTTCTCTCACTTCATAAGTTCATATTTATAAGTTCTGTTCTGTAATTCTTGCAGGTGCCAGTTGCTCCATTCAGGAGTACATCCCCTCTCCTCCCCTCTGCAATAGGTGCTAGAGTTTTGGACATGGTCTCCTTCAAGTGATCAAGTAAGATGTGTTTACTCCACACATTGTCCCTTGTGTGGAGTCTCGGGTCATTCTACGACAGAGTGCTCCTCTCCCTAAGCTCACTGCATCAATTATGGTGATGCCCACTATGCCTTCACCCACAAATGTGTGCACTGCAAATTTGAGGAAGCCATCTTCAATTTAAAACATCGAGATTGTTTATTGTTTCCCAAGGCAAGACAGCAGGTTCACCATCTTCCATCTTCCTCCGGTATGTCTTATGCTCATGCTTTGTGTTCCGCTTCTCCTTACTCTTTCCTAGTTTCTCAGTTCCACAACTGTTTCCAGGCCTTGAACTCTGAAACTTCCATCATCTCCTTGTCTTCTTCTCCTTTGCCTTCTGTAACTGAAGGTCTTCCTCATGGTTCCCAGTCTGGTGTTTTCTTCCTTCGCAATCTTCTCTGTCTCCTGAGCCCCTCCTTCCGTTCTTGACCCAGTCATTCTTCTCAGCCCTTCTCTCTGTCTTTTGGCCCTCCACAGCACCTGTCCATCCAGGCCATCCTACTTCCAGCAGTCTTTGTGTTGACTGCTCCCATTCTCCCTCTCCTTCTGAGACTGTGGAGGCTGTCACCCAGTACATTGCTGCAGGTACACCTCTCTCTCTCTTAAGTCAGAAACTTAAACCTGGATCCTTTCCTCCTCCTTCCTCGGTGGGTAACAAGGCATCAATACATCTCTTGCTCCCTGCATCTCCTCTCATTTTAGTGGCGGAGTCGCCTGTCCCTGCTATGGAGGTTCCCTTGGCCCTTGATCAAGTGCACTCTCTTTTCTGTCCTTCCTCACCCCAATTCCCTTGGCTGCCCCTCTCTGATGCCTCCTCTCACTCCAGACTCTGTCAGTCTGCCTCTGGCCCATCCTACTGCCCCTTTGACTAAGTTGTCTTTGCTAGATTTACCTCTGCCTCATAACCCTGATTTCACTAAACCAGATCCTGATCCTATGTGGTATACTGTGTTCTTTGACTTTTTTCTTGTTATCTCTATTTTTGACCATGTATATTCTTCAATGAAATACAGTATTTGTGGTTTTTATGCCATCTTTTATGAACTCCAGCTTCTAATCACTCAGTTTTCACATCTTTATTCATGACTCCATGAGCCGATGATTGGAGCTCGTTCTTGTCGTTTCCATGGTTATTTCTTTCTCTCTTCCTGTCCAGATTTTGCTGGGGCCCCTAACTTTACTGCACTCTTGATCCGTAATGATATTTCCTTTGTCCCCATCTTTTCCAGCTCATTGGAGTAGCACATTGATTCCTCTACTGCCTGTACCTTTGAGAATAAATGGTACACTGCCTGTTCCATTTATCTTCCCCCAAATATTCCACTTTTTCTTCCTGATCTTAAACACCTGTTGAACTCCTTACTGGAGCCTATGCTTTTTTCAGTGATTTTAACTCAGTATTCACTCTTTGATGATGTTCTGACAAATTTCTAAGGCCACCTTCTTGAACCATTTGTCCTCTCTTTTTCTTTGTCTTTAATGAATTTTGGTGAACCAACTCACGTTAGCTCACACACTCACACCCTTTCCTTTCCTTTCCTTTCCTTTCCTTTCCTTTCCTGTTTCCTGGCCCCATCAGCTGCCACTCAGCTGTTAATTTAAAAATAAATAAATGTACATATTATGTACAGGCAGTCAAATCAGTGATTGACTATGCTGCACCTGCACTCACAAGCCTATCACAACAACGGTAAAAAATGCTTGAAGTAGCACTAAACAATGCTATGAGAGCTGCCCTGGGAGCCCCGATGTGACCAGGCTTGAAACTCTAAGATTGGAAACTGGTTTGCCCACTCTTCAAGAAAGAATATTTCAAAGAATAAAAACAATTATTAGTAAGATAATTGTTTCCCCTGATCCAGTCCCAGTATGACAGGCCTTGATGGTTGGACTTGGTCAAAACAACAGAAACTCTTGGGCTGCAAGAGCGGAAGAACTCCTAAACAGACTATAATGAAAAAGCATGATTTTGATAGAGGAAGTGATCATCCACACCCAAACTACACTTGTTCCCCCCATCGTGGGAGGAGCCTACCTTCATAATAGTAATAGAAGGTCTTCCAATGAAAGAGGCTGCCTATGATCCAACAATCCTAAGGTGCATCATAGAAAAATAAGTGAGCAGTATTGCAGTAGCAGGAGCCATCCTGCTACTGCAGGGTACCCTTCACAGACGGATTGGTGGACACAGAATACAAGAGTCTTGATACTGCTCTTTGCACAGACAGCGAACAGGCATATTGGAGACTGGGAGGACTAGTATCATCAACCTAAACTGAGCTGTTTGCCATACAATAGGCAATGACATATGTGATTTCACAAAACACTCAGAATGCAATCAAAAGATGCACTTAAAATTTTATGAAAACAAGCAGTGGAAAGACAACATGGAAATAATTACCACAATTTTTTATCTAGGAGCAGTAGCTAAAGGAAAAGGACTCAACATAACCCTAAACTGGATCCCATCGCATGTTGGAATCCCATTAAATGAGAAAGCCAATGAAACTGTTAGATTGGCAACTCGTCATCCTGTGATCCACAAAACAGTCCAACCCAGCCTAGAGTACATTAAAAAACACCATGACAAAAAACTAGCACACCTCAACAAAACCCATCTACAACAGAGAGTAGCAGAAGGTTTGCCCTCTGCAATATGGTATCTTCAGGCCACCAGGTTAGACAGGCCAAGTATCTCGAAATGAATCTACAAGTAATTAGCATTTAAGATATATGGACTATGTCTAGGTTACAGATGTAACTGGAAAAGTGGTGAACCCCGACAGAGGGAATGCATCTTCTGCCAAACAGTCACAGACAAACTACTACTTCACTACCTCCTGGAATGTGAAACAACCAATGACCTTAGAAAAGCTTTAGAGAGTCCCTGAGTCTTGCAGTAACCACCTTGAAGCCATCAACGCTGACACACTCCTGGTCAAAAAAGTTCACATCACCTCGTTAGTGATTGTGACGAGGAGAAGGGCAAAAGTTGTCCTACATAAAACTAGGTAATTAACTGCAGAGTTATAATTATTTGTGCTCTGAAAAAGAGCAATAAACTCCCTACCAGGGCAATTAACTTTAGGTTTTGAATGAAGGCTTAGGGATGCAGAGTGTGTCAACACTGTGATGAGAACTGCTGTATAAGTCCCAAACATACAGCACAGTCCTGGAAGTTAACAGAGCTTAAGCCCGATACGTCCTCCTAAGTTCGGACTGCTAAGTTGAATGTTATAGTTCAGAGATAAACCAAAGTACAGTGGTACATCAGCTTAAGAATTTAATCCTTTCCCAGAGACGGTTTGTAAGCCTATAATAATTTTCCCATAAGAAATAATGGAAATTGAATTAATCTGTTCCACACTCCCCAAAAAATTAACTTCAAAGTAAATTTTATACCTAATTTACCCAAATCTTTAGTACTAAAGTATGTACAAGTTATTGCTTACCTTTCTTGATGACTCTTGTTGGCATTTGGAAGACTGTGAGGAGGAGGAGGAGGAGGAGGAGGAGAAGTGGTTAGTGTTTGGAAGGAGAGTCTCCTTCCATTATAACATCAGGAAGTGATTGTTTTTCTTTGTTCAAATTTATTTCTTAAATTTTTTTTTATTTTTTATTTCATTTTTTATAGAAAATGGAGCAGCCGACCTGACATCCACTGAACGAGCCTTTTAGACATTTTTTTTTTTTTCAAATTTTTTCATTCTTTTCTGGGGGGAGCCCCTACGGCTCCCCGGAGCTTACTAGGCTGATCCCCCTCACTGTCTGGCCCATTGTCGCCGTGAGGGGGCTTGGTGGGCAGCTGCCGGAGTGTGATGCTCCATGGGTTAGTCCTCTGTCCTTTTGCAGCCTTATGCTCCTGCTGCTGCCTTTACCAATTTTGCCAGGCCCCTTTTCCTTTTCCTCATGTTTCATTTTTCTCCCCCCTCTTCTCCTATCAAATTGCCATTTCCTGCCAACCTTTTGCCTGTTTTGATTATTCTTTCGACCTTCTTTTGTTTTGACGCTCGGGTGTTTGAGGAGGCATACTCTTGCACCCGTAGAACTGTAGTACCCAACGTCTCGAGCGAGGGGACCCTTTTATTGTCAATCCTCCTTTCGTCACTGAACCCGCTCTCGACGGACTCACGGTTCTTAAGGTGGCGTTTGTGGGGTGTATACTCACGACGCACTCCTGGGGGGCCTCGGCAAGATCGGCGATAGCTTCTTGTTGCGTGTCCTGCCTCTAATTGTGGCTCCATGGTGGGTGTGGGGGCACATTCGTGAATGAAAGTTTTCCTTCGTTTTCATGGCTGATAATGTTTCCCTTGTACTTTCTCAGGCTCGTGGGGTGGGCGACCAAGCCCCCGAGTCAGACTGTTGGAAGACCAGGCCCTGTAGTCCCTGCTGCATTGGGCCCCGACGACCTGACTACTCCCCTCAGCTCCCCTCCCTCCTCTGCGGTAGGGTCGAGTCCCCAGCCCCCAGTGGTGACCACCTCGTCCCCTGGCACGACTTCGTCTCTCATTGTGACTACTGCGCCTTTTAACCCCTCTCTCTCTGGGGGTTTTCAACGCCGTTCCCGCCACGGCCGCACTCACACGATCCCTTCCTGTAATACTACTTACAACGCCTTGTTTGGTCCCGCTACGTGGGGTAAATACTTTGATCTCCACCATCTGGATTCTACTCCTCCTGACAATTTCTCCGTCCATAAACATCTTGTTGATTCAGTAGATGCCTCTGTTACTTTTAACTCCACCAGTTACAGTACGCATGTCGTGCTGCTCCTTCTCAGGATGCAGCTACTCGCTTAGCCGCTTTGTCCTGCATTGGAGAGACCCCTGTTCGGGTCTCCAAAAACGCTCGCTTAAATGCCAGTGTTGGCACTGTTCTCCTCTCACACCATGTTGAAACTGGTGTTCGAGACCTCAAAGATTGCCATGAGGATATTAAACATATCCTTGAAGTCCAAGGCAATTCTGTCCTCCAGGTGGACACGTTTACTTGATCCCCTCATGGTCGTCGCCGTCAGCCCCTTCGAGTAGTAAAAATCACCTTTGATAGGGCCCTTCCACCCTCTATTATCCTTGCTGGTGCCAGATGCTCCGTTCAGGAGTACATTCCCTCCCCTAGACTTTGCAATAACTGTTGGAAGTTCGGGCACGGTGTCCTCAAATGTACCAGTACTGTGTATCTATGCCCCATGTGTGGGGACGACAGTCATTCTAAGTCTGAGTGCACTTCTCCCCAGGCTCGCTGCCTCAATTGCGGTGAGGCCCACCTTACTTTCTCACGCTCGTGTGTACACTACAAACTCGAAGAAGCCGTCCTCAACTTGAAGCACCGTGATCGTCTGTCTTTTCCTGAAGCGAGACGCCAAGTTTGTCGTCTCACCCCTTTTGCGGCCGTATCCTACGCTCACGTGTTGCGTTCTACCTCTCCTCGTCCTTCCTACCTTCCTCAGTCTTACAACCGTTTCCAGGCCTTAAACCTGACCACACCCACCACCACCTCCTCCCCTATTCCTTTGCCTCCGGTCCCAGATGGTCTCCCTCCTGGTTCTCCATCTGGGGTTTTTCCCTCTTGCTACCCGGTCCACAATATCTCCTTTGTCTTCTTCCCCATCTTCCCCCACTATTTCTTCCCGACCCTCCACCCCACCTGTCTGTCCAGGCTGATATCCATCATCCTCCCAGCAGTGTTCGTGTTATTCGCTCCCACTCTTCTGCTGAGACCATTGAGTCTGTCGCCCAGTACGTTGTTACTGGAACGCCTGTCTCTTCGAGTCGGAAACGTAAGCCTGGCTCCTCTCCTTCCTCACCCCCCTCCCTCTGACTCTGTCACTACATCCCCTCCCATTTCAGTGGTCGAACCCCGTCCAAGATATGGAGGTTTCTTTCACCTCCGATTCCCTCTCGGTTGCTGCCCTTGCTGAGGCGCACTCCCTGCCTTCTGCCCCCCCCTCCTTCAGCTGTTCTTGCCTGCCCCTCTCAGTAGTCTCCTCACCCTCCGGACCCCGTCAGTCCGCCTCTGGTCTGTCCTCCTGCTCCCTTCCCTCTATCCTTACTAAGTTTACCCATGCCCCCTAACCCTGATTTTGCCGACCCTGATCCTGACCCTGGTCCTGGCCCTGATCCTGACCCTGATCCTGAGATTCTTTAATAAACTGTGTTCTTCTATACCTTTATTTCTTTCTTGTTCTCTGTTACTGTCCTTTCTCATTGGTAATGTCTATTCTTCAGTGGAATATTCGTGGATTTTATGCCAACTTCCATGAACTCCAACTTCTAATTACATAGTTTACGCCACTTTGTGTTTGTCTCCAGGAACCAATGCTTGGTGCTCATCCTGGTCATATTCGTGGTTATTCCTTTCCTTCTCCCCCCCCCCCCCAGATGCTCACAGGCTCACAGAAGTGCGTTCCCTGGTAGAATACGGACTGTGCTCAGGCTGTCCGTTGTAAGCGTGCAGGCTGGAAAAAACACCGCCGCCGGCAGACGGCTGATTCTTTTATTCTGTTTCGGAAGGCAAGTGCGTTGGCCCGTACAACCATCCGTACAGCTAAACGTGAGAGTTGGAAATCTTACGTTTCCACCATTACGTCCGATACTCCTTTGCCATAGATGTGGAAGAAGATCCGCAAGATTGCGGGCAAGTTCGTTTCGGATGTCTCGCCGGTTCTCCACCTCCGTGGTACTCCTGTGGCGGATCCAGTGCAGGTCGCGACCAAACTGGGTTCCCACTTTTCTTCTGTTAGCTCTGGTTCCCATCTTCCTCAATCCTTCCTTCTTCGTAAGCCTGTTCTTGAATCTTATCCTTTAGATTTCTGCACTCATCTCTGCCTTCCCTTAACGATCCTTTCTCTCTTTCTGAACTTCAGTCTGCCTTGGCCCTCTGCAGATCTACGGTGGGGGCCTCGGATGACGTTCATTATGAGATGCTCCGCCATCCCCCTCTGTGCACGTCTCAGTATTTACTGCGTCTGTATAACCAGGTCTGGGAGTCGTCGTCCGTCCCTGAGGATTGGCTCGATGCCATTGTACTCCCTATTCGGAAACCAGGGTATCTCGGTACGTCCCCTAAGGACTTCCGCCCTATTGCTCTCACGAGTTGTGTTTGCAAGCTGTTTGAGTGTATGGTAAATGTCCGTCTGATGTGGTTCTTGGAACACCATCGTCACCTCTCTCCTTCTCAATTTGGTTTTCCCAAGTGCCGCAGCACGACTGATGTCCTGGTGAACTTGGAGGTCTATATTCGTACTGCTTTTGTTGCAAAGACCTCTGTTGTTGCTGTCCTTTTTGACCTGGAAAAGGCTTATGACACGACTTGGAGATACCATATTCTGTCCCAACTTCGTTCTTTTGGCCTTCGTGGTACTCTCCCTCTCTTCCTTCAAAGCTTTCTCTCTCGTCGTGCCTTTCGAGTCAGGCTTGGTGCCACTCTCTCTGCCTCTTTTCGGCAGTATGAAGGTGTGCCCCAAGGTAGTGTTCTGAGTACTACTCTTTTTCTGGTTGCCCTCAATGGTCTTCTTTCCTCCCTTCCTTCTGGCATCTTCTCTGCTCTTTATGTTGACGATCTCAATCGTTGCTGTCAGGGTGATAATTCGCCTCTCCTTCAACGGCGGCTTCAACTTGCGATTGATGCTGTGTCATCTTGTGCCAGCAATCATGGCTTCAAGTTCTCTAGTACTAAGACTTTGTGCCATGACTTTTTCTTGGAAGCGGGTTGTTCATTCGTCCCTCTTTGTCACTTTATGGTCATCCCCTTGAGTACAAAGATTCCGCAAAGCATTTGGGGTTATTCTTTGACACTCATTTGTCTTGGTCGCCCCCGTGTCTCTTGCCTCCGTGTTGAATGCTCTAAGGCCCTTAACCTACTTATGGTTTTGTCTCATACTTCTTGGGGAGCGGATAGGCGCACGCTCCTCTATTTGCATTCCTCTCTCATCCTGTCTAATCTCGATTATGGTTGCCCTGCATACTCTTCTGCTTCTCCTTCTACTCTTCGCTATCTTGATCCTTTGCACCATACTGGGTTGCGCCTCAGCTCTGGTGCTTTTCGCTCAACTCCTACCCTCAGCTTGTACGCTGACACTGGCTTTCTGTCTCTCTAAGATTGCCGTGATCGCTACAATCTTCGCTATCTTGTGCGATCCTTACAGCATCCTCACTCTCGACTCTATCGTGCTTTGACTTATACCTCTCCTGTAGTTCCTGTTCCTCTTCTCCTCCTTCCTCTTTCTGTCCATTTGTCTCGCGTACAGGATTCTCTTTCAGCTCATATTACCAATGTTTCTCTTCATATTGTTCCATCCATGCCCCCGTGGAGGGTCCCCCTTCCCAAATTTTGTGCTTCTCTGACCTGCATCACTAAAGCTTTTACCCCTCCTACAATTCTGAAACGCCTCTTCCTTGAGCACTTTTCTTCTCACTCCCACTCCATTCCCATCTTCACCGATGGGTCTAAGTCTGCTGACGGTGTGGGCTACTCTGTTGTTTTTCCTGACCACACTTACATGTGTCGCCTTCCTCCGGAGGCTAGCATCTTCACAGCAGAACTTTATGCTTTATGCTATTCTCTATGCTCTTCGTCTCCTGTTTTCCCGGTGTCAATCCTCCTTTGTGGTGGTAGTTGACTCTCGTAGTGCCCTCATGGCGTTAGGGTCCTTTAATCCGGTCCACCCGGTGGTTGTCGAGATTCAACATTGGCTGTTTCTTATCTCCAGTAAATTTAGGTCAGTTGCATTTTGCTGGGTTCCCAGCCATGTTGGTGTCTCTTTAAATGAGCGTGCAGATGCTGCTGCTAAGGAAGCTATCCGCGCTTGTCCTATCTCCCGTAAAAGTATTCCTTATCCTGACTTTACCCAGTTATTCATGCCTCCATCCTTGCCCGCAGGCAGAGTTGTTGGTCTTCTGTTATTGGTAACAAACTGCGTACTCTTAAGAGTCGTATGTCCCAGTGGCCTTCCTGCCACCGTAACCGGCCGTGGGAAACGGCTCTGGCTAGGTTACGTATTGGCCATACCCGTTTAACTCACGGTTACTTAATGGAGCGCCGCCCTGCTCCTTTTTGTCCACATTGCATTGTCCCTCTTACGGTCGTGCATATCCTTGTTGAATGTCCTGACTTCCAGGACGAGCGTGTGTCTTGTTTTCCGACCGTCCCCCGCGGTCGCTTGTCCCTCGATAGAATTCCTGGCGACTCGGATACTTTTGATATTGTTTGCCTTATGCGTTTCTGTTCTCGTATTGGCATCCTTGGTGATATTTAGCGCCCTCTGATTATCTCGCACATTTGATGGTAATACATTGCCTTCCTGGTTTGGTGCCTTCTATTGATAATTACTTACTTACTAGGCTGATATGCTAATGTCAGACTTTGGCATCGGTCATGTGTATGGAGTTCTAGGGCCTACCGGGAACCACGAGCCAGAACCTGGCCCTCCTCTAGAGAGGCAAGGGGAGCAATGGCCTATAGAAACCTCCGTGTAATTGAAAGCATTCTATGTCTGCCATCGACCGGGTTAGGCACCCAGAAAGGTAGGCATCCCAAAACAAACCCCTATTCTGGTGAAAATTGCAACCAAAAGCCGAACGAGTGGAAAGAACTCCCTAAGCAAAAACGAGCAAACTAGTATGACGTCATCCGTCGTCGCGCCGCTGTCTGCGCAGCCCCCTCCCCCTCCCTCCCTGGGAGGGGGAAGGGGCAGCCCCAGACCTACCGTGCCGGAGATCCACACCCCAGTTCTTGAGGCTGATGCTATCGGCTCGGTTGTGTGCTCTGGCTCTAGTCTTTTTGCGGCACTGTGACTTGTGTGTGGCTGCTGTACTCCAGGGATGCGAGAGCCAGGAGTTATTCCTCAGTACTCGGGCTGCATGCGCCTAGGGTTCCCTTCCCTAGGTGCCTTGTAAGTACTGCCCTTGGAGCTTGGGGGTTACCTTCCACAAGTTCCTCAGGGTCTGCCTCTGTGTGTCCATTTTACTGCTTGGTTTCTCGGCCGCTCTTTGGGTACTTGGGGGTTTTGTCTCCCCTAGTTAACCTTAGGGTAAGAGGCAGTTTTTGCACTGTAGGGGCGCAGGGTGCTGTGCAGCTAGTTGTCACCTATCACAGCGGCCGACTCTGTTCCTTGGGGTACGTTGTCTTCTTGCGGGGTTTTGTTTTTCTTTTTGCCTTGGTGGGGCGTTCTGCCCTATTTGCCACTGGTGATTGGTCTTGCCCTGATACTTGGTGGTGCCCCCTGCTTGGTCCCCATGAGTGTACACGTCCCTGGGGTTCAGCTTTAGACAGTTTGTTTGGTAGTTTTGGGCCCTGGTTAGCAGTACCCTGCCTGGGGTTTACCTGAGCGCGAGTTCTCTTCAAGTAAATGATCAGGACCCTGGGAATCCCCTAGGGGACACATGGGTCCGATGGATGTGACCCTGGGGGTCCTCCCTCGCTTCGTGCAAGTTTGAGGGTTGTTCGATCCCCTTGTCTCAGGGTGACCCTCACTGTTTTTGCCTCCGTCACGCAGCCTGTTAGGTCGGTGACACTTTCGACCCTTAGTCCTGTGAGTATTGTTGCTAGGTGGTGACTCAATTTACCCAATCTATGGATGATCATCTTCGGGTACAGGCTGAACAGGCATTGCATTCTAGGTTTTGGTTGTTGCAACGTGCTAGATTGGTTGTTCACCCGGATGCCCTGGGCTGTCCCGTTTTGCTTATAAGGACCCAGACTTGGAGGTGGGGGTCGCTTCGACCCTGGTTTAGACTGCACCTCCTGGTCCTTTCCCTCCTGTTGTTCGTTCTGGTCCCCCTCCCCTGCTTCTGGCCCCGAAACGTCTAAGGATTTCAGAGTCGGGGCAGGGGTTAGTTGGTCTTGAGACTCGCGCAGCCTCGTGGGATGCCCCTTCTGATGTGGCGATGGAGGCATTCGAATTTCCTTCCCTGGCCGAAGCCTCTGGGTCTGACCAGTGGGCCTCATTCTATCAAGTTTCTACGGCTGCACCAGCCTTGTCTAGTGGGGTCGGGGTTTGGGGGGAGGATTCTGCCCCGGGTCCTGCGGAAGAGGACCCCCGGGCTGGAGAGGGGCTGACTTGGGGGCTTTGGACCCCCGCTGGACCCCGTCTGGGTTTTTGTACCCTCTGAGCGGGGCTTACTGTTACAAGGAGTGGGGGTTTTCTTTTTCCCCCTCTGTGTACGAGTTGGATTTGGTGTCTGCTCCTCCCCTGGTTCGGTTCCGTGTTCCCATGGGTGCTTCGGTTCCGTCTTTCCGGAGGTTTTCGGCTTATCGCATCCAACCTGCTGCGGTGCGGGCAGCCCTTGTGGCAAACCTGCGTGAACCGGATTATGCCTCGGCAATGGATGCTTCGGCTTTCATGTTTGGGACTTCGTTCCCTTTCTGGCTCCGTTACGAGGTTCCGGAGTCGTCCTGGCTGGCGGGCTGTCCTTTCTTTGCCTTGGAGGCTTTGCACTCCTGCTGTTTCCGCACGCTTGAGTGGTGGGAGGCTTGAGCACCTCAATGAGTGCTTGTTTGCTCCTGCCCTTTCCCGGGATGTTGGTGTCGGTCAGCTCCATGTGCAGGTTCCCTCCTTTTCAGCAGTGAAGGATTTGCACGCTTGGGGCCTTTTGATTGCGGCCTTGTGCTTCTTTTTCCTCCTAGAGCTGTCTTCTGACTGACTCACAGAGGATGTGGGGTCGCTTGGGGCTGTTCCTGGGTCTGGCGCCTTGGCAGCTCGGTCTTCGGCTGTCTTGCTGAAGCTTTTCGTGCCGATCTTGCAGGATGCGGTGGCTCTGTTTTATGCCTCCCGGCTCGGGTGTCGGCAGACAGTGCTTGCCTCCTCTATGGAATCCGCCTGGGCCTTGGCTCTTAGGAGGTCTTCCGCTTTTTGCCTTCTCTTGTTTGAGGTTTCAGCCATTGCACAGTATATTTAGGCTGCTTCGGCTTCTTGCTGTCCTATGTCGAACTTGCTGGTTCTCCAAGGGTCCCATGGTGGGCCTTCCCGGAAAGGTCATGCCAAGGTTCGGGGTTCCTCTCGTGGTAGGCCACTGGTGTCAGGTTCGGGTTCGGCTCCTTCGGACCCGCCTTCGTCTGGTCTGCGCGGTGTTCGCTCTGTGCGAGGTTCTGGGTCTCATAAGGGGCGCCGGCCCTTTTGCGGTTCGCCCCTTTGACGGGGGCGATGGGGGGAGGGGGGGGGGGAAAGGCTTGCACTGTTTGCTCACACCTGGCCCCACAATTTGTGGGCGTTTCGGGTTGTTTCGCATGGCATCCGGTGGCATTGGGTGGCCTCTTCCCCTGTGGGGAGTTCAGGGCTGGTGGGGCAGGCTTCTTCCCCTGTGCTCTGTCAGGTCATCTTGGAGTGGGTTCGCTTGAGGGGTGGTCGAAACGACGACGTTCCTCAGATGGGTTTCCTGTTTGTTTCCAGTCTCGAAACGAGACTGCACAGACATGCGGTTCATTCTGGACCTTTCCCATCTGAACCCCTGGGTTCATTGCCCCTCCTTTCGGATAACCACGCTGCTTCAGGTTCGGCTCCTGGTGGAGCCGGGTGCTTGGATGGTGTCTCTGGACCTCCAGGACGCTTATTGGTACGTCCCGATTCATCCAGGGTTCAGGGACTGGCTCGGTTTTGTTGTGGGGCTTCGTGCTTACCGCTTTTGTTGTCTTTGTGCTGGTTGAACCTGGCACCTCACGTTTTCACGTGCCTCACGCGGGTCGTGGTGACCCGTTTGCGTCTGTTAGGTGTTCAGATGTTGGCCTACCTCGACGACTGGCTGGTTTAGGCTCCCAGCCAGTCCGCTTGTCTGCTAGCCAGGGATCTGGTTCTTTTTCAGCTCATCAGGTTCGGGTTCTTGATGAACTTGAAGATGTCCCATCTGGTTCCCTCCCAGGTTCGGACCTGGCTGGGCCTTGTGTGGGACTCTCGGACCACTTCCTTGTTTCTTTCTCCGGAGTCTCTTCTGCGGCTGCGGTCCCGCTTGTGTCTGTTTCTAGGGGGCTCCCGGGTAACCCGGCAGTTGCTCAAGGGTCTGTGCAGGAGCCTGAACTTCACGATGCTGGTCTACCCGTCAGGTCGGGTTTGGCTTCGTTGGCTGTTCAGATTCCTTCGGGGGACGTCCCTTCCGCCTCTCTCACGCTCGCTGGGTTCGGACCCCGGGGACTTTACGTTCATTGCTGTGTCACTGGCGGGTCACTCTTCGGTTTTTTGGGGGTTCAGTGCCTTGGCGCCTACCCGAGCCCTTGCTCAAAGCATTCGCGGACACGTCGTTTCTCGGCTGGGGCTTTATGAACAGTGCTCACCAGGCCGGCCAGGGTCGGTGGGGTCCGTCCTTCTGTCGAGCCCACAGCACTGTGCAGGAGTTCGCGGCGGTGTGGTTTGCTCTTCGGAGGATTCGAGTCACTCGTTGGTAGACGATCCGGCTCCATTCAGACTGCTCCACGGTGGTTCATTGTCTGAACCGAGGGTGTTTGATGCGGTAAGAAACTCCTCCTTTTGCTTCTTTTCATATCAGATATAGACAAAAACACAAGTCACAGCTACGTGTCATCCTTTGCAGATGATACAAAAATCAGCATGAAAATTACCTCTGCTGAAGACATTGAAAAACTACAAACAGATATTAACAAAGTTTTCGATTGGGCAGCAGAAAATAACATGATGTTTAACGGTGATAAATTCCAGGTACTCAGATACGGCAAAAATGAGGATCTTAAACATTATACAGGGTACAAAACACAATTGAATCTGCCCATAGTAGGAAAACAGCATGTCAAGGATTTGGGAATAATGATGTCCGACGACCTAACGTTTAGGGAGCATAACCAAGCAAGTATTGCGTCAGCCAGAAAAATGATAGGATGGATTACGAGAACCTTCAAGTCCAGAGATCCTATCACAATGGTTGTACTCTTTAAATCACTTGTGTTGTCCCGTCTTGAGTACTGCTCAGTACTCACTTCCCCCTTCAGAGCAGGAGAGATTGCTGAAATTGAGGGAATACAGAGAACATATACGGTACGCATAGACGAGATAAAGCACCTAAATTATTGGGATCGTCTCAATGCTCTCCAAATGTACTCACTAGAAAGGAGACAAGAGAGATATCAAATAATATACACATGGAAAATACTGGAGGGACAGGTTCCAAATCTGCACAGTAAAATAACAACATACTGGAGTGAACAACATGGAAGAAAATGCAGAATAGAACCAATGAAGAGCAGAGGTGCCATGGGCACAGTCAGAGAACACTGTATGAACATCAGAGGTCCACGGTTGTTCAACGTCATACCAGCGAGCATCAGAAATATTACGGGAACAACCGTGGACATCTTCAAGAGGAAACTAGATTGTTTCCTTCAAGGAGTGCCGGACCAACTGGGCTGTGGTGGGTATGTGGGCCTGCGGGCCGCTCCAAGCAACAGCCTGGTGGACCAAACTCTCACAAGTCAAGTCTGGCCTCGGGCTCTCCACGGAATGGACGGTCGATGCTGACTCCTTCCATTGGCTTTGCCAGACGTTCGGATGCCCCGAGGTGGACCTCTTCGCTTCGGCGTGGTCGCAGCGCCTTTCCCTGTATGTGGCGCCCTTTCCCGACTGCGAGACCGTCACGGTCGATGCCTTTCAGCAGGACTGGTCGAGGTGGGGGTTCCTGTACCTCTTTCCCCCAGTTCAGCTGTTGCTCCAGGACCTGACTTGCCAGGGAAGAGTTGTCCTCTTGGCCCCTTGGTGGCCGGCCCAGCCGTGGTTTCAGGCGCTGCTTGCTCGGTGCCCAAACGTGGAGGTTTTCCCCTGGCTCCGCCTCTTCCAGCAGATCGGACCAGTACGTCATGTGGATGGTTCAATCTTCTCCTCGTGTCTTTGCGTATGGGATTTTTGACTCGAGTTTATCATCATCACTATGGTGATCAGGTGGCTTCCTTATTAGTGTCCCACCTGCTGGCTTCGTCTCGGCGGCAGTATCCGGAAGGACCGCCAGGAACTGGCGGTCCTTCCGGTTCTTCTTACGTCTTCGTCGTTGTACTTTGCTTTTTGTTAGGGTGGTGGTGTTCTTTCTCTCTTGGTTGTTCCAGGACTGTCTTCTTATGCCTAACACTGTCGCCACGCCTTCAGCTTGCTTTCGATATTGATGTCACGTCTACGTCGTTTCGCAAGCTGTCTCTGGCATTGTTTCACCTCCAGCCTGCTCATGCGGTGCCTGAGCAGTCCTGGTCATTGGACAGAGTGCTCTCTTTTCTTTCTTCTCGTTTTGTTGTGGCCCCTTCGGTTCCGGATTGTTTTTCGAAGGCTCTTTTCCTGTTGGCGTTGGCATCTGGGGGCCGGGTGGGTGAGCTTTATTTATTTATTTATCTATTTATTTCATTCATGCTCTTTATTTATTTAATTCATGCTCTCCTTCGGTCAGGATAATCGGTTTGTTCATCTGCAGCCTTCTCCTTCTTTTCTGGCAAAGAATGAGACTGCTGCATTCCGGAGGGGTCCCTGGGTTGTTAATGCAAATTGGTTCAGCCGGGGGTGCATCATGTTTTGGGTTCAGTTGTGGCTCTCCGCCGTTATTTGCGACCCACGGCTTCTGTGTCCGTGGATGTGCTTTGGGTTGATCCGGTTTCCCTTCTTCCCTGGTCGTCCACAGGCTAGCCAGCCTGCGGTCTATCCCTGTGCCCATGACATCCGCAAGTTCGCAGCTCTTGCCGCTGTCTTTGGCAATATGTCCTGGGCTGACATTCGGGCGCAGGATTTTGACGGTCGAACAGGGTCCTGGCTGCTCATTACCTTGTAAACGTTCCTGGACCCGGTCAGGCCTGTGTCACTTTGGGTCGGCGAATGCAGCCAGTTGTCTCGACTTTGGGTTGAGGAGTGAGCAGCAACCGCCTCCCAGGTAAGTCCCTATTCTTTCCTCTGTGGGTAGTTAGCTTTGGGGAGCCGTAAGGGCTCCCCTCAGAAAACTAGCGTTGACTGTAATGAAACGCCATTTTCTGGGCGAGTCTCGGAAGCTCTCTGGCATCCTTCCCTCCCTCTCTCCGGTCGGCATTTTTTTCGCGTGTTTTTTACATCCAGCCTCAGAACTGGGGTGTGGATCGCTGACACGGTAGGTCTGGGGCTGCCCCTCCCCCCCTCCCCGGGGCTGCGCAGACAGCGGCATGACGACGGATGATGTCATACTAGTTTGCTCGTTTTTGTTTGGGGAGTTCTGTCCACTCATTCAGCTTTTGGTTGCAATTTTCACCAGAATAGGGGTTTGTTTTAGGATGCGTACCT
This sequence comes from Procambarus clarkii, assembly GCF_040958095.1. Classification (NCBI taxonomy): domain Eukaryota; kingdom Metazoa; phylum Arthropoda; class Malacostraca; order Decapoda; family Cambaridae; genus Procambarus; species Procambarus clarkii. Next base: position 18,488,710 of record NC_091154.1, read on the forward strand.
TTCTGGGTTGCCTAACCCGGCCGATGGCAGACATAGAATCCTTCCAATTACAAGGGGGTTTCTATAGGCCATTGCTCCTCTTGCCTCTCTAGAGGGGGCCAGGTTCTGGCACGTGGTCCCTGGTAGGCCCATAAAAACTCCATATACATGACTGATGTCAAAGTCTGAATTAGCATATCAGCCTAGTATATAAGCTCCGAGACTCTGGGACTCACCCAGAAAATGGTGTTTCATTACATTCAATGATGTTTTTTTTTTTTAATTTTTTAATTTTTATATTTTTTTATAGAAAATGAAGCAGCCTACCTGACATCCACTGAACGAACCTTTTAGACATTTTTCCTCCCCTCCCTGTTCAGCTTGTTGTTGCCATGAGGGGGGCTTGGTGGGCGGCTGCTGGAGTGTGATGCTCCTTGGGACAGTCCCCTGTCTTTTTGTAGCCTTGTGCTCCTGCTGCTGTCCTCTCTAATTGTGCTGAAAGACTTTTCCTTTTCCTTCTGTTTCGTTTTTCTCCCCATCTTCTATCTGCTTGTCGTTTCCTGCTGACCTTTTGCTTGTTTTGGTTATTCCTTTGGACTTCTTCTATTTTGATGCCCGGGTGCTTGAGGAGGCATACTCTTGCACCCGTAGAACTGTAGTACCAGACGTCTCGAGCGAGGGAAACCTTTTATTGTCAATCCCCCTTTCATCGCTGAACCCGATCTCGACGGACTGACGGTGGCGTTTGTGGGGCGTATACTCACGTCGCACCCCTAGGGGGCCCCGGCATGATCGGCAATAGCTTCCTGTTGGGTGTCCTGCCTCTAATTGTGGCTCCATGGTGGGTATAGGGGCACATTCGTGGATGAATTTCTCTCTCTACGTATCTATGTCGTTAAATGTTTCTGTTGTACCCTCTCAGGCTCATGGGGTGGGCGACCAAGCCCCCGAGTCGGCCTGTATTGGAAGACCAGGCTCTGTAGCCCCCTCTCCATTGGGCCCCGACCTTGCTCCTCCTTTGACCGTCCTGAATTCTTCCCCCAGCTCCCCTCCCTCCTCTGTGATTGGGTCGAGCCTCACGCCCCCAGTGGTGACCACTTCGTCTCCTGGTGCGGCTAAGTCTCTCATTGTGACTACTGCGCCTTTTGACCCCTCTCTCTCTGGGGGTTTTCAACGCCGTCGGTGCCACGGCCGCAACCAGGCTGTTAGACGCGGCTGCGAGCAGCCGCGTCTAACAGCCTGGTTGATCAGTCCAGCAACCAGGAGGCCTGGTCGACGACCGGGCCGCAGGGACACTAAGCCCCAGAAGCACCTCAAGGTCACCTCAAGGTAAGGCACTCGCTCGTTTCCTTCCTGTACTGATGCGTATCAGGCCTTATTTGGTCCTGCTTCTTGGGCCAAATACTTTGATCTCCTCCCTCTTGATTCTGCGCTGCCTAATAATTTTTCCCTCCATCGGCATCTCGTTGATTCCGTGGATGCGTCTGTTACTTTCAACCCCACTCATCTCAGTACACGTGTCGTTGCTGCTCCTCAGGTTGCAGCTTCCCGCTTGGTTGCCTTATCCTGCCTTGGCGAGATCCCTGTTCGGGTCTCAAAGAACGTTCAGTTGAACGCCAGTGTTGGCACTATTCTCCTCCCGCCTCATGTTGCGATCAGTGTTCGAGATCTGCGAGACTGCCACGACGATATTTGACATATCCTTGATGCCCAGGGCCATTTTGTCCTCCAGATAGACTCGTTTACTCGTACCCCTCGTGGTCGTCGCCGTCAACCCCTTCGAGTTGTGAAGGTCACCTTTGATGGTAGGACCCTTCCATTATCTGTCATTCTTGCTGGTGCCAGGTGCTCTGTCCAGGAGTATATTCCTTCTCCTCGGCTTTGTAACAAGTGCTGGAGGTTTGGGCATGGTGCCCTCCGCTGCTCTGGGACTGTCTCTCTCTGTCCTTTGTGTGGGGATGAAGGTCACTCTAAGTCGGAGTGCACTTCTCCCCAAGCTCGCTGCCTCAACTGCGGTGAGGCCCATCCTACCTTCTCCCATGCCTGTATCCATTACAAGCTTGAGGCAGCCGTCCTCAACTTGAAGCATCGGGAGCGTTTATCTTTTCCCGAGGCGAGGCGCCAGGTCCGCACTCTTCCTCTCCTCATTCTTCCCACCTTCCTCAGACTCACAACCGTTTCCGGGCCTTGGACCCTGATGCGCCCACTGCCCCCTCCTCTGTTCCTTTGAGTTCTGTCCCGAAGGGTCCCCCTCCTGGTCCTCTGTCTGGGGTTCCCCTTCTTTCTACCCGGTCTGTCATGTCTCCTGTGTCTTCTTCCTCGTCTCCCTCCGATCCTCCTTCCCATTCTTCTCTTCCATCTATTGACTCTCCCCGCCGCCTGTCGGTGCAGGCAGATGTCTCCTAACGGCCGTCATGTGTGCTCTGGTTCAGCTTCTCCTGATGAGACGCTGGAATCCGTTGCCCAGTACGTAGTTGCTGGAACACCGGTCTCTTTGTGTCAGATGTGTAAGCCTGGTTCCTCTCCTTCCTCCTTCCCGGCGGGTAAGAAGGCTTCGCTTTCTTCCTCGGCCCCTACTACTGGCTCTATTGCTCCTTCCCCTCCCATTTCAGTGGTTGCGCCCCCTGTTCCTGCTATGGAGGTTTCTTTGGCCCCCGCTTCCCTCTCGGTTGCTGCCCTTGCTGAGGTGTGCTCCCCTCTTTCTACATCCCCTCTTCCTGCTGCTGTCCTTGACTGCTCCTCTCCGTTGTCTCCTCCTCTTCCTCCGAACCCCGCCTGCCCACCTCTAGGCTGTTCTCCCGCTTCCTTCCCTCCGTCTTTGCTCAGTTTACGCATGCCCCCTAACCCTGACTTTGCTGACCCTGATCCCGACCCTGATATTCTTTAACGTGCTCTGTTGCTCTTTCGCCTTTGTTTCTTCCTTGTTCTCTGTTGTTGTCCTTTCTCTTCTCGTCGTTGTCCATTCTTCAATGGAACGTTCAAGGTTTTTACGCCAATTTCCTCGAACTCCAACTTCTAATTTCGCGGTTTTCGCCCCTTTGTGTCTGTCTTCAGGAGCCGATGCTTGGTGCTCGTCCTGGTTGTTTTCGTGGCTATTCCTTTCTCCCCCCCCCCCCCCCCCAGCCGTTGCTGGGGCTCCTAATTCTTCTGCTCCCTTGATTCGCGCTGATGTTCCCTTTGTCCCCTTACTTTTTCCTTTGCCTCTCCATTGTTCTGCTGCTCGTATCTTTGTGGGGAAATGGTACACAGTTTGTTCCATTTATCTCCCCCCGATTGTCCCACTTTCTCTTCCTGATTTGAAACACCACCTGGACTCCTTGTCGGAGCCTGTGCTCCTGCTGGGTGATTTCAATTGTCGTCATTCTCTTTGGGGTGATGTTCTGACGAATACCCGAGGTCGCCTTCTTGAGCCGTTTATCCTCTCTTCTTCCCTATCTCTTCTGAATTCTGGTGAGCCCACTCACTTGGACTCTCGGACTCGCACCCTTTCCTGTCTTGATCTTTCTCTCTGCTCTTCTTCTCATTACTTAGATTTCACGTGGCAGGTTCTTGATGACCACCATGGCAGTGACCATTTCCCCATCCTTGTTTCCTTTTTCTCTTTTCACCCTTCCCTCTCCTTCCCTAGGTGGCAGTTTGCTAAGGCGGACTGGAACCTATTTACCCTCAGTGCTGCTCTCTCTAACCTCTCCCTTCTGCCTTTCCCTCGTGCTCTCCTCCTTTTTCATGACACTGTCTTCAACGCTGCCCTCCGCTCTATTCCTGACTCTTACTCTCGGGGTCCGCGGAAGTGCGTTCCCTGGTGGAATGCGGATTGTGATCGGGCTGTCCGCTGTAAACGTGCAGCCTGGAAGAGGCACCGCCATCGGCAGACGGCCGATTCTTTTCTTTTCTTTCGGAAAGCAAGTGCGGTGGCCCGTACGGCTAAACGTGAATGTTGGGCATCTTATGTCTCAACAATTACGTCCGAAACTCCTCTGCCCCAGATCTGAAAGCTTATCCGCAAGATAGCGGGTAAGTTCGTTCCCGATGTTTCACCGGTCCTTCACCTCCATGATACTCTTGTGGCGGACCCGTTGCAGGTCGCTTCGGAACTGGGTTCCCACTTTTCTTCTGTTAGCTCTGGTCTTCATCTTCCCCAATCTTTCCTTCTTCGTAAACCTGTCCTTGAGTCTCGCCCTTTAGATTTCTGCACTCGTCTTCACCTTCCCTATAATGATCCCTTCTCTCTCTCTGAACTTCGTTCAGCCCTGGCCCTCTGCGGTTCTACGGCAGCGGGCTTCGATGGCATTCATTATGAGATGCTTTGCCATCTCCCTCCGTGCATGTCTCGGTATTTACTGAGTCTGTATAATCGGATCTGGGAGTCGTCATCAGTCCCTGAGGACTGGCTCGATGCCGTTGTCCTCCCTGTTCACAAATCAGGTTCTCTGGGTACTTCCCCTAAGGACTTTCGCCCTATTGCCCTCACAAGTTGTGTCTGCAAATTCTTTGAACGTATGGTTAATGTTCGTCTGATGTGGTTCCTGGAACACGATCACCTCTCCCCTTCTCAATTTGGTTTCCGCAAGTGCCGCAGCACGACAGATGTCCTGGTGAACTTGGAGGTCTATATTCGTACTGCTTTTGCTGCGAAGACCTCCATTGTTGCCGTCCTTTTTGACCTGGAAAAGGCTTACGACACCACTTGGCGATATCATATTCTATCTCAACTTCATTCTTTTGGCCTTCGTGGTCATCTCCCTCTCTTTCTCCGCAGCTTCCTCTCTCGTCGTTCCTTTCGGGTGCGCCTTGGTACCGCTCTCTCTGCCTCTTTTCAGCAATACGAAGGTGTGCCCCAGGGTAGTGTTCTGAGAATTACTTTTTCTGGTTGCCCTCAATGGTCTTCTTTCCTCTCTTCCTTCGGGTGTCTTCTCCGCTCTCTATGTCGATGATCTTACCCTTTGCTGTCAGGGTGATGATTCGCCTCTCCTTCAGTGCCGGCTTCAACTTGCAATTGATGCCGTGTCGTCTTGGGCCACCGATCATGGCTTCAAGTTCTCTACTTCTAAGACTTGTGCCATGACTTTTACGCTTAAACGGGTCGTTCTTCGTGTCTCTTTGTCACTTTATGGTCATCCCCTTGAGTACAAAGATTCCGCGAAGCTTTTGGGGTTATTCCTTGACACTCGTTTGTCTTGGTCTCCCCATATCTCTTACCTCCGTGTTCCCCCTCCCCTTCCGGCCCGTTGGCGTCGTGAGGGGGCTTGGTGGCCGGCTGCCGGAGTGTGATGCTCCATTGGGCAGTCCTCTGTCCTTTTCTGGCCTTGCACTCCTGCTGCTGTCTTCTCCAATTGTGCCGGATCGCTTTTCCTTTTCCTTATGTTTCGTTTTTCTCCCCCCTCTTCTCCTATCTGCTTGTCGTTTCCTGCCGACCTTTTGCTTGTTTTGGATTATTTCTTTGGACTTCTTCTATTTTGACGCCCGGGTGCTTGAGGAGGCATACTCTTGCACCCGTAGAACTGTAGTACCCGACGTCTCGAGCGAGGGGAACCTTTTATTGTCAATCCCCCTTTCGTCGCTGAACCCGATCTCGACGGACTGACGGTTCTTAAGGTGGCGTTTGTGGGGCGTATACTCACGACGCACCCCTAGGGGGCCCCGGCATGATCGGCGATAGCTTCCTGTTGGGTGTCCTGCCTCTAATTGTGGCTCCATGGTGGGTATGGGGGCACATTCGTGGATGACTTTGTCACTTTTCGTCTCTATGTCGTTGAATGTTTCCGTTGTACCCTCTCAGGCTCGTGGGGTGGGCGACCAAGCCCCCGAGTCGGCCAGTATTGGAAGACCAGGCTCTGTAGCTCCCGCTACGTTGGGCCCCGACCTTGCTCCTCCTTTGACCGTCCTGACTTCTTCCCCCAGCTCCCCTCCCTCCTCTGAGGTTGGGTCGAGCCTCCAGCCCCCGGTGGTGACCACTTCGTCCCCTGGTGTGGCTAAGTCTTTCGTTGTGACTACTGCGCCTTTTGACCCCTCTCTCTCTAGGGGTTCTCAACGCCGTTCGCGCCCCAACCGCACTCGCTCGATTCCTTCCCGTGCTGATGCGTATCAGGCCTTGTTTGGTCCTGCTTCATGGGCCAAATACTTTGATCTCCTCCCTCTTGATTCTGCGCCTCCTGACGATTTCTCCCTCCATCGGCATCTTGTAGATTCCGTGGATGCGTGTGTTACTTTCAACCCCACTCGTCTCGGTACACGTGTCGTTGCTGCTCCTTCTCAGGATGCGGCTTCCCGCTTGGCTGCCTTATCTTGCCTTGGCGAGATCCCTGTTCGGGTCTCCAAGAACGTTCAGATGAATTCCAGTGTTGGCACTATTCTCCTCCCACCCCATGTTGCAACCGGTGTTCGGAATCTGCAGGATTGCCATGATGATATTCGGCATATCCTTGATGCCCAAGGCCATTCTGTCCTCCAGGTTGACTCGTTTACTCGTCCCCCTCGTGGTCGTCGCCGTCAACCCCTTCGCGTTGTGAAGATCACCTTTGATGGTAGGACCCTTCCATCCTCTGTCATTCTTGCTGGTGCTAGGTGCTCTGTCCAGGAGTATATTCCTTCTCCTCGACTTTGTAATAAGTGCTGGAGGTTTGGGCATGGTGCCCTCCGCTGCTCTGGGACTGTCTCTCTCTGTCCTTTGTGTGGGAGTGAAGGTCACTCTAAGTCGGAGTGCACTTCTCCCCAAGCTCGCTGCCTCAACTGCGGTGAGGCCCATCCTACGTTCTCCCGTGCCTGTGTCCATTACAAGCTTGAGGCGGCCGTCCTTAACCTGAAGCACCGGGAGCGTTTGTCTTTTCCTGAGGCGAGGCGCCAGGTTCGCCGGCTCCCGCCTTTTACTAACATCTCTTATGCTCGCGTGTTGCGCTCTTCCTCTCCTCGTCCTTCCCCCCTTCCTCAGACTCTCAACCGTTTCCGGGCCTTGGACCCTGATACGCCCACTGCCCCCTCCTCTGTTCCTTTGAGTTCTTTCCCGAGGGGTCCCCCTCCTGGTCCTCTGTCTGGGGTTCCCCTTCTTTCAACCCGGTCTGTCATGTCTCCTGTGTCTTCTTCCTCGTCCCCCTCCGATCCTCCTTCCCATCCTCTTCCACCATCTATCGGCTCTCCCCGCCGCCTGTCGGTGCAGGCGGATGTCCATTGCTCTCCTAACGGCCGTCGTGTGTGCTCTCGTTCGGCTTCTCCTGTTGAGACACTGGAATCCGTTGCCCGGTACGTAGTTGCTGGGACACCTGTCTCTTTAAGTCAGAAGCGTAAGCCTGGCTCCTCTCCTTCCTCTTCCCCGGCGGGTAAGAAGGCTTCGCTTTCTTCCTTAGCTCCTACTTCTGGCTCTGTTGCTCCTTCCCCTCCCGTTTCAGTGGTTGCGCCCTCTGTTCCTGCTATGGAGGTTTCTTTGGCCCCTGCTTCCCTTTCGGTTGCTGCTCTTGCTGGGGTTCGCTCCCCTCTTTCTACTCCCCCTCTTCCAACTGCTGTCCTTGACTGCTCCTCTCCGTTGTCTCCTCCTCTTCCTCCTCCTCCTCCGGACCCCGCCCGCCCACCTCTGATCTGTTCTCCCGTTTCCTTCCCTCCGTCTTTGCTCAGTTTACCCATGCCCCCTAACCCTGACTTTGCTGACCCTGATCCCGACCCTGATATTCTTTAACATGCTCTGTTGCTCTTTCGCCTTTGTTTCTTCCTTGTTCTCTGTTTTTGTCCTTTCTCTTCTCGTCGTTGTCCATTCTTCAATGGAACGTTCGAGGTTATTACGCCAATTTCCTCGAACTCCAACTTCTGATTTCGCGGTTTTCGCCCCTTTGTGTCTGTCTCCAGGAGCCAATGCTTGGTGCTCGTCCTGGTCGTTTTCGTGGCTATTCCTTTCTCTCCCCCCCCCCCCCAGCCATTGCTGGGGCTTCTAATTCTTCTGCTCTCTTGATTCGTGCGGATGTTCCCTTTGTTCCTTTACTTTTTCCTTCGCCTCTCCATTGTTCTGCTGCTCGTATCTTTGTGGGGAAATGGTACACAGTTTGTTCCATTTATCTCCCCCCGAGTGTCCCGCTCTCTCTTCCTGATTTGAAACACCTCCTAGACTCCTTGCCGGAGCCTGTGCTCCTGCTGGGTGACTTCAATTGTCGTCATTCTCTTTGGGGTGACGTTCTGACGAATACCCGGGGTCGCCTCCTTGAGCCGTTTCTCCTATCTTCTTCCCTGTCTCTTCTGAATTCTGGTGAGCCCACTCATTTGGACTCTCGGTCTCGCACCCTTTCTTGTCTTGATCTTTCTCTCTGCTCTTCTTCTCTTTACTTAGATTTCACGTGGCAGGTTCTTGATGACCTCCATGGAAGTGATCATTTCCCCATCCTTGTTTCCTTTTTCTCTTTTCGCCCTTCCCTCTCTTTCCCTAGGTGGCAGTTTGCTAAGGCAGACTGGACCCTATTTACCCTCAGTGCTGCTCTCTCTGACCTCTCCCTTCTGCCTCTCTCTCGCGCTCTCCTCCTTTTTCATGACACTGTCTTCAACGCTGCCCTCCGCTCTATTCCTCGCTCTTCCTCTCGGGGTCCACGGAAGTGCGTTCCCTGGTGGAATGCGGACTGTGCTCGGGCTGTCCGCTGTAAGCGTGCAGCCTGGAAGAGGCACCGCCGTAGGCAGACGACCGATTCTTTTCTTTTCTTTAGGAAAGCGAGTGCGGTGGCCCGTAGGGCCATCCGTACGGCTAAACGTGAATGTTGGGCATCTTATGTCTCAACAATTACGTCCGAAACCCCTCTGGCCCAGATCTGGAAGCGTATCCGCAAGATAGCGGGTAAGTTCGTTCCCGATGTTTCACCGGTCCTTCACCTCCATGATACTCTTGTGGCGGACCCGTTGCAGGTCGCTTCCGAACTGGGTTCCCACTTTTCTTCTGTTAGCTCTGGTCTTCATCTTCCCCAATCTTTCCTTCTTCGTAAACCTGTCCTTGAGTCTCGTCCTTTAGATTTCTGCACTCATCTTCAGCTTCCCTATAATGATCCCTTCTCTCTCTCTGAACTTCGTTCTGCCCTGGCCCTCTGCGGTTCTACGGCGGCGGGCTCCGATGGTATTCATTATGTGATGCTTCGCCATCTCCCTCCGAGCACGTCTCAGTATTTACTGAGTCTGTATAATCGGATCTGGGAGTCGTCGTCAGTCCCTGAGGACTGGCTCGATGCCGTTGTCCTCCCTGTTCGCAAACCGGGATCTCTGGGTACTTCCCCTAAGGACTTTCGCCCTATTGCTCTCACGAGTTGTGTCTGCAAACTCTTTGAACGTATGGTTAACGTTCGTCTGATGTGGTTCCTGGAACACCATCACCTCCTCTCCCCTTCTCAATTTGGTTTCCGCAAGTGCCGCAGCACGACAGATGTCCTGGTGAACTTGGAGGTCTATATTCGTACTGCTTTTGCTGCGAAGACCTCCGTTGTTGCCGTCCTTTTTGACCTGGAAAAGGCTTACGACACCACTTGGCGTTATCATATCCTATCTCAACTTCATTCTTTTGGCCTTCGTGGTCATCTCCCTCTCTTTCTCCGCAGCTTCCTCTCTCGTCGTTCCTTTCGGGTGCGCCTTGGTACCGCTCTCTCTCCCTCTTTTCAGCAATACGAAGGTGTGCCCCAGGGTAGTGTTCTGAGCACTACTCTTTTTCTGGTTGCCCTCAATGGTCTTCTTTCCTCTCTTCCTTCTGGTGTCTTCTCCGCTCTCTATGTCGATGATCTTACCCTTTGTTGTCAGGGTGATGATTCGCCTCTCCTTCAACGTCGGCTTCAACTTGCAATTGATGCCGTGTCGTCTTGGGCCACTGATCATGGCTTCAAGTTCTCTACTTCTAAGACTTGTGCCATGACATTTACGCGGAAACGGGTTGTTCTTCGTCCCTCTTTGTCACTTTATGGTCATCCCCTTGAATACAAAGATTCCGCGAAGCTTTTGGGGTTATTCCTTGACACTCGTTTGTCTTGGTCTCCCCATATCTCTTACCTCCGTGTTGAGTGCTCTAAGGCCCTTACCCTCCTTCGGGTCTTGTCCCATACTTCTTGGGGGGCAGATAGGCGCACTCTCCTTGCTTTACATTCCTCTCTCGTCCTGTCTAAGCTCGATTATGGTTGCCCTGCTTACTCGTCTGCTTCTCCTTCTACCCTTCGCCGTCTTGATGCTTTGCACCATACTGGGTTGCGCCTCAGTTCTGGTGCCTTTCGTTCGACTCCCATCCTTAGCTTGTATGTTGACACTGGCTTCCTGTCTCTCCAGGACCGCCGTGATCGCTACTGTCTTCGCTATCTTGCGCGGTCCTTGCAACATCCTTCCTCTCGCCTCTGTCGTGCTTTAACTTTTACCCCTCCTGCGGTTCCTGTTCCTCTTCACCACCTCCCTCTTTCTGTCCGGTTATCTCGCCTGCAGGATTCTCTTTCCGTTCGTATTTCTGATGTTTCTCCTCGTGTTGTTCCTTCTTTGCCCCCGTGGAGGGTCCCTCTTCTGCGGTTTTGTACATCCTTGACCCGTATCACTAAAGCTTTTACCCCTCCTACGGTTCTAAAACGCCTTTTCCTCGAGCACTTTTCTTCTCACTCCCGCTCCGTTTCTGTCTTCACCGATGGGTCTAAGTCAGCGGACGGTGTTGGCTACTCTGTTGTTTTTCCTGATCGCACTTATATGTGTCGCTTGCCTCCGGAGACTAGCATCTTTACAGCGGAACTTTATGCTATTCTCTATGCTCTTCGTCTCCTACTTTCTCGTTGTCAGTCTTCCTTTGTAGTTGTTGTTGACTCTCGTAGTGCCCTTATGGCTCTCGGGTCCTTTAATCCAGTTCATCCAGTGGTTGTCGAGATCCAGCATTGGCTGTTTCTCGTTCACAGTAAATTTAAGTCGGTTGAGTTTTGTTGGGTTCCCAGCCATATTGGTGTGTCTTTAAATGAGCGTGCGGATGCTGCCGCCAAGGAAGCTGTCCGCTCTTGTCCCATCTCTCGTAAGGGCATTCCGTATTCCGACTTTTACCCGGTTATCCATTCCTCAGTCCTTACCCGTTGGCAGGCTTCTTGGTTGTCTGTTACTGGTAACAAGCTACGTACTCTTAAATGTTGTGTTTCCTCGTGGCAGTCCTCCTTCCACCGTAACCGGCGGTGGGAAACAGCTCTGGCGAGGTTACGTATTGGCCATACTCGCTTAACCCATGGTCACTTGATGGAGCGCCGCCCTGCTCCTTATTGTCCTAGTTGCATTGTCCCTCTTACGGTCGTGCATGTCCTTCTTGAATGTCCTGACTTCCAGGACGAGCGTATGTCTTGCTTTCCGACCGCCCCTCGCGGTCGCCTGTCCCTCGATAGAATTCTTGGTGACTCGGATACTTTTGATATCGTTCGCCTTATGCGTTTTTGTTCTCGTATTGGCATCCTTGGTGATATTTAGCGCCCTCTGATTATTTTGCGTCTTTGATGGTGCTACATAGCCTTCCCGGTTTGGTGCCTTCTTTTGATAATTACTTACTTACTTACCTCCGTGTTGAGTGCTCTAAGGCCCTTACCCTCCTTCGGGTCTTGTCCCATACTTCTTGGGGGACAGATAGGCGATCTCTCCTTGCTTTACATTCCTGTCTCGTCCTGTCTAAGCTCAATTGTGGTTGCCCCGCTTACTCGTCTGCTTCTCCTTCTACTCTTCACCATCTTGATGCTTTGTACCATACTGGGTTGCGCCTCAGTTCTGGTGCCTTTCGTTCGACTCCTGTCCTTAGCTTGTATGTTGACACTGGCTTCCTGTCTCTCCAGGACCGCTGTGATCGCTACTGTCTTCGCTATCTTGCGCGGTCCTTACAACATCCTTCCTCTCGCCCGTGTCTTGCTTTAACTTTTACCCCTCCTGCGGTTCCTGTTCCTCTTCACCACCTCCCTCTTTCTGTCCGGTTATCTCGCCTACAGGATTCTCTTTCCGTTCGTATTTCTAATGTTTCTCCTCGTGTTGTTCCTTCTTAGCCCCCGTGGAGAGTCCCTCTTCCGCGGTTTTGTACATCTTTGACCCGTATCACTAAAGCTTTTACCCCTCCTACAGTTCTAAAACGCCTTTTCCTTGAGCACTTTTCTTCTCACTCCCGCTCCGTTTCTGTCTTCACCGATGGGTCTAAGTCTGCGGACGGTGTTGGCTACTCTGTTGTTTTTTTCCTGATCGCACTTATATGTGTCGCTTACCTCCGGAGACTAGCATCTTTACAGCGGAGCTTTATGCTATTCTCTATGCTCCTCGTCTCCTGCTTTCTCGTTGTCAGTCTTCCTTTGTAGTTGTTGTTGACTCTCGTAGTGCCCTCATGGCTCTCGGGTCCTTTAATCCGGTTCATCCAGTAGTTGTCGAGATCCAGCATTGGCTGTTTCTTGTTCACAGTAAATTTAAGTCTCTTGTCCCATCTCTCGTAAACGTATTCCATATTCCGACTTTTACCCGGTTATCAATTCCTCCGTCCTTACCCGTTGGCAGGCTTCTTGGTCGTGTTACTTGTAACAAACTACGTACTCTTAAATGTTGTGTTTCCTCATGGCCGTCCTCCTACCACCGTAACCGGCGATGGGAAACAGCTCTGGCAAGGTTGCGTATTGGCCATACTCGCTTAACCCATGGTCACTTGGAGCGCCGCCCTGCTCCTTATTGTCCTAGTTGCATTGTTCCTCTTACGGTCGTGCATGTCCTTCTTGAATGTCCTGACTTCCAGGATGAGCGTGTGTGTCTTGCTTTCCGGCCGCCCCTCGCGGTCACCTGTCCCTCAATAGAATTCTTGGTGACTCGGATACTTTTGATATCGTTCGCCTTACGCGTTTTTGTTCTCGTATTGGCATCCTTGGTGATATTTAGCGCCCTCTGATTATTCTGAGCATTTGATGGTGCTACATAGCCTTCCTGGTTTGGTGCCTTCTTTTGATAATTACTTACTTTTAGTGTCAATCCTCCTTTCGTTACTGAACCCGATCTCGACGGACTGACGGTTCTTAAGGTGGCGTTTGTGGGGCATATACTCACAACGCACCCCCTAGGAGGCCCCGGCATGATCGGCGATAGCTTCTTGTTGGTGTCCTGCCTCTAATTGTGGCTCCATGGTGGGTGTGAGGGCACATTCGTGAATGAATGTTTCATTATCCGTACTTATGTCGATTTCTGTTCCTCCTTTACCTTCTCAGGCTTGTGGGGTGGGTGACCAAGCCCTTGAGTCGGTCCGTGTTGGATGACCGGGCTCTGCAGCCTCTGCTGCATTGGGCCCCGACCTTACTCCTCCTTTGGCCTTTCTGACTACTCCCCTCGGTTCCCCTCCCTCCTCTGTGGTTGGGTCACGCCCCAAGTCCCCCAGTGGTGACTACCTCGTCCACTGGCACGGCTCAGTCTCTAGTTGTGACTACTGCGCCTTTTAACCCCTCTCTCTCTGGGGGTTCTCAACGCCGTCCTCGACATGGCCGAACTCGCTCGATTCCTTCCCGTTCTGATGCCTATCAAGTCTTCTTTGGTCCCGCTTCGTTGGCCAAATACTTTGATCTCCTCCCTCTTGATTCTGCGCCTCCTGACAATTTCTCCCTTCATAGGCACCTTGTTGATTCCGTAGATGCCTCTGTCACCTTCAACCCAACCCGTCTCGGTACACATGTCGTTGCTGCTTCTTCTCAGGATGCGGCCTCCTGCTTGGCTGCTTTATCCTGCCTTGGCGAGAAACCTGTTCGGGTCTCCAAGAACGCTCGGTTGAATACCAGTGTTGGCACTATTCTCCTTCCGCCCCATGTTGCAACCGGTGTTTGGAATCTGCAAGACTGCCACGATGATATTCAGCATATCCTTGAGGCCCAGGGCCATTCTGTCCTCCAGGTAGACACTTTTACTCGTCCCCTTCGTGGTCGTCGCCGTCAGCCCCTTCGGGTTATGAAGATTACTTTTGATGGTAGGACCCTTCCGCCCTCTGTCATTCTTGCTGGTGCCAGGTGCTCTGTCCAGGAGTACATTCCCTCTCCTCGGTTCTGTAACAAGTGCTGGAGGTTTGGGCATGGTGCCCTCCACTGCTCTGGGACTGTCTCTCTCTGTCCTTTGTGTGAGGGTGAAGGTCACTCTAAGTCAAAGTGCACTTCTTCCCAGGCTCGCTGCCTCAATTGCGGTGAGGCCCACCCTACCTTCTCCCGTGCGTGTATACATTACAAGCTTGAGGCAGCCGTCCTCAACTTGAAGCACTGGGAGTGTTTTATCTTTTCCTGAGGCGAGGCGCCAGGTACGCCGGCTCCCGCTTTATGCTAACGTCTCTTATGCTCGCATGTTGCGCTCTTCCTCTCCTCGTCCTTCCCACCTTTCTCAGACTCACAACCGTTTCCGGGAATTGAACGCTGATACGCCCACTGCCCCCTCCTCTGTTCCTTTGAGTTTTGTCCCGAAGGGTCCCCCTCCTGGTCCTCTGTCTGGGGTTCCCCTTCTTTCTGCCTCGTCTGTCATGTCTCCTGTGTCTTCTTCCTCGTCTCCCGCTGATCCTCCTTCCCATCCTTCTCCTCCGTCTATTGACTCTCCCCGCCGCCTGTCAGTACGGGCTGATGTCCATCGCTCTCCCAAAGGCTGTCATGTGTACTCTCGTTCAGCTTTTCCGGTTGAGACGCTGGAATCCGTTGCTCGGTACGTGGTTGCTGGGACACCTGTCTCTCTAAGTCAGAAGTGTAAGCCTGGCTCCTCTCCTTTCTCCTTCCCGGCGGGTAAGAAGGCTTCGCTTTCTTCTTTGGACCCCTACTTCTGATACACTTGCTCCTTCCCCTCCCATTTCGGTGGTTGCGCCCCCTGTTCCTGCTATGGAGGTTTCTTTGGCCCCTGCTTCCCTCTTGGTTGCTGCCCTTACTGAGGTATGCTCCCCTCTTTCTACTCTTTCTCTTCCTGCTGCTGTCCTTGACTGCTCCTGTCAGTTGTCTCCTCCTCTTCCTCCTCCTCCGGACCCCGCCCGTCCACCTCTGGTCTGTTCTCCCGCTTCCTTCCCTCCATCTTTGCTTAGTTTACCCATGCCCCCTAACCCTGACTTTGCTGACCCTGATCCCGACCCTGATATTCTTTAACGTGCTCTGTTGCTCTTTCGCCTTTGTTTCTTCCTTGTTCTCTGTTGTTGTCCTTTCCCTTCTTGTCGATGTCTATTCTTCAATGGAACGTTCGAGGTTATTACGCCAATTTCCTCGAACTCCAACTTCTGATTTCGCGGTTTTCGCCCCTTTGTGTCTGTCTTCAGGAGCCGATGGTTGGTGCTCGTCCTGGTCGTTTTCGTGGCTATTCCTTTCTCTCCCCCCCCCCCCAGCCGTTGCTGGGGCTCCTAATTCTTTTGCTCTCTTGGTTCGTGCTGATGTTCCCTTTGTTCCTTTACTTTTTCCTTTGCCTCTCCATTGTTCTGCTGCTCGTATCTTTGTGGGGAAATGGTACACAGTTTGTTCCATTTATCTCCCCCCGAGTGTCCCGCTTTCTCTTCCTGATTTGAAACACCTCTTGGACTCCTTGCCGGAGCCTGTGCTTCTGCTGGGGGACTTCAATTGTCGTCATTCTCTTTGGGGTGACGTTCTGACGAATACCCGGGGTCGCCTTCTTGAGCCGTTTATCCTCTCTTCTTCCTTGTCTCTTCTGAATTCTGGTGAGCCCACTCATTTAGACTCTCGGACTCACACCCTTTCCTGTCTTGATCTTTCTCTCTGCTCTTCTCCTCTTTACTTAAATTTCACATGGCAGGTTCTTGATGACCTCCATGGCAGTGATCATTTCCCTATCCTTGTTACCTTTTTCTCTTTTCACCCTCCCCTTTCCTTTCCTAGGTGGCAGTTTGCTAAGGCGGACTGGAACCTATTTACCCTCAGTGCTACTTTCTCTCTGACCTCTCCCATCTGCCTCTCCCTCGCACTCTCCTCCTTTTTCATGACACTGTCTTCAACGCTGCCCTCCACTCTATCCCTCGCTCTTCCTCCCTGTGCACACGGAAGTGTGTTCCCTTGTGGAATGCAGACTGTGCTTGGGCTGTCCGCTGTAAGCGTGCAGCCTGGAAAAAACAAAAAGGCAAGTGCGGTGGCCCATAGGACCATCCGTACAGCTAAATGTGAGAGTTGGAAATCTTATGTTTCCACCATTGCGTCAGGCAAGTTCGTTCCGGATGTCTCGTCGGTTCTCCACCTCCGTGGGACTCTTGTTTCGTGTCCAGTGAAGGTCGCGGCCGAACTGGGTTCCCACTTTTCTTCTGTTAGCTCTGGTTCTCATCTTCCTCAATCCTTCCTTCTTTGTAAGCCTGTTCTTGAATCTTATCCTTTAGATTTCCACACTCATCTCCGCCTTCCCTATAACGATCCTTTCTCTCTTTCTGAACTTCAGTCTGCCCTGGCCCTCTGCGGATCTACGGCAGCGGGCTCAAATGACGTTCATTATAAGATGCTTTGCCATCTCCCTCCGTGCACGTTTCAGTATTTACTGAATCTGTATAACCAGGTCTGGGAGTCGTCATCCGTCCCTGAGGACTGGCTCGATGCCGTTGTACTCCCTATTCGGAAACCAGGGTCTCGGTACATCCCCTAAGGACTTCCACCCTATTGCTCTCACAAGTTGTGTTTGCAAGCTGTTTGAGCGTATGGTAAATGTCCGTCTGATGTGGTTCTTGGAACATCATCACCACCTCTCTCATTCTCAATTTGGTTTTCGCAAGTGCCGCAGCACGACTGATGTCCTGGTGAACTTGAAGGTCTATATTCGTACTGCTTTTGCTGCGAAGACCTCCGTTGTTGCTGTCCTTTTTGACCTGGAAAAGGCTTATGACATGACTTGGAGATACCATATTCTGTCCCAACTTCGTTCTTTTGGCCTTCGTGGTAATCTCCCTCTCTTCTTTCAAAGCTTTCTCTCTCGTCGTACCTTTCGAGTCAGGCTTGGTACCACTCTCTCTGCCTCTTTTCGGCAGTATGAAGGTGTGCCCCAAGGTAGTGTTCTGAGTACTACTCTTTTTCTGGTTGCCCTCAATGGTCTCCTTTCCTCCCTTCCTTCTGGCATCTTCTCTGCTCTTTATGTTGATGATCTTACTCTTTGCTGTTTGGGTGATGATTCGCCTTTCCTTCAACGGCGGCTTCAACTTGCGATTGATGTCGTGTCGTCTTGGGCCACCAATCATGGCTTTAAGTTCTCTACTACTAAAACTTGTGCCATGACTTTTACTTGGAAGCGGGTCGTTCTTCGTCCCTCTTTGTCACTTTATGGTCATCCCCTTGAGTACAAGGATTCCACGAAGCTTTTGGGGTTATTCTTTGACACTCGTTTGTCTTGGTCGCCCCATGTCTCTTACCTCCGTGTTGAATGCTCTAAGGCCCTTAACCTACTTATGGTTTTGTCCCATACTTCTTGGGGAGCGGATAGGCGCACTCTCCTTTATTTGCATTCCTCTCTCGTCCTGTCTAAACTCGATTATGGTTGCCCTGCCTACTCTTCTGCTTCTCCTTCTACTCTTCGCCGTCTTGATCCTTTGCACCATACTGGGTTGTGCCTCAGTTCTGGTGCTTTTCGTTGAACTCCTACCCTCAGCTTGTACGCTGACACTGGCTGTCTCTCTCTCCCGGATCGCAGTGATCGCTACTGTCTTCGCTATCTTGCACGATCCTTACAGCATCCTCACTCTCGCCTCTATCATGCTATGACTTTTACCCCTCGTACAGTTCTGAAACGCCTCTTCCTTAAGCACTTTTCTTCTCACTCCCACTCCATTCCCATCTTCACCGACGGGTCGAAGTCTGCTGACGGTGTGGGCTACTCTGTTGTTTTTCCTGACCACACTAATGTGTGTCACCTTCCTCCGGAGGCTAGCATCTTCACAGCAGAACTCTATGCTATTCTCTATTCTCTATGCTCTTCGTCTCCTGCTTTCCCTGGTGTCATTCCTCCTTTCCCTGGTGTCATTCCTCCTTTGTGGTGGTGGTAGTTGACTCTCGTAGTGCCCTCATGGCTTTAGGGTCCTTTAATCCAGTCCACCCGGTGGTCATCGAGATTCAACATTGGCTGCTTCTTATCTCCTGTAAATTTAAGTCGGTTGCGTTTTGCTGGGTTCCCAGCCTTGTTGGGGTGTCTCTAAATGAGCGTACGGATGCTGCCGCCAAGGACGCTATCCGCACTTGTCCCATCTCCCATAAAGGTATTCCTTATTCCGATTTTTACCCAGTTATTCATGCCTCCATCCTTGCCTGATAGCAGAGTTGTTGGTCTTCTGTTATTGGTAACAAACTGCGTACTCATAAGAGTCGTGTGTCCCAGTGGCCTTCCTCCTGCCACCGTAACCGGCAGTGGGAAACGGCTCTGGCTAGCTTACGTATTCGCCATAGCTGTTTAACTCATGGTCACTTAATGGAGCGCCGCCCTGCTCCTTATTGTCCACATTGCATTATCCCTCATACGGTTGTACATATCCTTGTTGAATGTCCTGACTTCCAGGACGAACGGGTGTCTTGTTTTCTGACCGTCCCCCGCAGTCGCTTGTCCCTCGATAGACTTCTTGGCGACTCAGATACTTTTGATATCGTTCGCCTTATGCTTTTTTTTTCTTGTATTGGCATCCTTGGTGATATTTAGCGCCCTCTGATTATTCCGCACATTTGATGGTGCTACATAGCCTTCCCGGTTTGGTGCCTTCTATTGATAATTACTTACTTAAGTGTAATTACCTAAGTGTAGTTACAGGATGAGAGCTACGCTCGTGGTGTCCCGTCTTCCCAACACTCTTTGTCATATAATGCTTTGAAACTACTGTGCTGACGGTCTTGGCCTCCACCACCTTCTCACCTAACTTGTTCCAACCATCTACCACTCTATTTGCGAAAGTGAATTTTCTTATATTTCTTCGGCATCTGTGTTTAGCTAGTTTAAATCTATAACCTCTTTTTCTTGAAGTTCCAGGTCTCGGGAAATCTTCCCTATCAATTTTATCAATTCCTGTTACTATTTTGTACGTAGTGATCATATCACCTCTTTTTCTTCTGTCTTCAAGTTTTGGCATATTTAATGCATCTAACCTCTCCTCATAGCTCTTGCACTTTAGTTCTGGGAGCCACTTAGTAGCATGTCTTTGCACCTTTTCCAGTTTGTTGATGTGCTTTTTAAGATATGGGCACCACACAACAGCTGCATTTTCTAGCTTTGGCCTAACAAAAGTCATGAACAATTTCTTTAGTATATCGCCATCCATATACTTAAAAGCAATTCTGAAGTTAGAAAGCGTGGCATAGGCTCCTCGCACAATATTCTTTATGTGGTCCTCAGGTGATAGTTTTCTATCTAGAACCACCCCTAGATCTCTTTCTTTATCAGAATTCTTTAAAGATTTCTCACATAATATATAGGTTGTGTGAGGTCTATGTTCTCCTATGCCACATTCCATAACATGACATTTATTAACATTAAATTCCATTTGCCAAGTGGTGCTCCATGTACTTATTTTGTCCAGGTCTTCTTGAAGGGCATGACAATCATCTAAGTTTCTTATCCTTCCTATTATCTTAGCATCATCATCAAACATGTTCATATAATTCTGTATACCAACTGGTAGATCCATTTATGTAGACAATAAACATCGCCTAGTTGAGCTTAAAGGGTTGTTTAGTTAGATTATGTATAGAAAATACTATCCTAGTTGTATTCACCTAGTTGTTCTTGAAGGGTGGAGGGTCCTAAGACAAATAGTTACCGTGTGAGTGTATTTACTATTTGTAAATACACAATTGTGTATTTACACACAAACACACAATTGTGTTTGTGTGTGTGTACTCACCTAGTTGTACTCATAGTACATAGTAGTATGTACCGCAAACATAGTAGTTGTGTTTGCGGGGGTTGAGCTCTGGCTCTTTGGTCCCGCCTCTCAACCGTCAATCAACAGGTGTACAGATTCCTGAGCCTATTGGGCTCTATCATATCTACACTTGAAACTGTGTATGGAGTCAGCCTCCACCACATCACTGCCTAATGCATTCCATTTGGCAACCACTCTGACACTAAAAATGTTCTTTCTAATATCTCTGTGGCTCATTTGGACGCTCAGTTTCCACCTGTGTTCCCTAGTGCAGTGTGCCCCTTGTGTTAAATAGCCTGTCTTTATCTACCCCTATCAATTCCCTTGAGAATCTTGAATGTGGTGATCATGTCCTCCCTAACTCTTCTGTCTTCCAGAGAAGTGAGGTTTAATTCCCATAGTCTCTCCTCGTAGCTCATACCTCTCAGCTCGGGTACTAGTCTGGTGGCAAACCTTTGAACCTTTTCCAGTTTAGTCTTATCCTTGACTAGATATGGACTCCATGCTGCAGCTGCATACTCCAGGATTGGCCTGACATGTGTAGTATACAAAGTTCTGAAAGATTCTTTACACAAGTTTCTGAATGCCATTCGTATGTTGGCCAGCCTGGCATATGCTGCTGATGTTATCCCCTTGATATGGGCTGCAGGAGACAGGTCTGGTGTGATATCAACTCCCAAGTCTTTTTCTTTCTCTGACTCCTGAAGAATTTCCTCTCCCAGATGATACCATGTATTTGGCCTCGTGCTCCCTACACCTATCTTCATTACATTACATTTGGTTGGGTTAAACTCTAACAACCATTTGTTTGACCATTCCTTCAGTTTGTCTAGGTCTTCTTGAAGCCTCAAACAGTCCTCTTCTGTCTTAATCCTTCTCATAATTTTGGCATCGTCCGCAAACATTGAGAGAAATGAATCTATACCCTCCGGGAGATCATTCACATATATCAGAAACAAGATAGGACCGAGTACAGAGCCCTGTGGGACTCCACTGGTGACTTCACGCCAATCGAAGGTCTCACCCCTCACCGTAACTCTCTGCTTCCTATTGCTTAGGTACTCCCTTATCTACTGGAGCACCTTACCAGCTACACCTGCCTGTCTCTCCAGCTTATGTACCAGCCTCTTATGTGGTACTGTGTCAAAGGCTTTCCGACAATCCAAGAAAATGCAGTTCGCCTAGCCCTCTCTTTCTTGCTTAATCTGTGTAACCTGGTCGTAGAATTCTATTAAGCCAGTCAGGCAAGATTTACGCTCCCTGAACCCATGTTGGCGATTTGTCACGAAGTCCCTTCTCTCCAGATGTGCTACCAGGTTTTTTCTCACGATCTTCTCCATCACCTTGCATGGTATACAAGTCAAGGACACTGGCCTGTCGCTCTTTTTGTATATTGGGACCACATTCGCCGTCTTCCATATTTCTGGTAGGCCTCCCGTCTCCAGTGACCTACTATACACGATGGAGAGTGGCAAGCAAAGTGCTTCTGCACACTCTTTCAGTACCCATGGCGAGATCCCATCTGGATCAACAGCCTTTCTAACATCCAGATCAAGCAGGTGTCTCTTGACCTCCTCTCTTGTAATTTCAAACTGTTCCAAGGCCGCCTGGTTTACTTCCCTTTCTCCTAGCACAGTGATCTCACCTTGTTCTGTTGTGAAGACTTCTTGGAACCTCTTGTTGAGTTCATCACACACCTCTTTGTCATTCTCTGTATACCTGCCCTCGCCTGTTCTAAGTTTCACTACCTTTTCTTTCACTGTGGTTTTCCTTCTGATGTGACTGTGGTTTTGGTTCGGTCTTGGCTTTGTTTGCTATATCGTTTCCATAACTTTTCTCTGCTTCTCTTCTCACCCTGACATACTCATTCCTGGTTCTCTGGTATCTCTCTCTTCTTTCTGGTGTTCGTGTGTGTGTGTGTGTGTGTGTGTGCACGCGCGTGTATGCGTGCGTTCGCACGTGCGCGTGTGAGTTTAAGCTCACCTAGTTGTACTCGCCTAGTGTTAGAGGGGTGTAACCCTAATTGTGCTTACATGGGGCACAACTAGGCGAATACAACTAAGGAAGTACACACACACACACACACACACACACACACACACACACACACACACACACACACACACACACACACACACTTGTGAAATGGTACATAAAAACAAAGCAACAAGATCAGTAGTGGAAGGGGGAGTAAAGAGCAAAGGAAAAGGGAACATGTTCCTGAAAATTGTATATACCAACATAGATGGAGTGAGGTCAAAAACTTTGGAGTTGCAAGATATAATCTAGCTTAGGGTCCCAGATATTGTTGCATTATCAGAAACGAAACTTGAAGGAAATATAATAAATGAAGTCATATTCCCAAGAGGCTACTCAGTTTGGAGACGTGACAGGAAAACTAGGAAGGGAGGAGGAGTGGCTGTACTGGTGAAAAAACACCTGAAGGTAAAAGAGTTAATATTTGAAAACCCTCGAGATATTGACATAATGGCATTGCAGGTCTGGAATCAGGATGATAACCTGATAATTGTAAATACCTACAGCCCACCAGCAAGCAACACGTGGACAAAGGAAGAACTGGATGACAAACGAGAGGGCCTCATAATGGTCATGAGAGATATTATTGTACAAGCAGATAAAGATAAATCACGACTGTTGATACTGGGGGACTTCAACTTTAGAGCAATAGACTGGGAGGCCTATGAAGCAAGAACGGAGGACTTTTGGACATGCAGATTTGTGAACCTCATTCTGGAGACATTCTTGTATCAACACATAAAGCAAGCCACAAGAATGAGGGAAGGAGATATACCGTCAGTACTGGATCTAGTATTCACCAGGAAAGAAGAAGAGATTTTTGACATCCAGTACCTTCCTCCCTTGGGAAAGAGTGATCACGTCCTGTTAGACATTAAATATGCTTTAAGATATCATCTAGAAGAAAATGGGGACATTGAAACAGTTGATAAACTCGATTTAAAGAGAGGCAACTATGGGGAACTTCGAAATTTTTTTAATGAGTGTAATTGGACAGAATTGTTGCTAGGCAGGGAAGTAAATGAAATGTATGCCAAATTTTTAAAACTATACGAGGAAGGCACACAAACATTCATACCAAAACAGAGATGCAGGACCAGAAAACAGGATTGGTTCGACAGAAATTGTGAGAGGGCAAGAGACCAAAAGACACAAAAATGGAATCAGTATAGGAAGAGGCCAAACCCCCTAAACATACCAGCGATACAAAGATGCGAGAAACAATTATACAGCAGTAAGGAGAGAGGCAGAAAGAAATTTTGAAAAAGGGATAGCAGATAAATGTAAAACAGAACCGGGCCTATTCTACAAATTCATAAACAACAAATTGCAGGTAAAGGATAATATCCAGAGGTTGGAAATGGGAAACAGATTCACGGAAAATGAAAAGGAAATGTGTGAAACATTAAATGAAAAGTTCCAAAGTGTGTTTGTACAAAATGAAATCTTCAGAGAACCAGACACAATAAGAATTCCAGAGAACAACATAGAGCGGATAGAGGTGTCTAGAGATGAAGTGGAAAATATGCTAAAGGAGCTCGGGAGGAACAAAGCAGCTGGCCCAGATGGCGTTTCACCATGGGTTCTGAGAGAATGTGCATCTGAGCTCAGCATTCCACTTCACCTGATCTTTCAGGCATCCCTGTGTACAGGAATCGTAGCAGACGTGTGGAAACAGGCTAACATAGTTCCAATCTACAAAAGTGGCAGCAGGGAAGACCCCCTCAATTATAGACCTGTATCATTGACAAGTGTAATAGTGAAAGTATTGGAAAAGCTAATGAAAACTAAATGGGTAGAACACCTGGAGAGAAATGATATAATATCAGACAGACAGTATGGTTTTCGATCAGGAAGATCCTGTGTATCGAATTTACTCAGTTTCTATGATCGGGCCACAGAGATATTACAGGAAAGAGATGGCTGGGTTGACTGCATCTATCTGGACCTAAAAAAGGCTTTCGACAGAGTTCCACATAAGAGGTTGTTCTGGAAACTGGAAA
The DNA here is from genome assembly GCF_040958095.1 of Procambarus clarkii. NCBI lineage: Eukaryota > Metazoa > Arthropoda > Malacostraca > Decapoda > Cambaridae > Procambarus > Procambarus clarkii. The sequence continues at coordinate 18,512,518 of NC_091154.1, forward strand.
ATATTGGAGGGGTGACAGGTAAGCTTCTATCATGGATGAAAAATTTTCTGACTGATAGAAAAATGAGGGCAGTAATCAGAGGCAATGTATCGGAATGGAGAAATGTCACAAGTGGAGTACCACAGGGTTCAGTTCTTGCACCAGTGATGTTTATTGTGTACATAAATGATCTACCAGTTGGTATACAGAATTATATGAACATGTTTGCTGATGATGCTAAGATAATAGGAAGGATAAGAAATTTAGATGATTGTCATGTCCTTCAAGAAGACCGGGACAAAATAAGTATATGGAGCACCACTTGGCAAATGGAATTTAATGTTAATAAATGTCATGTTATGGAATGTGGAATAGGAGAACATAGACCCCACACAACCTATATATTATGTGAGAAATCTTTAAAGAATTCTGATAAAGAAAGAGATCTAGGAGTGGTTCTCGATAGAAAACTATCACCTGAGGACCACATTAAGAATATTGTGCAAGGAGCCTATGCAATGCTTTCTAACTTCAGAATTGCATTTAAATACATGGATGGCGATATACTAAAGAAATTGTTCATGACTTTTGTTAGGCCAAAGCTAGAATATGCAGCTGTTGTGTGGTGCCCATATCTTAAGAAGCACATCAACAAACTGGAAAAGGTGCAAAGACATGCTACTAAGTGGCTCCCAGAACTGAAGGGCAAGAGCTACGAGGAGAGGTTAGAAGCATTAAATATGCCAAAACTAGAAGACAGAAGAAAAAGAGGTGATATGATCACTACGTACAAAATAGTAACAGGAATTGATAAAATCGACAGGGAAGACTTCCTGAGACCTGGAACTTCAAGAACAAGAGGCCATAGATTTAAACTAGCTAAACACAGATGCCGAAGAAATATAAGAAAATTCACCTTCGCAAATAGAGTGGTAGACGGTTGGAACAAGTTAAGTGAGAAGGTGGTGGAGGCCAAGACCGTCAGTAGTTTCAAAGCGTTATATGACAAAGAGTGCTGGGAAGACGGGACACCACGAGCGTAGCTCTCATCCTGTAACTACACTTAGGTAATTACACTTAGGTAATTACACACACATTCTACGACCAGGCTACAAAAATAAGGCAAGAAAGAGAAGGGTGGGCAGACTGCATATTTTTGGATTGTCAGAAAGCCTTTGATACAGTGCCACACGCAAGAGGCTAGTGAAAAAGCTGGAGATGCAGACTGGAGTGAAAGGGAAGGTACTCCATTGGATACAGGAGTACCTAAGCAACAGGAGACAACGAGTCAGTGTGAGGGGTGAGGTCTCAGATTGGCGAGACGTTACGAGTGGAGTCCCGCAGGGGTCAATCCTTGGACCTATATTGTTTCTGATATATGTAAATGATCTCCCAGAGGGTATAGAATCGTTTCTCTCAATGTTTGCCGATGATGCAAAAATTATAAGGAGGATTGAAACTGAGGACGATAGTAGGAGGCTACAAGATGACCTAGACAGACTGAGTGAATGGTCCAACAAATGGCTGTTGAAGTTCAACCTGAGTAAATGCAAAGTAATGAAACTAGGCAGTGGAAATAGGAGGCCAGACACAGGATACAGACTAGGAGATGAAGTACTTAATGAAACGAACAGAGAGAAAGATCTAGGAGTTGATATCACACCAAACCTGTCTCCTGAAGCCCATATAAAAAGAATAACGTCTGCGACATATGCGAGGCTGGCTAACATCAGAACAGCGTTCAGGAACCTGTGTAAGGAATCATTCAGAATCTTGTACACCACATATGTAAGACTAATCCTGGAGTATGCGGCCCCAGCATGGAGCCCGTACCTTGTCAAGCACAAGACGAAGCTGGAAAAAGTCCAAAGGTATGCCACTAGACTAGTCCCAGAACTAAGAGGCATGAGTTACGAGGAAAGGCTGCGGGAAATGCACCTTACGACACTGGAAGACAGAAGAGTAAGGAGAGACATGAACACAACCTACAAAATCCTCAGAGGAATCGACTGGGTAAACAAGGATAAACTATTCAACACTGATGGGACGCGAACAAGGGGACACAGGTGGAAACTGAGTACCAACATGAGCCACAGGGACGTGAGAAGGAACTTTTTCAGTGTCAGAGTAGTTAACGGATGGAATGCATTAGGCAGTGATGTGGTGGAGGCTGACTCCATACACAATTTTAAATGTAGATATGATAGAGCCCAGTAGGCTCAGGAATCTGTACACCAGTTGATTGACAGTTGAAAGGCGGGACCAAAGAGCCAAAGTTCAACCCCCGCAAGCACAAATAGGTGAGTACAAATAGGTGAGTACACACACAAAGCTGAACACCTCACCTCCTCTCAACCCCATCCCACGTGCACACAGGTTCTCATTCTCTCTCTCTCTCTCTCTCTCTCTCTCTCTCTCTCTCTCTCTCTCTCTCTCTCTCTCTCTTGTTCTCTCTCTCTCTTGTTCTCTCTCTCTTGTTCTCTTTCTCTCTTGTTCTCTCTCTCTCTTGCTCTCTCTCTCTCTCCCTTGCTCTCTCTCTCTCTCTCTCCCTTGCTCTCTCTCTCTCTCTCCCTTGCTCTCTCTCTCTCCCTTGCTCTCTCTCTCCTCTCTCTCTCTCTCTCCCTTGCTCTCTCTCTCTCTCTCCCTTGCTCTCTCTCTTGACAAGGGGCAAAATGGCAGGAGGCCGCAACAGGGACACGGGAAACAGCCAAGGTGACCAAACAAAGGAAATGCTAACCCAAGTTCTGGAGGAATTCAGGAGGGAGATGAATGAAATGAGGATTACAATTAACAATCTGCAAAGTGAGGTGGCATCAGCAAGGGAGATCAAATCTCTCAGAGAAAAATAAAGAGACTGAGCATCAGATTATCATCCAAAGGGAAGGTGGGAATGTTACATTGGAAGGAAATGCCTCTGTACCTGAAACATTTGCGGAACAACAGAAAAAAAGAGCTCAGAAGCAATGGACACAGTGAGGGAGGTAGTGATGCAGGCAGCTACGTCACAGGAAGCAGCAAGGTGCACCACTCAACTGCTCGAAAGAAAAAGATCAGTGGTAGTTGTAGGCATCAAAAAACAGGAAGGATCCAACAGGCAAGAATGGAATGGCAAGGATAGAGAGGCAGTACATGGGCTACTGAAGGGGTTACAGATGGAAGGGGCTGTACATAACATTGAGAAGGTTTTCAGGTTGGGCTGGTACAACAAGGACAGAAACCGACTTGTAAAGGTGGTGTTTACAAACGAAACCACGAAGGAGGATATTCTCGAAAGGAAGAGTCGTCTGCAGCATGTGGAGGGATACAAAAATAGTATTCCTGCAGAGGGACAGGACGAAGGAGGAGAGAGCCAGGACCTAGATTCAGGAAGCTCCATGTATTTCTTCGTAAGTAGGTTTGCTACGAAGGTTCCTAAGTGTGCCCTAAGATGATGCTTAGGTGCAATTCAATAACGTCCACTTAGGAAGATATTTGTTGGTTCACCTGCATGCCGATAGAGGTCACTACTGTGTTTCGTTTGGCCAATCAGAGAGCAGCAACATTCTTCATATTGAAGATTTAGCGCTGGCTTATCGGAGCTCTACTGCCTCCTATTTACGTCGAATTTTCTTATAAAATTAGTATATTTCGAAGTAAAACTGTTTTTTTCAACTTCTACAGGCAGCACAAACATTGTAGTAAACAAATATGTTACAATTGTTGTTTACCTACGTAATTCTAAGAGATACTGTGTAGCTGTCCTTGTTGCTCGGAAGATGCGCTGACAATTATTGTATATATTTACTGAATTTACCCAAGGGCCACTAACTATCTAGTGGCCTCGACGAGGACAGAAAGCCGGCGGCTTGTTAAAGGGCCCGCCAATTGTCTTAATGATATTTTTTAGCTGGAATTTGGCATTTACTGCTTCAGCGGGTAGGCGGTTCCATGGGTTTATAACCCTCTTGGTGGAAAAAACATTTGTTTTCAGTCCTACTTGAGAGAACATACTCTCCAACACTATATCTGTGATTGCCCTGTTATCAGTGACTTTATACCAAATGGTATGAGGTATTTTGAGCTCTGTAACTACTTCATACACTCAGGAATATTGGAAGATATTCTTGTGCTGGCAAAATCTTGTGCAGATTTTGCCAGTGGAGGCTAATAGATCAGCATTAAGTATTTTGTTCTCTCCTAATTCCATGTATGACTGGCCATCCTGTGAGGTGAGGATGTTGGATGAGCTTGTAGCTGGTTTTTGATCTACACTGTGTGGTCCTTTATACAGAATAGGGAAGCAGCACATTGCTGTGTATACCTAAACATGTTAAAAAATACATTGTTTGAGAGGAGTCTTTCCCTATAATGATCCCTTCTCTCTCTCTGAACTTCGTTCTGCCCTGGCCCTCTGCGGTTCTACGGCAGCGGGCTCTGATGGTATTCATTATGAGATGCTTCGCCATCTCCCTCCGTGTATGTCTCGGTATTTACTGAGTCTGTATAATCGGATCTGGGAGTCGTCGTCAGTCCCTGAGGACTGGCTCGATGCCGTTGTCCTCCCTGTTCACAAACCAGGGTCTCTGGGTACTTCCCCTCAGGACTTTCGCCCTATTGCCCTCACAAGTTGTGTCTGCAAACTCTTTGAACGTATGGTTAACGTTCGTCTGATGTGGTTCCTGGAACACCATCACCTCCTCTCCCCTTCTCAATTTGGTTTCCGCAAGTGCCGCAGCACGACAGATGTCCTGGTGAACTTGGAGGTCTATATTCGTACTGATTTTGCTGCGAAGACTTCAGTTGTTGCCGTCCTTTTTGACCTGGAAAAGGCTTCCGACACCACTCGGCGATACCATATTCTATCTCAACTTCATTCTTTTGGCCTTCGTGGTCATCTCCCTCTCTTTCTCCGCAGCTTCCTCTCTCGTCGTTCCTTTCGGGTGTGCCTTGGTACCGCTCTCTCTGCCTCTTTTCAGCAGTACGAAGGTGTGCCCCAGGGTAGTGTTCTGAGCACTACTCTTTTTCTGGTTGCCCTCAATGGTCTTCTTTCTTCTCTTCCTTCAGGTGTCTTCTCCGCTCTCTACGTCGATGATCTTAACCTTTGCTGTCAGGGTGATGATTCGCCTCTCCTTCAGCGCCAGCTTCAACTTGCAATTGATGCTGTGTCGTCTTGGGCCACCGATCATGGCTTCAAGTTCTCTACTTCTAAGACTTGTGCCATGACTTTTACGCGGAAACTGGTCGTTCTTCGTTCCTCTTTGTCACTTTATGGTCATCCCCTTGAGTACAAAGATTCCGCGAAGCTTTTGGGGTTATTCCTTGACACTCGTTTGTCTTGGTCTCCCCATATCTCTTACCTTCGTGTTGAATGCTCTAAGGCCCTTAACCTACTTAAGGTTTTGTCCCCTACTTCTTGGGAAGCGGATAGGCGCACTCTCCTTGCTTTACATTCCTCTCTCGTCCTGTCTAAACTCGATTATGGTTGCCCTGCTTACTCGTCTGCTTCTCCTTCTACTCTTCGCCGTCTTGATGCTTTGCACCATACTGGGTTGCGCCTCAGTTCTGGTGCCTTTCGTTTGACTCCCGTCCTTAGCTTGTATGTTGACACTGGCTTCCTGTCTCTCCAGGACCGCTGTGATCGCTACTGTCTTCGCTATCTTGCGCGGTCCTTACAACATCCTTCCTCTAGCCTCTGTCGTGCTTTAACTTTTACCCCTCCTGCGGTTCCTGTTCCTCTTCACCACCTCCCTCTTTCTGTCCGGTTATCTCGCCTACAGGATTCTCTTTCCGTTCGTATTTCTAATGTTTCTCCTCGTGTTGTTCCTTCTTTGCCCCCGTGGAGAGTCCCTCTTCTGCGGTTTTGTACTTCCTTGACCCGTATCAATAAAGATTTTACTCCTCCTACGGTTCTAAAACGCCTTTTCCTTGAGCACTTTTCTTCTCCCGCTCAGTTTCTGTCTTCACCGATGGGTCTAAGTCTGCGGATGGTGTTGGTTACTCTGTTGTTTTCCCCTCCCCGCTTAGCTCGTTGTCGCCGTGTGGGGGCTTAGTGGGCGGCTGCCGGAGTGTGATGCTCCTTGGGACAGTCCTCTGTCCTTTTCTAGCCTTGTGCTCCTGCTGCCGTCCTCTCCAATTCTGCTGGGCATCTTTTCCTTTTCCTTCTGTTTCGTTTTTCTCCCCCCTCTTCTCCTATCTGCTTGCCGTTTCCTGCCGACCTTTTGCTCGTTCTGGTTCTTCCCTTGGACTTCTTCTATTTTGACGCCCGGGTGCTTGAGGAGGCATACTCTTGCACCCGTAGAACTGCAGTACCCGACGTCGAGAGCAAGGGGAACCTTTTATTGTCAATCCCCACTTCGTCACTGAACCCGATCTCGACGGACTGTCGGTTTCTTAAGGAGGCGTTTGTGGGGCGTATACTCACGACGCACCCCTAGGAGGCCCCGACAAGATCGGCGATAGCTTCTTGTTGGGTGTCCTGCCTCTAATTGTGGCTCCATGGTGGGTGTGGGGGCACATTCGTGAAGTGAATTCGTATTTCGTCACGATGATAACCCCTGTTTCGGCTGCTTCTGGTTTACCTTCTCAGGCTCGTGGGGTGGGCGACCAAGCCCCCGTATTGGAAGACCGGGCTCTGTCGCCTCCGCTGCATTGGGCCCCGACCTTGCTCTTCCTTTGGCCTCTCCGACTCCTTCCCCTGGCTTCCCTCCCTCCTCTGTGGTTGGGTCGAGCCCCAAGCCCCCAGTGGTGACTACCTCGTCCCCTGGCGCGGCTCCTTCTCTAGTTGTAACTACTGCGCCTTTTAACCCCTCTCTCTCTGGGGGTTCTCACCGCCGTCCTCGTCACGGCCGCCCTTGCTCGATTCCTTCCAGTTCTGCTAACTATCAAGCCTTGTTTGGTCCCGCTTCGTGGGCCAAATATTTTGATCTCCTCCCTCTTGATTCTGCGCCTCCTGACGATTTCTCCCTCCATCGACATCTCATTGATTCCGTGGATGCCTCCATTACTTTCAACCCTACTCGTCTCGGTACACGTGTCGTTGCTGCTCCTTCTCAGGATGCTGCTTCCCGCTTGGCTGCCTTATCCTGCCTTGGCGAGACCCCCGTTCGGGTCTCGAAGAACGCTCAGTTGAATGACAGTGTTGGCACTATTTTGCTCCCGCCCCATGTTGCGACCGGTGTTCGGGACCTGCGCGACTGCCACGACGATATTCGACATATCCTCGCTGCCCAGGGACTTTCTATTCTCCAGGTGGACACGTTTACTCGTCCCCCTCGTGGTAGTCGCCGTCAACCCCTCCGGGTTGTGAAGATTACCTTTGATGGTAGGACCCTTCCACCCTCTGTCATTCTTGCTGGTGCCAGGTGCTCTGTCCAGGAGTACATTCCTTCTCCTCGGCTCTGCAACAAGTGCTGGAGGTTTGGGCATGGTGCCCTCCGCTGCTCCGGGACTGTCTCTCTCTGTCCTTTGTGTGGATGGCGAAGGTCACTCTAAGTCGGAGTGCGCTTCTCCCCAGGCTCGTTGCCTCAACTGCGGTGAGGCCCATCCTACCTTCTCCCGTGCGTGTGTCCATTACAAGCTTGAGGCAGCCGTCCTCAACTTGAAGCACCGGGAGCGTTTATCTTTTCCTGAGGCGAGGACGCCAGGTTCGCCGGCTCCCGCCTTATGCTAATATCTCTTATAGCTCGCGTGTTGCGCTCTTCCTCTCCTCGTCCTTCCCTGCCTTCCTCAGACTCACAACCGTTTCCAGGCCTTGGACCCTGATGCGCCCACTGCCCCCTCCTCTGTCCCTTTGGGTTCTCTCCCGAAGGATCCTCCTCCTGGTCCTCTGTCTGGGGTTCCCCTTCCTTCTACCCGGTCTGTCGTGTCTTCTGTGTCTCCTTCCTCGTCCCCCTCCGATCCTCCTTCCCATCCTCTTCCTCCATCTATCGGCTCTCCCCGCCTGCCTATCGGTGCGGGCGGATGTCCATCACTCTCCTAACGCCCGTCGTGTGTGCTCTCGATTCGGCTTCTCCTGTTGAGACACTGGAAGTCCGTTGCCCGGTACGTAGTTGCTGGGACACCGGTCTCTTTAAGTCAGAAGCGTAAGCCTGGCTCCTCTCCTTCCTCTTCCCCGGCGGGTAAGAAGGCTTCGCTTTCTTCCTCAGCTCCTCCTTCCTGGCTCTGTTGCTCCTTCCACTCCCGTTTCAGTGCTTGCGCCCCCTGTTCCTGCTATGGAGGTTTCTTTGGCCCCTGCTTCCCTTTCGGTTGCTGCTCTTGCTGGGGTGCGCTCCTCTCTTTCTACTCCCCCTCTTCCTGCTGCTGTCCTTGACTGCTCCTCTCCAGTTGTCTCCTCCTCCTCCTCCTCCTCCTCCTCCGGACCCTGCCCGCCCACCTCTGATCTGTTCTCCCGTTTCCTTCCCTCCGTCTTTGCTCAGTTTACCCATGCCCCCTAACCCTGACTTTGCTGACCCTGATCCCGACCCTGATATTCTTTAACGTGCTCTGTTGCTCTTTCGCCTTTGTTTCTTCCTTGTTCTCTGTTTTTGTCCTTTCTCTTCTCGTCGTTGTCCATTCTTCAATGGAACGTTCGAGGTTATTACGCCAATTTCCTCGAACTCCAACTTCTGGTTTCGCGGTTTTCGCCCCTTTGTGTCTGTCTCCAGGAGCCAATGCTTGGTGCTCGTCCTGGTCGTTTTCGTGGCTATTCCTTTCTCTCCCCCCCCCCCAGCCATTGCTGGGGCTTCTAATTCTTCTGCTCTCTTGATTCGGGCTGATGTTCCCTTTGTTCCTTTACTTTTTCCTTCGCCTCTCCATTGTTCTGCTGCTCGTATCTTTGTGGGAAATGGTACACAGTTTGTTCCATTTATCTCCCCCCGAGTGTCCCGCTCTCTCTTCCTGATTTGAAACACCTCCTAGACTCCTTGCCGGAGCCTGTGCTCCTGCTGGGTGACTTCAATTGTCGTCATTCTCTTTGGGGTGACGTTCTGACGAATACCCGGGGTCGCCTCCTTGAGCCGTTTCTCCTCTCTTCTTCCCTGTCTCTTCTGAATTCTGGATGAGCCCACTCATTTGGACTCTCGGAACTCGCACCCTTTCTTGTCTTGATCTTTCTCTCTGCTCTTCCTTCTCTTTACTTAGATTTCACATGGCAGGTTCTTGATGACCTCCATGGAAGTGATCATTTCCCCATCCTTGTTTCCTTTTTCTCTTTTCGCCCTTCCCTCTCTTTCCCTAGGTGGCAGTTTGCTAAGGCGGACTGGACCCTAGTTTTCCCTCAGTGCTACTCTCTCTGACCTCTCCCTTCTGCCCCTCTCTCGCGCTCTCCTCCTTTTTCATGACACTGTCTTCGACGCTGCTCTCCGCTCTATTCCTCGCTCTTCCTCTCGGGGTCCACGGAAGTGCGTTCCCTGGTGGAATGCGGACTGTGCTCGGGCTGTCTGCTGTAAGCGTGCAGCCTGGAAGAAGGCACCGCCGTAGGCAGACGACCGATTCTTTTCTTTTCTTTCGGAAAGCGAGTGCGGTGGCCCGTAGGGCCATCCGTACGGCTAAACGTGAATGTTGGGCATCTTATGTCTCGACAATTACGTCCGAAACCCCTCTGGCCCAGATCTGGAAGCGTATCCGCAAGATAGCGGGCAAGTTCGTTCCCGATGTTTCACCGGTCCTTCACCTCCATGATACTCTTGTGGCGGACCCGTTGCAGGTCGCTTCCTGAACTGGGTTCCCACTTTTCTTCTGTTAGCTCTGGTCTTCATCTTCCCCAATCTTTCCTTCTTCGTAAACCTGTCCTTGAGTCTCGTCCTTTAGATTTCTGCACTCATCTTCAGCTTCCCTATAATGATCCCTTCTCTCTCTCTGAACTTCGTTCTGCCCTGGCCCTCTGCGGTTCTACTGGCGGCGGGCTCCGATGGTATTCATTATGAGATGCTTCGCCATCTCCCTCCGAGCACGTCTCAGTATTTACTGAGTCTGTATAATCGGATCTGGGAGTCGTCGTCATGTCCCTGAGGACTGGCTCGATGCCGTTGTCCTCCCTGTTCGCAAACCAGGGTCTCTGGGTACTTCCCCTAAGGACTTTCGCCCTATTGCTCTCACAAGTTGTGTCTGCAAACTCTTTGAACAGTATGGTTAACGTTCGTCTGATGTGGTTCCTGGAACACCATCACCTCCTCTCCCCTTCTCAATTTGGTTTCCGCAAGTGCCGCAGCACGACAGATGTCCTGGTGAACTTGGAGGTCTATATTCGTACTGCTTTTGCTGCGAAGACCTCCGTTGTTGCCATCCTTTTTGACCTAGGAAAAGGCTTACGACACCACTTGGCGTTATCATATCCTATCTCAACTTCATTCCTTTGGCCTTCGTGGTCATCTCCCTCTCTTTCTCCGCAGCTTCCTCTCTCGTCGTTCCTTTCGGGTGCGCCTTGGTACCGCTCTCTCTCCCTCTTTTCAGCAATACGAAGGTGTGCCCCAGGGTAGTGTTCTGAGCGCTACTCTTTTTCTGGTTGCCCTCAATGGTCTTCTTTCCTCTCTTCCTTCTGGTGTCTTCTCTGCTCTCTATGTCGATGATCTTACCCTTTGTTGTCAGGGTGATGATTCGCCTCTCCTTCAACGCCGGCTTCAACTTGCAATTGATGCCGTGTCGTCTTGGGCCACAGGTCATGGCTTCAAGTTCTCTACTTCTAAGACTTGTGCCATGACTTTCACGCGGAAACGGGTTGTTCTTCGTCCCTCTTTGTCACTTTATGGTCATTCCCTTGAATACAAAGATTCCGCGAAGCTTTTGGGGTTATTCCTTGACACTCGTTTGTCTTGGTCTCCCCTATATCTCTTACCTCCATGTGTTGAGTGCTCTAAGGCCCTTACCCTCCTTCGGGTCTTGTCCCATACTTCTTGGGGGGCAGATAGGCGCACTCTCCTTGCTTTACATTCCTCTCTCGTCCTGTCTAAGCTCGATTATGGTTGCCCTGCTTACTCGTCTGCTTCTCCTTCTACTCTTCGCCGTCTTGATGCTTTGCACCATACTGGGTTGCTCCTCAGTTCTGGTGCCTTTCGTTCGACTCCCATCCTTAGCTTGTATGTTGACACTGGCTTCCTGTCTCTCCAGGACCGCCGTGATTCGCTACTGTCTTCGCTATCTTGCGCGGTCCTTGCAACATCCTTCCTCTCGCCTCTGTCGTGCTTTAACTTTTACCCCTCCTGCGGTTCCTGTTCCTCTTCACCACCTCCCTCTTTCTGTCCGGTTATCTCGCCTACAGGATTCTCTTTCCGTTCGTCTTTCAGATGTTTCTCCTCGTGTTGTTCCTTCTTTGCCCCCGTGGAGGGTCCCTCTTCTGCGGTTTTGTACATCCTTGACCCGTATCACTTAAAGCTTTTACCCCTCCTACGGTTCTAAAACTGCCTTTTCCTCGAGCACTTTTCTTCTCACTCCCAGCTCCGTTTCTGTCTTCACCGATGGGTCTAAGTCAGCGGACGGTGTTGGCTACTCTGTTGTTTTTCCTGATCGCACTTATATGTGTCGCTTGCCTCCGGAGACTAGCATCTTTACAGCGGAACTTTATGCTATTCTCTATGCTCTTCGTCTCCTGCTTTCTCGTTGTCAGTCTTCCTTTGTGGTTGTTGTTGACTCTCGTAGTGCCCTCATGGCTCTCGGGTCCTTAATCCGGTTCATCCAGTAGTTGTCGAGATCCAGCATTGGCTGTTTCTCGTTCACAGTAAATTTAAGTCGGTTGAGTTTTGTTGGGTTCCCAGCCATATTGGTGTGTCTTTAAATGAGCGTGCGGATGCTGCCTGCCAAGGAAGCTGTCCGCTCATTGTCCCATCTCTCGCTAAAGGCATTCCGTATTCCGACTTTTACCCGGTTATCCATTCCTCAGTCCTTACCCGTTGGCAGGCTTCTTGGTTGTCTGTTACTGGTAACAAGCTACGTACTCTTAAATGTTGTGTTTCCTCGTGGCCGTCCTCCTTCCACCGTAACCGGCGGTGGGAAACAGCTCTGGCGAGGTTGCGTATTGGCCATACTCGCTTAACCCATGGTCACTTGATGGAGCGCCGCCCTGCTCCTTATTGTCCCTAGTTGCATTGTCCCTCTTACGGTCAGTGCATGTCCTTCTTGAATGTCCTGACTTCCAGGACGAGCGTGTGTCTTGCTTTCCGACCGCCCCTCGCGGTCACCTTGTCCCTCAATAGAAGTTCTTGGTGACTCGGATACTTTTGATATCGTTCGCCTTATGCGTTTTTGTTCTCGTATTGGCATCCTTGGTGATATTTAGCGCCCTCTGATTATTTGTGCACATTTGATGGTGCTACATAGCCTTCCCGGTTTGGTGCCTTCTTTTGATAATTACTTTACTTTGACATGATTCGAGAGGTCATTCCACATTCTGAGTCCCTTGATTTGTAGAGCACTTCTAGTTTGGTTACACACAGCCAAATTGTGTAACAGGAAGAGGTCTTGGACACAAATTTGTTCCATGCTAAATGTAGAGGAATCAGCCGAGTATTCCTCAAATAAAATAAGTTGCCTCGGCTTATAAGGTAAATAAAATATGCATTTCTCAAATAAGTAGCTGCCTCACCTCACTGCCTTACTGCTACATAGCCTTCCCGGCATGGTGCCTTCTTTTGATAATTACTTGTTCCACACCCAAGTTGTGTAACAGGAAGAGGTCTTGGACCCCTACTTCCCTCTTCCCTTTTTTAATAGTCTATATAGTCATAATTATAGCTTTAAGTATTCAATGAATAAAGATTTTGACATTTTTACCCTTCTCCTTACCTAACATCATTTGTGCAGCATATTTTTATTTTGTCTTACCCAGATTTAATTTCAAAATAAAACCAAACTAAATAAATTAGAAATGGGTATGTATAGCTAAGGTACACCCTTACTACTAAGTGAACAGGGGCATTTGGTGATAGTAAATGATCCCATCAGGCAGGGCTCATCACCTTCTCTCATATTTCATGTTCACCAGTGTTTGTTTACTTAATAACTACGGGTATAATATCTTGCTATTATAAAACTAATTCTACTATCATAAAAGACATTTACTTTTAAGTTTCAAGCAGAGAATGCATATATAACTGACATGAAGGACTCCTTTTCACTAGATTAAATTTTTATAATCTTTTGTTTATGTTCCAAAATCTTAAAATCTATCCCAGTGTTATGTAGTAGAGAAAAATTGAGTTATATCCAGTTTACGTAAAACTACGAGTGGTCGAAACCACTCTTAGATCCCGGAATGAACTTACGAAGGTTTTTCCACTTAGTGTAGCTACCTGAATACCGACGTAGCCGCCACGAATGGCGCTAAGAAAGAAAACATTCGTAGCTAAGAAGAATAACCTTCCTAAGTACCTTCCTGAATCTGGCCCCAGGGCAGCAGAGGCAAGGAGGAAGCGCAGGGAGAGAGGAGCAAACCAGGAAATCACAGCCCCCAACACAACAGTCTCAGAGACAAGACGGGAACCCAAAACCAGCATCCCAGCAATACCAGAGGGGAGGGCAACACCACCACCCCCCTCTGCATAGAAACCCCTCCCTTCCCCTCACCCTACCTGCCCCCATCCCAACCCTCCCTCCCCCCCCCACCCCATTCTGACCCTGACACCCCATCCCCATTCCCATCATGTCCCCCCTCCCACCTTTCCCCCCTTCCCCCTTCATCCCATACCCTCCCTATCCCTCCTCCCCCCTCACCCCGTATCCTCCATGTCCCCCCTATCTCCTTAACCCACATCCCTACCTGTCCCCCCTTCCCTTAAACCCCCACCCCCCCACCCCAAAATCCTCTGAGAACCTGCAAACCACCTCACAGATCTTCTCACCCACGGAACAGCTTCCCACACCAGCAGAATGCTCGCCAAGAAAGGGACATGAAAATGAACAGAAGAAAGTGAGCTTTAAGGCGATGTACACTAACATAGATGGGATTACAAATAAAACAAGTGAACTTGGAGAATGGGCACTAGAAGAAAACCCAGACATAATAGCACTCACAGAAACAAAGCTAACGAAAATCATAACAAACGCAGTGTTTCCACAGGGCTCCCCCTCCCCTTCCGGCCCGTTGGCGTCGTGAGGGGGCTTGGTGGACGGCTGCCGGAGTGTGATGCTCCGTTGGGCAGTCCTCTGTCCTTTTCTGGCCTTGCACTCCTGCTGCTGTCTTCTCCAATTGTGCCGGATCGCTTTTCCTTTTCCTTATGTTTCGTTTTTCTCCCCCCTCTTCTCCTATCTGCTTCTCGTTTCCTGCCGACCTTTTGCTTGTTTTGGATTATTTCTTTGGACTTCTTTTATTTTGACGCCCGGGTGCTTGAGGAGGCATACTCTTGCACCCGTAGAACTGTAGTACCCGACGTCTCGAGCGAGGGGAACCTTTTATTGTCAATCCCCCTTTCGTCGCTGAACCCGATCTCGACGGACTGACGGTTCTTAAGGTGGCGTTTGTGGGGCGTATACTCACGACGCACCCCTAGGGGGCCCCGGCATGATCGGCGATAGCTTCCTGTTGGGTGTCCTGCCTCTAATTGTGGCTCCATGGTGGGTATGGGGGCACATTCGTGGATGAATTTGTCACTTTTCGTCTCTATGTCGTTGAATGTTTCCGTTGTACCCTCTCAGGCTCGTGGGGTGGGCGACCAAGCCCCGAGTCGGCCTGTATTGGAAGACCAGGCTCTGTAGCTCCCACTGCGTTGGGCCCCGACCTTGCTCCTCCTTTGACCGTCCTGACTTCTTCCCCCAGCTCCCCTCCCTCCTCTGAGGTTGGGTCGAGTCTCCAGCCCCCGGTGGTGACCACTTCGTCCCCTGGTGTGGCTAAGTCTTTCGTTGTGACTACTGCGCCTTTTGACCCCTCTCTCTCTAGGGGTTCTCAACGCCGTTCGCGCCCCAACCGCACTCGCTCGATTCCTTCCCGTGCTGATGCGTATCAGGCCTTGTTTGGTCCTGCTTCATGGGCCAAATACTTTGATCTCCTCCCTCTTGATTCTGCGCCTCCTGACGATTTCTCCCTCCATCGGCATCTTGTAGATTCCGTGGATGCGTGTGCTACTTTCAACCCCACTCGTCTCGGTACACGTGTCGTTGCTGCTCCTTCTCAGGATGCGGCTTCCCGCTTGGCTGCCTTATCTTGCCTTGGCGAGATCCCTGTTCGGGTCTCCAAGAACGTTCAGATGAATTCCAGTGTTGGCACTATTCTCCTCCCACCCCATGTTGCAACCGGTGTTCGGAATCTGCAGGATTGCCACGATGATATTCGGCATATCCTTGATGCCCAAGGCCATTCTGTCCTCCACGTTGACTCGTTTACTCGTCCCCCTCGTGGTCGTCGCCGTCAACCCCTTCGCGTTGTGAAGATCACCTTTGATGGTAGGACCCTTCCATCCTCTGTCATTCTTGCTGGTGCTAGGTGCTCTGTCCAGGAGTATATTCCTTCTCCTCGACTTTGTAATAAGTGCTGGAGGTTTGGGCATGGTGCCCTCCGCTGCTCTGGGACTGTCTCTCTCTGTCCTTTGTGTGGGAGTGAAGGTCACTCTAAGTCGAAGTGCACTTCTCCCCAAGCTCGCTGCCTCAACTGCGGTGAGGCCCATCCTACGTTCTCCCGTGCCTGTGTCCATTACAAGCTTGAGGCGGCCGTCCTTAACCTGAAGCACCGGGAGCGTTTGTCTTTTCCTGAGGCAAGGCGCCAGGTTCGCCGGCTCCCGCCTTATACTAACATCTCTTATGCTCGCGTGTTGCGCTCTTCCTCTCCTCGTCCTTCCCCCCTTCCTCAGACTCTCAACCGTTTCCGGGCCTTGGACCCTGATACGCCCACTGCCCCCTCCTCTGTTCCTTTGAGTTCTTTCCCGAGGGGTCCCCCTCCTGGTCCTCTGTCTGGGGTTCCCCTTCTTTCAACCCGGTCTGTCATGTCTCCTGTGTCTTCTTCCTTGTCCCCCTCCGATCCTCCTTCCCATCCTCTTCCTCCATCTATCGGCTCTCCCCGCCGCTTGTCGGTGCAGGCGGATGTCCATCGCTCTCCTAACGGCCGTCGTGTGTGCTCTCGTTCGGCTTCTCCTGTTGAGACACTGGAATCCGTTGCCCGGTACGTAGTTGCTGGGACACCTGTCTCTTTAAGTCAGAAGCGTAAGCCTGGCTCCTCTCCTTCCTCTTCCCCGGCGGGTAAGAAGGCTTCGCTTTCTTCCTTAGCTCCTACTTCTGGCTCTGTTGCTCCTTCCCCTCCCGTTTCAGTGGTTGCGCCCCCTGTTCCTGCTATGGAGGTTTCTTTGGCCCCTGCTTCCCTTTCGGTTGCTGCTCTTGCTGGGGTGCGCTCCCCTCTTTCTACTCCCCCTCTTCCAACTGCTGTCCTTGACTGCTCCTCTCCGTTGTCTCCTCCTCCTCCTCCTCCTCTGGACCCCGCCCGCCCACCTCTGATCTGTTCTCCCGTTTCCTTCCCTCCGTCTTTGCTCAGTTTACCCATGCCCCCTAACCCTGACTTTGCTGACCCTGATCCCGACCCTGATATTCTTTAACGTGCTCTGTTGCTCTTTCGCCTTTGTTTCTTCCTTGTTCTCTGTTTTTGTCCTTTCTCTTCTCGTCGTTGTCCTTTCTTCAATGGAACGTTCGAGGTTATTACGCCAATTTCCTCGAACTCCAACTTCTGATTTCGCGGTTTTCGCCCCTTTGTGTCTGTCTCCAGGAGCCAATGCTTGGTGCTCGTCCTGGTCGTTTTCGTGGCTATTCCTTTCTCTCCCCCCCCCCCAGCCATTGCTGGGGCTTCTAATTCTTCTGCTCTCTTGATTCGTGCAGATGTTCCCTTTGTTCCTTTACTTTTTCCTTCGCCTCTCCATTGTTCTGCTGCTCGTATCTTTGTGGGGAAATGGTACACAGTTTGTTCCATTTATCTCCCCCCGAGTGTCCCGCTCTCTCTTCCTGATTTGAAACACCTCCTAGACTCCTTGCCGGAGCCTGTGCTCCTGCTGGGTGACTTCAATTGTCGTCATTCTCTTTGGGGTGACGTTCTGACGAATACCCGGGGTCGCCTCCTTGAGCCGTTTCTCCTATCTTCTTCCCTGTCTCTTCTGAATTCTGGTGAGCCCACTCATTTGGACTCTCGGACTCGCACCCTTTCTTGTCTTGATCTTTCTCTCTGCTCTTCTTCTCTTTACTTAGATTTCACGTGGCAGGTTCTTGATGACCTCCATGGAAGTGATCATTTCCCCATCCTTGTTTCCTTTTTCTCTTTTCGCCTTTCCCTCTCTTTCCCTGGGTGGCAGTTTGCTAAGGCAGACTGGACCCTATTTACCCTCAGTGCTGCTCTCTCTGACCTCTCCCTTCTGCCTCTCTCTCGCGCTCTCCTCCTTTTTCATGACACTGTCTTCAACGCTGCCCTCCGCTCTATTCCTCGCTCTTCCTCTGGGGGTCCACGGAAGTGCGTTCCCTAGTGGAATGCGGACTGTGCTCGGGCTGTCCGCTGTAAGCGTGCAGCCTGGAAGAGGCACTGCCGTAGGCAGACGACCGATTCTTTTCTTTTCTTTCGGAAAGCGAGTGCGGTGGCCCGTAGGGCCATCCGTACGGCTAAACGTGAATGTTGGGCATCTTATGTCTCAACAATTACGTCCGAAACCCCTCTGGCCCAGATCTGGAAGCGTATCCGCAAGATAGCGGGTAAGTTCGTTCCCGATGTTTCACCGGTCCTTCACCTCCATGATACTCTTGTGGCGGACCCGTTGCAGGTCGCTTCCGAACTGGGTTCCCACTTTTCTTCTGTTAGCTCTGGTCTTCATCTTCCCCAATCTTTCCTTCTTCGTAAACCTGTCCTTGAGTCTCGTCCTTTAGATTTCTGCACTCATCTTCAGCTTCCCTATATGACTTCCCTATATATCCCAAACAATGGGCAGAGTTTCTTTCACCCTATGCCCCTGTTACCTAGCAGTAAAATTGGTACCTGGGTGTTAGTCAGCTGTCACGGGCTGCTTCCTGGGGGTGGAGGCCTGGTCGAGGACCGGGCCGCGGGGACACTAAAAAGCCCCGAAATCATCTCAAGATAACCTCAAGATAACCTGCCCTGGCCCTCTGCGGTTCTACGGCGGCGGGCTCCGATGGTATTCATTGTGAGATGCTTCGCCATCTCCCTCCGAGCACGTCTCAGTATTTACTGAGTCTGTATAATCGGATCTGGGAGTCGTCGTCAGTCCCTGAGGACTGGCTCGATGCCGTTGTCCTCCCTGTTCGCAAACCGGGGTCTCTGGGTACTTCCCCTAAGGACTTTCGCCCTATTGCTCTCACGAGTTGTCTGCAAACTCTTTGAACGTATGGTTAACGTTCGTCTGATGTGGTTCCTGGAACACCATCACCTCCTCTCCCCTTCTCAATTTGGTTTCCGCAAGTGCCGCAGCACGACAGATGTCCTGGTGAACTTGGTGGTCTATATTCGTACTGCTTTTGCTGGGAAGACCTCCGTTGTTGCCGTCCTTTTTGACCTGGAAAAGGCTTACGACACCACTTGGCGTTATCATATCCTATCTCAACTTCATTCTTTTGGCCTTCGTGGTCATCTCCCTCTCTTTCTCCGCAGCTTCCTCTCTCGTCGTTCCTTTCGGGTGCGCCTTGGTACCGCTCTCTCTCCCTCTTTTCAGCAATACGAAGGTGTGCCCCAGGGTAGTGTTCTGAGCACTACTCTTTTTCTGGTTGCCCTCAATGGTCTTCTTTCCTCTCTTCCTTCTGGTGTCTTCTCCGCTCTCTATGTCGATGATCTTACCCTTTGTTGTCAGGGTGATGATTCGCATCTCCTTCAACGCCGGCTTCAACTTGCAATTGATGCCGTGTCGTCTTGGGCCACTGATCATGGCTTCAAGTTCTCTACTTCTAAGACTTGTGCCATGACATTTACGCGGAAACGGGTTGTTCTTCGTCCCTCTTTGTCACTTTATGGTCATCCCCTTGAATACAAAGATTCCGCGAAGTTTTTGGGGTTATTCCTTAACACTCGTTTGTCTTGGTCTCCCCATATCTCTTACCTCCGTGTTGAGTGCTCTAAGGCCCTTACCCTCCTTCGGGTCTTGTCCCATACTTCTTGGGGGGCAGATAGGCGCACTCTCCTTGCTTTACATTCCTCTCTCGTCCTGTCTAAGCTCGATTATGGTTGCCCTGCTTACTCGTCTGCTTCTCCTTCTACTCTTCGCCGTCTTGATGCTTTGCACCATACTGGGTTGCGCCTCAGTTCTGGTGCCTTTCGTTCGACTCCCGTCCTTAGCTTGTATGTTGACACTGGCTTCCTGTCTCTCCAGGACCGCCGTGATCGCTACTGTCTTCACTATCTTGCGCGGTCCTTGCAACATCCTTCCTCTCGCCTCTGTCGTGCTTTAACTTTTACCCCTCCTGCGGTTCCTGTTCCTCTTCACCACCTCCCTCTTTCTGTCCGGTTATCTCGCCTGCAGGATTCTCTTTCCGTTCGTATTTCTGATGTTTCTCCTCGTGTTGTTCCTTCTTTGCCCCCGTGGAGGGTCCCTCTTCCGCGGTTTTGTACATCCTTGACCCGTATCACTAAAGCTTTTACCCCTCCTACGGTTCTAAAACGCCTTTTCCTCGAGCACTTTTCTTCTCACTCCCGCTCCGTTTCTGTCTTCACCGATGGGTCTAAGTCAGCGGACGGTGTTGGCTACTCTGTTGTTTTTCCTGATCGCACTTATATGTGTCGCTTGCCTCCGGAGACTAGCATCTTTACAGCGGAACTTTATGCTATTCTCTATGCTCTTCGTCTCCTACTTTCTCGTTGTCAGTCTTCCTTTGTAGTTGTTGTTGACTCTCGTAGTGCCCTCATGACTCTCGGGTCCTTTAATCCAGTTCATCCAGTGGTTGTCGAGATCCAGCATTGGCTGTTTCTCGTTCACAGTAAATTTAAGTCGGTTGAGTTTTGTTGGGTTCCCAGCCATATTGGTGTGTCTTTAAATGAGCGTGCGGATGCTGCCGCCAAGGAAGCTGTCCGCTCTTGTCCCATCTCTCGTAAGGGCATTCCGTATTCCGACTTTTACCCGGTTATCCATTCCTCAGTCCTTACCCGTTGGCAGGCTTCTTGGTTGTCTGTTACTGGTAACAAGCTACGTACTCTTAAATGTTGTGTTTCCTCGTGGCAGTCCTCCTTCCACCGTAACCGGCGGTGGGAGACTGCTCTGGCGAGGTTACGTATTGGCCATACTCGCTTAACCCATGGTCACTTGATGGAGCGCCGCCCTGCTCCTTATTGTCCTAGTTGCATTGTCCCTCTTACGGTCGTGCATGTCCTTCTTGAATGTCCTGACTTCCAGGACGAGCGTATGTCTTGCTTTCCGACCGCCCCTCGCGGTCACCTGTCCCTCGATAGAATTCTTGGTGACTCGGATACTTTTGATATCGTTCGCCTTATGCGTTTTTGTTCTCGTATTGGCATCCTTGGTGATATTTAGCGCCCTCTGATTATTTTGCGTCTTTGATGGTGCTACATAGCCTTCCCGGTTTGGTGCCTTTTTTTGATAATTACTTCCACAGGGCTACTATGTAGTGAGGAAAGAGAGAGGAGGAGGTGGTGTAGCTTTGCTACTAAGAGAAGGTTGGAGTTTCGAAGAGATGGCAATTCAGAACTGTGAAGGTTTCAGTGACTACATATCAGGCACCATAGCAACTGGAGGACAGAAAATTATAATAGTAGTCATATATAACCCCCTACCGAATGACAGAAGACCCAGACAGGAATATGATAGAAACAACTTGGCCACCATCAATATAATAGAGAGAGCGGCTTCTGTGGCTAGCAGGAACTGATCCAGACTTCTAATCATGGGAGACTTCAACCACGGGAAGATAGATTGGGGGAACAGAGACCCACATGTAGGCCCAGACACATGGAGAGCTAAGCTGCTGGATGTGGCAACAAGAAACTTTCTAAGTCAACACGTCAAGGGACCGACAAGAATGAAAGGAGGGGATGAACCAGCCTTGCTTGATCTGATATTTACCCTTAATGAGTCGGATATAAGGGAAGTTAAGTTGGAAGCCCCATTGGGAATGAGTGATCATAGTGTATTGAGCTTTGAGTACCTGGTTGAGCTGGGAATTATCACCCTCAAAAAAGAACTGGGAACCAAAGGGCTGGCGAACCGAAAGGGAAACTGTGAGGAGATGAATAAATTCCTATGGGATATACATTGGGACACAGAACTCGGAACTAAGTCCGTACAAGACATGATGGACTATGTCACCCAAAAATGTCAGGAGGCTGTAAGCAGGTTTGTCCCAGCCCGACAGGAAAAAACAGAGAAGCAAAGGAAGAATCTGTGGTTTAATAGGGAATGTATGAAAGCAAAGGAGCTGAACAAAAGGGCATGGAGGAACTTCCGTAATCTCAGAACACCAGAAAGTAGAGAGAGATACCAGAGAACCAGGAACGAGTATGTCAGCGTGAGAAAAGGTATGAAAATGATATAGCTAATAAAGCCAAGACCGAACCAAAGCCGCTACTACAGTCACATCAGGAGGAAGACAACAGTGAAGGAACAGGTGATGAAACTTAGGGTGGGCGAGGACAGGTACACAGAGAATGACAAAGAGGTGTGTGAAGAACTCAACAAAAGGTTCCAGGAGGTCTTTACAATAGAACAGGGAGATGTCACAGCGCTAGAAGAGGTGGCAGCAAACCAGGTGACCTTGGATAGGTTCGAAATTACAAGAGATGAGGTCAAGAAGCACCTATTGGAGCTGGATGTGAGAAAAGCTGTTGAGCCGGACGGAATCTCGCCACAGGTATTGAAAGAGAGTGCAGGAGCACTTTGCTTACCACTCTCCATAGTGTATAGTAGGTCACTGGAAATGGGGGACCTACCAGAAATATGGAAGACTGCTAATGTAGTACCAATATACAAAAAGGGTGACAGACAAGAGGCACTGAACTACAGGCCAGTGTCCTTAACTTGTATACCATGCAAGGTGATGGAGAAGATTGTGAGAAAAAACCTAGTAACACATCTGGAGAGAAGAGACTTCGTGACAACCCATCAACATGGGTTCAGGGAGAGTAAATCTTGCCTTACAGGCTTGATAGAATTCTACGATCAGGTGACAAAGATTAAGCAGGAAAGAGAAGGATGGGGGGACTGCATTTTTTTGGACTGTTGGAAAGCCTTTGACACAGTACCCCATAAAAGGTTGATGCATAAGCTGGAGAAACAGGCAGGAGTAACTGGTATGGCGCTCCAGTGGATAAGGGAGTAAGTAAGGGAGAAGACCTATCACCTAAGCAATAGGAAGCGGAGAGTTACAGTGAGGGGTGAGACCTCAGACTGGCGTGAAGTCACCAGTGGAGTCCCACAGGGCTCTGTACTTGGACCTATCCTGTTTCTGATATACGTAAATGATCTCCCAGAGGGTATGGACTCATTCCTCTCAATGTTTGCTGACGACGCCAAAATTATGAGAAGGATTAAGACAGAGGAGGACAGCTTGAGGCTTCAAGAAGGCCTGGACATGCTGCAGGAATGGTCGAACAAATGGCTGTTAGAGTTTAGCCCAAGCAAATGTAATGTAATGAAGATAGGGGTAGGAAGCAGGAGACCAGATACAAGGTACCATTTGGGAGATGAAATACTTCAAGAGTCAGAGAGAGAGAAAGACCTGGGGGTTGGTATCACGCCAGACCTGTCCGCTGAATGCTCATATCAAGAGGATAACAGCAGCAGCATATGCCAGGTTGGCTAACATAAGAACGGCCTTTAGAAACTTGTGTAAGGAATCTTTCAGAACATTATATACCACATATGTCAGACCAATCCTGGAGTATGCGGCTCCAGCATGGAGTCCATATCTAGTCAAGCATAAGACTAAACTGGAGAAGGTTCAAAGGTTTGCCACCAGACTAGTACCCGAGCTGGGAGGTATGAGCTACGAGGAGAGACTACGGGAATTAAACCTCACTTCGTTGGTAGACAGAAGAGTTAGGGGGGACATGATCACCACATTCAAGATTCTCAAGGGAATCGACAGGGTTGATAAAGACAGGCTATTTAACACAAGGGGCACACGCACTAGGGGACACAGGTGGAAACTGAGTGCCCAAATGAGCCACAGAGATATTAGAAAGAACTTTTTTAGTGTCAGAGTGGTTGACAAATGGAATGCATTAGGAAGTGATGTGGTGGAGGCTGACTCCATACACAGATTCAAGTGTAGATATGATAGAGCCCAATAGGATCAGGAACCTGTACACCTGTTGATTGACAGTTGAGAGGCGGGACCAAAGAGCCAGAGCTCAACTCCCGCAAGCACAACTAGGTGAGTACACACACACACACACACACACACACACACACACACACACACACACACACACACACACACACACACACACACACACACACACACACACACTCTCTCACACTCACACTCACACTCACACTCACACTCACACTCACACTCACACACACTCACACACTCACACACTCACACACTCACACAGCAACTATTTGCCTCGCACTCTGTAATCATTCTAAACAAATTATTAAATACTCATTAGTGTCCCCTGGACGTAAGAGTGGCTGGTAGTACCTGCTAGTGGTGGGTGGTAGTACCTGCTAGTGGTGGCTGGTAGTACCTGCTAGTGGTGGGTGGTAGTACCTGCTAGTGGTGGGTGGTAGTACCTGCTAGTGGTGGCTGGTAATACCTGCTAGTGGTGGCTGGTAATACCTGCTAGTGGTGGCTGGTAGTACCTGCTAGTGGTGGGTGGTAGTACCTGCTAGTGGTGGGTGGTAGTACCTGCTAGTGGTGGCTGGTAGTACCTGCTAGTGGTGGCTGGTAGTACCTGCTAGTGGTGGGTGGTAGTACCTGCTAGTGGTGGCTGGTAATACCTGCTAGTGGTGGCTGGTAGTACCTGCTAGTGGTGGCTGGTAGTACCTGCTAGTGGTGGCTGGTAATACCTGCTAGTGGTGGCTGGTAGTACCTGCTAGTGGTGGGTGGTAGTACCTGCTAGTGGTGGGTGGTAGTACCTGCTAGTGGTGGCTGGTAGTACCTGCTAGTGGTGGGTGGTAGTAACTGCTAGTGGTGGGTGGTAGTAACTGCTAGTGGTGGCTGGTAGTACCTGCTAGTGGTGGCTGGTTGTACCTGCTAGTGGTGGGTGGTAGTACCTGCTAGTGGTGGCTGGTAGTACCTGCTAGTGGTGGGTGGTAGTAACTGCTAGTGGTGGGTGGTAGTACCTGCTAGTGGTGGGTGGTAGTAACTGCTAGTGGTGGGTGGTAGTACCTGCTAGTGGTGGGTGGTAGTAACTGCTAGTGGTGGGTGGTAGTACCTGCTAGTGGTGGGTGGTAGTACCTGCTAGTGGTGGGTGGTAGTACCTGCTAGTGGTGGGTGGTAGTACCTGCTAGTGGTGGGTGGTAGTACCTGCTAGTGGTGGGTGGTAGTACCTGCTAGTGGTGGGTGGTAGTACCTGCTAGTGGTGGCTGGTAGTACCTGCTAGTGGTGGGTGGTAGTACCTGCTAGTGGTGGGTGGTAGTACCTGCTAGTGGTGGGTGGTAGTAACTGCTAGTGGTGGCTGGTAGTACCTGCTAGTGGTGGGTGGTAGTACCTGCTAGTGGTGGGTGGTAGTACCTGCTAGTGGTGGGTGGTAGTAACTGCTAGTGGTGGCTGGTAGTACCTGCTAGTGGTGGGTGGTAGTACCTGCTAGTGGTGGGTGGTAGTACCTGCTAGTGGTGGGTGGTAGTACCTGCTAGTGGTGGGTGGTAGTACCTGCTAGTGTTGGCCGCTAGTACCTGCTAGTGGTGGCCGCTAGTACCTGCTAGTGGTGGGTGGTAGTACCTGCTAGTGGTGGCCGCTAGTACCTGCTAGTGGTGGCCGCTAGTACCTGCTAGTGGTGGCCGCTAGTACCTGCTAGTGGTGGCCGCTAGTACCTGCTAGTGGTGGGTGGTAGTAAATGCTAGTGGTGGCTGGTAGTACCTGCTAGTGGTGGGTGGTAGTACCTGCTAGTGGTGGGTGGTAGTACCTGCTAGTGGTGGCTGGTAGTACCTGCTAGTGGTGGCTGGTAGTACCTGCTAGTGGTGGGTGGTAGTACCTGCTAGTGGTGGCTGGTAATACCTGCTAGTGGTGGCTGGTAATACCTGCTAGTGGTGGCTGGTAGTACCTGCTAGTGGTGGGTGGTAGTACCTGCTAGTGGTGGGTGGTAGTACCTGCTAGTGGTGGCTGGTAGTACCTGCTAGTGGTGGCTGGTAGTACCTGCTAGTGGTGGGTGGTAGTACCTGCTAGTGGTGGCTGGTAATACCTGCTAGTGGTGGCTGGTAGTACCTGCTAGTGGTGGCTGGTAGTACCTGCTAGTGGTGGGTGGTAGTAACTGCTAGTGGTGGCTGGTAATACCTGCTAGTGGTGGCTGGTAGTACCTGCTAGTGGTGGGTGGTAGTACCTGCTAGTGGTGGCTGGTAATACCTGCTAGTGGTGGCTGGTAGTACCTGCTAGTGGTGGGTGGTAGTACCTGCTAGTGGTGGCTGGTAATACCTGCTAGTGGTGGCTGGTAGTACCTGCTAGTGGTGGGTGGTAGTACCTGCTAGTGGTGGCTGGTAGTACCTGCTAGTGGTGGGTGGTAGTAACTGCTAGTGGTGGGTGGTAGTAACTGCTAGTGGTGGCTGGTAGTAACTGCTAGTGGTGGGTGGTAGTAACTGCTAGTGGTGGGTGGTAGTAACTGCTAGTGGTGGGTGGTAGTAACTGCTAGTGGTGGCTGGTAGTACCTGCTAGTGGTGGCCGCTAGTAACTGCAGGTAGTACTGGTAGACTGCTACTTGGAGGGGGATGTGCACACGTTCACGAGACACTAACTAATGAGACTATAGTGGTGGTTCTCCCAGCAGTTCAGCTCAGGTTCGAAAATCTACCATACGATCTACAAATGCTTTCACTGGCAAGCTGCTTCAGGGGGCTGGAACCGCTAAGCATTATTTGTTGTCGTGGTAGTGGAAAGTAGAGTGTTGCCAGAGAAAATGTGTTTAAGGGTTGACATACACCAGTGGTAGACGCAGGGTATTGTGTGTATCACCAGTGGTGGACACAGGGTATTATGTGTATCACCAGTGGTAGACACAGGGTATTGTGTGTATCACCAGTGGTGGACACTGGGTATTGTGTGTATCACCAGTGGTGGACACAGGGTATTGTGTGTATCACCAGTGGTGGACACAGGGTATTGTGTGTATCACCAGTGGTGGACACAGGGTATTGTGTGTATCACCAGTGGTGGACACAGGGTATTGTGTATCACCAGTGGTGGACACAGGGTATAGTGTATCACCAGTGGTGGACACAGGGTATAGTGTATCACCAGTGGTAGACACAGGGTATAGTGTATCACCAGTGGTAGACACAGGGTATAGTGTATCACCAGTGGTGGACACAGGGTATTGTGTATCACCAGTGGTGGACACAGGGTATTGTGTATCACCAGTGGTGGACACAGGGTATTGTGTATCACCAGTGGTGGACACAGGGTATAGTGTATCACCAGTGGTGGACACAGGGTATTGTGTATCACCAGTGGTGGACACAGGGTATTGTGTATCACCAGTGGTGGACACAGGGTATAGTGTATCACCAGTGGTGGACACAGGGTATTGTGTATCACCAGTGGTGGACACAGGGTATTGTGTATCACCAGTGGTGGACACAGGGTATTGTGTATCACCAGTGGTGGACACAGGGTATTGTGTATCACCAGTGGTGGACACAGGGTATTGTGTGTATCACCAGTGGTGGACACAGGGTATTGTGTATCACCAGTGGTGGACACAGGGTATTGTGTGTATCACCAGTGGTGGACACAGGGTATTGTGTATCACCAGTGGTGGACACAGGGTATTGTGTGTATCACCAGTGGTGGACACAGGGTATTGTGTATCACCAGTGGTGGACACAGGGTATTGTGTATCACCAGTGGTGGACACAGGGTATTGTGTATCACCAGTGGTGGACACAGGGTATAGTGTATCACCAGTGGTGGACACAGGGTATTGTGTATCACCAGTGTCACACACAGGGTATAGTGTATCACCAGTGGTGGACACAGGGTATTGTATCACCAGTGTCACACACAGGGTATTGTATCACCAGTGTCACACACAGGGTATTGTATCACCAGTGGTGGACACAGGGTATAGTGTATCACCAGTGGTGGACACAGGGTATTGTATCACCAGTGTCACACACAGGGTATTGTATCACCAGTGGTGGACACAGGGTATAGTGTATCACCAGTGTCACACACAGGGTATTGTATCACCAGTGTCACACACAGGGTATTGTATCACCAGTGGTGGACACAGGGTATAGTGTATCACCAGTGTCACACACAGGGTATTGTATCACCAGTGTCACACACAGGGTATTGTATCACCAGTGGTGGACACAGGGTATAGTGTATCACCAGTGGTGGACACAGGGTATAGTGTATCACCAGTGGTGGACACAGGGTATAGTGTATCACCAGTGGTGGACACAGGGTATAGTGTATCACCAGTGGTGGACACAGGGTATAGTGTATCACCAGTGGTGGACACAGGGTATAGTGTATCACCAGTGGTGGACACAGGGTATTGTATCACCAGTGGTGGACACAGGGTATAGTGTATCACCAGTGGTGGACACAGGGTATTGTATCACCAGTGGTGGACACAGGGTATAGTGTATCACCAGTGGTGGACACAGGGTATAGTGTATCACCAGTGGTGGACACAGGGTATAGTGTATCACCAGTGGTGGACACAGGGTATAGTGTATCACCAGTGGTGGACACAGGGTATATTGTATCACCAGTGGTGGACACAGGGTATAGTGTATCACCAGTGGTGGACACAGGGTATAGTGTATCACCAGTGGTGGACACAGGGTATAGTGTATCACCAGTGGTGGACACAGGGTATAGTGTATCACCAGTGGTGGACACAGGGTATTGTGTATCACCAGTGTCACACACAGGGTATAGTGTATCACCAGTGGTGGACACAGGGTATAGTGTATCACCAGTGGTGGACACTGGGTATTGTGTGTATCACCAGTGGTGGACACAGGGTATTGTGTGTATCACCAGTGGTGGACACAGGGTATAGTGTATCACCAGTGTCACACACAGGGTATAGTGTATCACCAGTGGTGGACACAGGGTATAGTGTATCACCAGTGGTGGACACAGGGTATAGTGTATCACCAGTGGTGGACACAGGGTATAGTGTATCACCAGTGTCACACACAGGGTATAGTGTATCACCAGTGGTGGACACAGGGTATAGTGTATCACCAGTGGTGGACACAGGGTATAGTGTATCACCAGTGGTGGACACAGGGTATAGTGTATCACCAGTGGTGGACACTGGGTATTGTGTGTATCACCAGTGGTGGACACAGGGTATAGTGTATCACCAGTGGTGGACACAGGGTATTGTGTATCACCAGTGGTGGACACAGGGTATTGTGTATCACCAGTGTCACACACAGGGTATTGTGTGTATCACCAGTGGTGGACACAGGGTATAGTGTATCACCAGTGGTGGACACAGGGTATAGTGTATCACCAGTGGTGGACACAGGGTATAGTGTATCACCAGTGGTGGACACAGGGTATTGTGTGTATCACCAGTGGTGGACACAGGGTATTGTGTGTATCACCAGTGGTGGACACAGGGTATTGTGTGTATCACCAGTGGTGGACACAGGGTATAGTGTATCACCAGTGTCACACACAGGGTATAGTGTATCACCAGTGGTGGACACAGGGTATAGTGTATCACCAGTGGTGGACACAGGGTATAGTGTATCACCAGTGGTGGACACAGGGTATAGTGTATCACCAGTGGTGGACACAGGGTATTGTGTATCACCAGTGTCACACACAGGGTATAGTGTATCACCAGTGGTGGACACAGGGTATAGTGTATCACCAGTGGTGGACACTGGGTATTGTGTGTATCACCAGTGGTGGACACTGGGTATTGTGTGTATCACCAGTGGTGGACACAGGGTATAGTGTATCACCAGTGGTGGACACAGGGTATAGTGTATCACCAGTGGTGGACACAGGGTATAGTGTATCACCAGTGTCACACACAGGGTATAGTGTATCACCAGTGGTGGACACTGGGTATTGTGTGTATCACCAGTGGTGGACACAGGGTATAGTGTATCACCAGTGGTGGACACTGGGTATAGTGTATCACCAGTGTCACACACAGGGTATAGTGTATCACCAGTGGTGGACACAGGGTATAGTGTATCACCAGTGGTGGACACAGGGTATAGTGTATCACCAGTGGTGGACACAGGGTATTGTGTATCACCAGTGGTGGACACAGGGTATAGTGTATCACCAGTGGTGGACACAGGGTATAGTGTATCACCAGTGGTGGACACAGGGTATAGTGTATCACCAGTGGTGGACACTGGGTATTGTGTGTATCACCAGTGGTGGACACAGGGTATAGTGTATCACCAGTGGTGGACACAGGGTATAGTGTATCACCAGTGGTGGATACAGGGTATAGTGTATCACCAGTGGTGGACACAGGGTATAGTGTATCACCAGTGGTGGACACAGGGTATAGTGTATCACCAGTGTCACACACAGGGTATTGTGTATCACCAGTGGTGGACACAGGGTATAGTGTATCACCAGTGGTGGACACAGGGTATAGTGTATCACCAGTGGTGGACACAGGGTATTGTGTATCACCAGTGGTGGACACAGGGTATAGTGTATCACCAGTGGTGGACACAGGGTATAGTGTATCACCAGTGGTGGACACAGGGTATTGTGTATCACCAGTGGTGGACACAGGGTATAGTGTATCACCAGTGGTGGACACAGGGTATAGTGTATCACCAGTGTCACACACAGGGTATAGTGTATCACCAGTGGTGGACACAGGGTATTGTGTATCACCAGTGGTGGACACAGGGTATAGTGTATCACCAGTGTCACACACAGGGTATTGTGTGTATCACCAGTGGTGGACACAGGGTATTGTGTATCACCAGTGGTGGACACAGGGTATAGTGTATCACCAGTGGTGGACACAGGGTATTGTGTATCACCAGTGGTGGACACAGGGTATTGTGTGTATCACCAGTGGTGGACACAGGGTATAGTGTATCACCAGTGTCACACACAGGGTATAGTGTATCACCAGTGGTGGACACAGGGTATAGTGTATCACCAGTGGTGGACACAGGGTATTGTGTATCACCAGTGGTGGACACAGGGTATTGTGTATCACCAGTGGTGGACACAGGGTATTGTGTATCACCAGTGGTGGACACAGGGTATTGTGTATCACCAGTGTCACACACAGGGTATAGTGTATCACCAGTGGTGGACACAGGGTATTGTGTATCACCAGTGTCACACACAGGGTATAGTGTATCACCAGTGTCACACACAGGGTATAGTGTATCACCAGTGGTGGACACAGGGTATAGTGTATCACCAGTGGTGGACACAGGGTATAGTGTATCACCAGTGGTGGACACAGGGTATAGTGTATCACCAGTGGTGGACACAGGGTATAGTGTATCACCAGTGGTGGACACAGGGTATAGTGTATCACCAGTGGTGGACACAGGGTATAGTGTATCACCAGTGGTGGACACAGGGTATAGTGTATCACCAGTGGTGGACACAGGGTATAGTGTATCACCAGTGGTGGACACAGGGTATAGTGTATCACCAGTGGTGGACACAGGGTATAGTGTATCACCAGTGGTGGACACAGGGTATAGTGTATCACCAGTGGTGGACACAGGGTATAGTGTATCACCAGTGGTGGACACAGGGTATAGTGTATCACCAGTGGTGGACACAGGGTATAGTGTATCACCAGTGGTGGACACAGGGTATAGTGTATCACCAGTGGTGGACACAGGGTATAGTGTATCACCAGTGGTGGACACAGGGTATAGTGTATCACCAGTGGTGGACACAGGGTATAGTGTATCACCAGTGGTGGACACAGGGTATAGTGTATCACCAGTGGTGGACACAGGGTATAGTGTATCACCAGTGGTGGACACAGGGTATTGTGTGTATCACCAGTGGTGGACACAGGGTATTGTGTATCACCAGTGGTGGACACAGGGTATAGTGTATCACCAGTGGTGGACACAGGGTATAGTGTATCACCAGTGGTGGACACAGGGTATTGTGTGTATCACCAGTGGTGGACACAGGGTATTGTGTATCACCAGTGGTGGACACAGGGTATAGTGTATCACCAGTGGTGGACACAGGGTATTGTGTATCACCAGTGGTGGACACAGGGTATTGTGTGTATCACCAGTGGTGGACACAGGGTATAGTGTATCACCAGTGTCACACACAGGGTATAGTGTATCACCAGTGGTGGACACAGGGTATTGTGTATCACCAGTGGTGGACACAGGGTATAGTGTATCACCAGTGTCACACACAGGGTATTGTGTGTATCACCAGTGGTGGACACAGGGTATTGTGTATCACCAGTGGTGGACACAGGGTATAGTGTATCACCAGTGTCACACACAGGGTATAGTGTATCACCAGTGGTGGACACAGGGTATTGTGTATCACCAGTGGTGGACACAGGGTATAGTGTATCACCAGTGTCACACACAGGGTATTGTGTGTATCACCAGTGGTGGACACAGGGTATTGTGTATCACCAGTGGTGGACACAGGGTATAGTGTATCACCAGTGGTGGACACAGGGTATTGTGTATCACCAGTGGTGGACACAGGGTATTGTGTGTATCACCAGTGGTGGACACAGGGTATTGTGTATCACCAGTGGTGGACACAGGGTATAGTGTATCACCAGTGGTGGACACAGGGTATTGTGTATCACCAGTGGTGGACACAGGGTATTGTGTATCACCAGTGGTGGACACAGGGTATAGTGTATCACCAGTGGTGGACACAGGGTATTGTGTACTCACCCACCTAATTGTACTCACCTAATTGTGCTTGCGGGGGTTGAGCTTTGGCTCTTTGGTCCCGCCTCTCAACCGTCAATCAACTGGTGTACAGATTCCTGAGCCTACTGGGCTCTATCATACCTACATTTGAAACTGTGTATGGAGTCAGCCTCCACCACATCACTTCCTAGTGCATTCCATTTATTAACTACTCTGACACTGAAAAAATTCTTTCTGACGTCTCTGTGGCTCATCTGGGTACTAAGTTTCCACCTGTGTCCCCTTGTTCGTGTCCCACCCGTGCTGAAGAGTTTGTCTTTGTCCACCCTGTCAATTCCCCTGAGAATTTTGTAGGTGGTTATCATGTCTCCCCTTACTCTTCTATTTTCCAGTGATGTGAGGTTCAGCTCCTTTAGCCTTTCCTCGTAGCTCAATCCTCTCAGTTCCGGGACGAGCCTGGTGGCATACCGCTGAATCTTCTCTAACTTTGTCTTGTGTTTTACTAGGTATGTACTCCAGGCTGGAGCTGCATACTCCAGGATTGGTCTTACATAAGTGGTATACAGGGTTCTGAAAGATTCCTTACACAAGTTTCTGAAGGCAGTTCTTATGTTGGCCAATCTAGCATATGCCGCTGATGATATTCTTTTGATGTGGGCCTCTGGGGACAGGTTCGGTGTGATATCAACCCCCAGATCCTTCTGTGTGTATCACCAGTGGTGGACACAGGGTATAGTGTATATATCACCAGTGTCACACACAGGGTATTGTGTATCACAAGTGTCACACACAGGGTATTGTGTATCACCAGTGTCACACACAGGGTATTGTGTATCACCAGTGTCACACACACACACACACACGCCCTTCCTACCCCCCTAGATGCCCAGACCCCATTTGCCTACCAGGCACTCCCAGGCACCCCCTAGCATCCCCCCAGACACCCCCACAGCCTTCACTCGCCCCCCAAATACCCCCACAGCCCCCACTCGCCCCCCAGACTCCCCCTTCCCCTCCAGTACCCCCCCCCCTCCAGTACCCCCCAGACCCCTGGCAAAAGGAGGAACTCTGGCACCAGAGTTTCCAAGAAGAGTCTCAAGGTTTGGTACACCAATGCTGATGGGGTATCCATTAAAGCAGAAGAGATAAAAGAGTGAGACAGACCCAGACATAGTGTCAATAGTGGAAACTAAAATAAATGGCATGATCTTGGACGCAGTCTTTCCAGAGGGGTACCAGGTGATAAGAAAAGAAAGGACACAGAGACAGGGAGGAGGAGTTGCACTCCTAATAAAGCGAAAATGGAAGTTTGATGAGCTGGAAAATCCGGGTACCAATGAAAGCACGAACTCCATACATGGAACTCTGACAGTGGATGGGAAGAGGATTGTAATCTTGTTACTCTACAATCCCCCACCAAACAGTAGAAGGCCCAGGCAGGTGTATGAGGACAGCAACAAGGCGTGTATAGATGAACTGCAGAGGGCAGCAATTATAGCGCATAGAATGAGAGTGAAGCTGCTGGTCATGGGGGACCTAAATCATGGAGAGATAGATTGGGAAACGAAGAATCCCCATGGCGGGGAGGAGACCTGGGGAGCGAAGCTGGTAGACGTTATTGACAGGAATTTCTTAACACAGCATGTGAAGGAAGACACTAGGGAAAGAGGAGGGGATACGCCCAGCCTATTAGACCTCGTTTACACCCAGAATGTAGAAAACATTGAGCATTTAGAACATGAAATACCACTAGGAGCCAGTGACCATTGTGTCCTAGTCTTTGACTACATGATGGAGCTTAAAATTGTGACCAAAAGACAAGAGGTCCGAGTAAGGAGACTTGATTACAGAAGAGGGGGACTACAGAAGGATAAGGGACTACCTGGGAGAAGTGCAGTGGGAGGAAGAAGTTAGAGGAAAAACAGTGCAAGATATGTTGAACCAAGTCATATGAAAATGCAAAGAGGCTGAAGAGAGATTTATTCCAACAATAAAGGAAAAAAGCAGGAGGGAATATAATAACCCATGGTTTAATAGACAGTGTCAGGAAGCAAAAGTGAGAAGCAGGAAGGAGTGGAGGAAGTACAGAAGACAAAGGACAGAGGACAACAGGATGAGATGTAACAGAGCTAGGAACGATTACATTAACATAAGACGAGTGTCAGAAAGAAATTATGAGAATGATATTGCAATCAAAGCGAAAAAGCAACCTAAATTACTACATAGCCATATAAGAAGGAAGATGTCGGTAAATGACCAAGTGACAAGACTGAGGAAAACAGAAGGGGCATATACAGAAAGCGACAAGGAAATCTGTGAGGTACTGAATGCAAGTTTCCATGGAGTGTTCACAACCGAGCCTGAGCAGCTCCCATTGTTAGAAGAGATTACCCTAGATGAAAGACTATTAGATATAGAGGTGACAGCAGAGGAGGTAATGAAATAGTTGACAACACTGGATGCAACTAAAGCGGTTGGACCAGACAAATTATCACCGTGGATACTAAAAGAGACAGCACAGGCTCTCAGCGTGCCTCTGGCAATGATCTTTAATGAGTCACTTAGGTCGGGAGAATTGCCCAGTTGCTAGAAGGAGGCAAATGTCGTACCGAATTTTCAAGAAAGGTGATAGGGAGGAGGCACTTAACTACAGACCCGTATCACTGACAAGCATCCCCTGCAAAATACTTGAAAGAATAATTAGGCTAAGACTTGTTGAGCACCTGGAGAGCATTGGGTTTGTCAACAAGCACCAACATGGGTTCTGGACAAGGAAATCATGCCTAACAAACCTTTTAGAATTCTGCAGAAAGGCCCTAGCATGGGTAAGGAACTACCTAACAGGAAGGAGCCAGAGGGTAATGGTAAGGGGCGAGAAGTCGGACTGGCGAACAGTAACGAGTGGAGTACCTCAAGGATCGGTGCTGGGCCCAATCTTCTTTCTAATTTACGTAAATGATATGTTTACAGGAGTGGAATCATACATGTCAATGTTTGCGGATGATGCAAAATTAATGAGAAGAGTTGTGACAGATGAGGATTGTAGGATCCTCCAAGAGGACTTAAACAGGTTGCAGAGATGGTCAGGGAAATGGCTACTGGAGTTCAACACCAGTAAATGTAAAGTTAGTGAAATGGGATCAGGTGATAGACGACCAAAAGGACAGTACACAATGAAGGGGAACTGCCTAACTGTAATGATTCGAGAAAGAGACCTGGGAGTGGATGTGACCCCTAATCTAACTCCTGAGGCACATATAAATAGGATAACGACAGCAGCGTACTCTACACTGGCGAAAATTAGAACTTCATTCAGAAACCTAAGTGAGGAGGCTTTTAGGGCGCTTTACACTGCCTACGTGAGACCAGTCTTAGAGTATGCCACGCCATCATGGAGCCCCCACCTGAAGAAACACATAAGGAAACTAGAGAAGGTTCAGAGGTTTGCGACGAGGCTTGTCCCAGAGTTACGAGGGATGGGATATGAAGAACGTCTGAGGGAACTGAACCTTACGACACTAGAGAAAAGAAAGGAGAGAGAAGATATGATAGGAACATATAAAATACTCAGTGGAATTGGCAAAGTGGAAATAGATGAAATGTTCACACGTAATAATAACAGAACGAGGGGACATGGGTGGAAACTGGAAACTCAGATGAGTCACAGAGATGTTAGGAAGTTTTCTTTTAGCGTGAGAGTAGTGGAAAAATGGAATGCACTTGAGGAACAGGTTGTGGAAGCAAACTCTATTCATAATTTTAAAATCAGGTATTATAGGGAAATGGGACAGGAGTCATTGCTGTAAACAACCGATGGCTAGAAAGGCGGGATCCAAGAGCCAAGCTCGATCCTGCAAGCGAAAATAGGTGAGTACAGGGTATTGTGTGTATCACTAGTGTCACACACACAGGGTACTGTGTGTATCACCAGTGTCACACAGGGTATTGTGTGTATCACCAGTGTCACACAGGGTATTGTGTATCACCAGTGTCACACACATTAAGGGTTTGATCAATCCGGCAGACTTTCAGGATCCCCCCCCCCCTCCTCACTGTCTGGCTCGTTGTCGCCGTGAGGGGGCTTGGTGGGCAGCTGCCGGAGTGTGATGCTCCAAGGGTCAGTCCTCTGTCCTTTAGCAGCCTTATGCTCCTGCTGCTGCCTTTACCAATTTTGCCAGGCCCCTTTTCCTTTTACTCGTGTTTCACTTTTCTCCCCCTCTTCTCCTATCAAATTGTCATTTCCTGCCGACCTTTTGCATGTTTTGATTATTCTTTCGACCTTCTTTTGTTTTGACGCTCAGGTGTTTGAGAGGGCATACTCTTGCACCCGTAGAACTGTAGTACCCAACGTCTCGAGCGAGGGGACCCTTTTAATGACAATCCTCCTTTCGTCACTGAACCCGCTCTCGACATACTCACGGTTCTTAAGTTGGTGTTCCCCCTCCCCGCTCAGCTCGTTGTCGCCGTGTGGGGGCTTAGTGGACGGCTCCCGGAGTGTGATGCTCCTTGGGACAGTCCTCTGTCCTTTTCTAGCCTTGTGCTCCTGCTGCCGTCCTCTCCAATTCTGCTGGGCATCTTTTCCTTTTCCTTCTGTTTCGTTTTTCTCCCCCCTCTTCTCCTATCTGCTTGCCGTTTCCTGCCGACCTTTTGCTCGTTCTGGTTCTTCCCTTGGACTTCTTCTATTTTGACGCCCGGGTGCTTGAGGAGGCATACTCTTGCACCCGTAGAACTGTAGTACCCGTCGTCGAGAGCGAGGGGAACCTTTTTATTCCTGCTGCCGTCCTCTCCAATTCTGCTGGGCATCTTTTCCTTTTCCTTCTGTTTCGTTTTTCTCCCCCCTCTTCTCCTATCTGCTTGCCGTTTCCTACCGACCTTTTGCTCGTTCTGGTTCTTCCCTTGGACTTCTTCTATTTTGACGCCCGGGTGCTTGAGGAGGCATACTCATGCACCCGTAGAACTGCAGTACCCGACGTCGAGAGCGAGGGGAACCTTTTATTGTCAATCCCCACTTCGTCACTGAACCCGATCTCGACGGACTGTCGGTTTCTTAAGGTGGCGTTTGTGGGGCGTATACTCGCGACGCACCCCTAGGAGGCCCCGACAAGATCGGCGATAGCTTCTTGTTGGGTGTCCTGCCTCTAATTGTGGCTCCATGGTGGGTGTGGGGGCACATTCGTGAGTGAATTCTTTCTTTCGTCAAGATGATTACCCCTGCTTCGGCTTCTTCTGGTTTACCTTCTCAGGCTCGTGGGGTGGGCGACCAAGCCCCCGAGTTGGTCCGTATTGGAAGACCGGGCTCTGTAGCCTCTGCTGCATTGGGCCCCGACCTTGCTCCTCCTTTGGCCTCTCTGACTCCTTCCCCTGGCTCCCCTCCCTCCTCTGTGGTTGGGTCGAGCCCCAAGCCCCCAGTGGTGACTACCTCGTCCCCTGGCACGGCTCCTTCTCTAGTTGTAACTACTGCGCCTTTTAACCCCTCTCTCTCTGGGGGTTCTCACCACCGTCCTCGTCACGGCCGCCCTCACTCGATTCCTTCCAGTTCTGCTACCTATCAAGCCTTGTTTGGTCCCGCGTCGTGGGCCAAATATTTTGATCTCCTCCCTCTTCATTCTGCGCCTCCTGACGATTTCTCCCTCCATCGACATCTCGTTGATTCCGTGGATGCCTCCATTACTTTCAACCCCACTCGTCTCGGTACAAGTGTCGTTGCTGCTCCTTCTCAGGATGCTGCTTCCCGCTTGGCTGCCTTATCCTGCCTTGGCGAGACCCCTGTTCGGGTCTCGAAGAACGCTTCAGTTGAATGCCAGTGTTGGCACTATTTTGCTCCCGCCCCATGTTGCGACTGGTGTTTCGGGACCTGCGCGACTGCCACGACTGATATTCGACATATCCTTGCTGCCCAGGGCCACTTCTATTCTCCAGGTGGACACGTTTACTCGTCCCCCTCGTGGTAGTCGCCGTCAACCCCTCCGGGTTGTGAAGATTACCTTTGATGGTAGGACCCTTCCACCCTCTGTCATTCTTGCTGCATGGTGCCAGGTGCTCTGTCCAGGAGTACATTCCTTCTCCTCGGCTCTGCAACAAGTGCTGGAGGTTTGGGCATGGTGCCCTCCGCTGCTCCGGGACTGTCTCTCTCTGTCCTTTGTGTGGTGGCGAAGGTCACTCTAAGTCAGAGTGCACTTCTCCCCAGGCTCGTTGCCTCAACTGCGGTGAGGCCCATCCTACCTTCTCCCGTGCGTGTGTCCATTTACAAGCTTGAGGCAAGCCGTCCTCAACTTGAAGCACCGGGAGCGTTTATCTTTTCCTGAGGCGAGGACGCCAGGTTCGCCGGCTCCCGCCTTATGCTAATATCTCTTATGCTCGCGTGTTGCGCTCTTCCTCTCCTCGTCCTTCCCGCCTTCCTCAGACTCACAACCGTTTCCAGGCCTTGGACCCTGATGCGCCCACTGCCCCCTCCTCTGTTCCTTTGGGTTCTCTCCCGAAGGATCCTCCTCCTGGTCCTCTGTCTGGGGTTCCCCTTCCTTCTACCCGGTCTGTCGTGTCTTCTGTGTCTTCTTCCTCGTCCCCCTCCGATCCTCCTTCCCATCCTCTTCCTCCATCTATCGGCTCTCCCCGCCGCCTGTCGGTGCGGGCGGATGTCCATCGCTCTCCTAACGGCCGTCGTGTGTGCTCTCGTTCGGCTTCTCCTGTTGAGACACTGGAATCCGTTGCCTGGTACGTAGTTGCTGGGACACCGGTCTCTTTAAGTCAGAAGCGTAAGCCTGGCTCCTCTCCTTCCTCTTCCCCGGCGGGTAAGAAGGCTTCGCTTTCTTCCTCAGCTCCTCCTTCTGGCTCTGTTGCTCCTTCCCCTCCCGTTTCAGTGCTTGCGCCCCCTGTTCCTGCTATGGAGGTTTCTTTGGCCCCTGCTTCCCTTTCGGTTGCTGCTCTTGCTGGGGTGCGCTCCTCTCTTTCTACTCCCCCTCTTCCTGCTGCTGTCCTTGACTGCTCCTCTCCGTTGTCTCCTCCTCCTCCTCCTCCTCCGGACCCTGCCCGCCCACCTCTGATCTGTTCTCCCGTTTCCTTCCCTCCGTCTTTGCTCAGTTTACCCATGCCCCCTAACCCTGACTTTGCTGACCCTGATCCCGACCCTGATATTCTTTAACGTGCTCTGTTGGTCTTTCGCCTTTGTTTCTTCCTTGTTCTCTGTTTTTGTCCTTTCTCTTCTCGTCGTTGTCCATTCTTCAATGGAACGTTCGAGGTTATTACGCCAATTTCCTCGAACTCCAACTTCTGGTTTCGCGGTTTTCGCCCCTTTGTGTCTGTCTCCAGGAGCCAATGCTTGGTGCTCGTCCTGGTCGTTTTCGTGGCTATTCCTTTCTCTCCCCCCCCCCAGCCATTGCTGGGGCTTCTAATTCTTCTGCTCTCTTGATTCGGGCTGATGTTCCCTTTGTTCCTTTACTTTTTCCTTCGCCTCTCCATTGTTCTGCTGCTCGTATCTTTGTGGGGAAATGGTACACAGTTTGTTCCATTTATCTCCCCCCGAGTGTCCCGCTCTCTCATCCTGATTTGAAACACCTCCTAGACTCCTTGCCGGAGTCTGTGCTCCTGCTGGGTGACTTCAATTGTCGTCATTCTCTTTGGGGTGACGTTCTGACGAATACCCGGGGTCCGCCTCCGTTTCTCC
Source organism: Procambarus clarkii (assembly GCF_040958095.1). Taxonomy (NCBI): domain Eukaryota; kingdom Metazoa; phylum Arthropoda; class Malacostraca; order Decapoda; family Cambaridae; genus Procambarus; species Procambarus clarkii. The sequence continues at coordinate 18,552,022 of NC_091154.1, forward strand.
TCTCTTCTTCCCTGTCTCTTCTGAATTCTGGTGAGCCCACTCATTTCGACTCTCGAACTCGCACCCTTTCTTGTCTTGATCTTTCTCTCTGCTCTTCTTCTCTTTACTTAGATTTCACGTGGCAGGTTCTTGATGACCTCCATGGAAGTGATCATTTCCCCATCCTTGTTTCCTTTTTCTCTTTTCGCCCTTCCCTCTCTTTCCCTAGGTGGCAGTTTGCTAAGGCGGACTGGACCCTATTTTCCCTCAGTGCTACTCTCTCTGACCTCTCCCTTCTGCCCCTCTCTCGCGCTCTCCTCCTTTTTCATGACACTGTCTTCGACGCTGCCCTCCGCTCTATTCCTCGCTCTTCCTCTCGGGGTCCACGGAAGTGCGTTCCCTGGTGGAATGCGGACTGTGCTCGGGCTGTCCGCTGTAAGCGTGCAGCCTGGAAGAAGCACCGCCGTAGGCAGACGACCGATTCTTTTCTTTTCTTTCAGAAAGCGAGTGCGGTGGCCCGTAGGGCCATCCGTACGGCTAAACGTGAATGTTGGGCATCTTATGTCTCGACAATTACGTCCGAAACCCCTCTGGCCCAGATCTGGAAGCGTATCCGCAAGATAGCGGGTAAGTTCGTTCCCGATGTTTCACCGGTCCTTCACCTCCATGATACTCTTGTGGCGGACCCGTTGCAGGTCGCTTCCGAACTGGGTTCCCACTTTTCTTCTGTTAGCTCTGGTCTTCATCTTCCCCAATCTTTCCTTCTTCGTAAACCTGTCCTTGAGTCTCGCCCTTTAGATTTCTGCACACGTCTTCACCTTCCCTATAATGATCCCTTCTCTCTCTCTGAACTTCGTTCAGCCCTGGCCCTCTGCGGTTCTACGGCAGCGGGCTCCGATGGTATTCATTATGAGATGCTTCGCCATCTCCCTCCGAGCACGTCTCAGTATTTACTGAGTCTGTATAATCGGATCTGGGAGTCGTCGTCAGTCCCTGAGGACTGGCTCGATGCCGTTGTCCTCCCTGTTCGCAAACCGGGGTCTCTGGGTACTTCCCCTAAGGACTTTCGCCCTATTGCTCTCACAAGTTGTGTCTGCAAACTCTTTGAACGTATGGTTAACGTTCGTCTGATGTGGTTCCTGGAACACCATCACCTCCTCTCCCCTTCTCAATTTGGTTTCCGCAAGTGCCGCAGCACGACAGATGTCCTGGTGAACTTGGAGGTCTATATTCGTACTGCTTTTGCTGCGAAGACCTCCGTTGTTGCCGTCCTTTTTGACCTAGAAAAGGCTTACGACACCACTTGGCGTTATCATATCCTATCTCAACTTCATTCTTTTGGCCTTCGTGATCATCTCCCTCTCTTTCTCCGCAGCTTCCTCTCTCGTCGTTCCTTTCGGGTGCGCCTTGGTACCGCTCTGTCTCCCTCTTTTCAGCAATACGAAGGTGTGCCCCAGGGTAGTGTTCTGAGCACTACTCTTTTTCTGGTTGCCCTCAATGGTCTTCTTTCCTCTCTTCCTTCTGGTGTCTTCTCCGCTCTCTATGTCGATGATCTTACCCTTTGTTGTCAGGGTGATGATTCGCCTCTCCTTCAACGCCGGCTTCAACTTGCAATTGATGCCGTGTCGTCTTGGGCCACAGGTCATGGCTTCAAGTTCTCTACTTCTAAGACTTGTGCCATGACTTTTACGCGGAAACGGGTTGTTCTTCGTCCCTCTTTGTCACTTTATGGTCATCCCCTTGAATACAAAGATTCCGCGAAGCTTTTGGGGTTATTCCTTGACACTCGTTTGTCTTGGTCTCCCCATATCTCTTACCTCCGTGTTGAGTGCTCTAAGGCCCTTACCCTCCTTCGGGTCTTGTCCCATACTTCTTGGGGGGCAGATAGGCGCACTCTCCTTGCTTTACATTCCTCTCTCGTCCTGTCTAAGCTCGATTATGGTTGCCCTGCTTACTCGTCTGCTTCTCCTTCTACTCTTCGCCGTCTTGATGCTTTGCACCATACTGGGTTGCGCCTCAGTTCTGGTGCCTTTCGTTCGACTCCCGTCCTTAGCTTGTATGTTGACACTGGCTTCCTGTCTCTCCAGGACCGCCGTGATCGCTACTGTCTTCGCTATCTTGCGCGGTCCTTGCAACATCCTTCCTCTCGCCTCTGTCGTGCTTTAACTTTTACCCCTCCTGCGGTTCCTGTTCCTCTTCACCACCTCCCTCTTTCTGTCCGGTTATCTCGCCTACAGGATTCTCTTTCCGTTCGTATTTCTGATGTTTCTCCTCGTGTTGTTCCTTCTTTGCCCCCGTGGAGGGTCCCTCTTCCGCGGTTTTGTACATCGTTGACTCGTATCACTAAAGCTTTTACCCCTCCTACGGTTCTAAAACGCCTTTTCCTTGAGCACTTTTCTTCTCACTCCCGCTCCGTTTCTGTCTTCACCGATGGGTCTAAGTCAGCGGACGGTGTTGGCTACTCTGTTGTTTTTCCTGATCGCACTTATATATGTCGCTTGCCTCCGGAGACTAGCATCTTTACTGCGGAACTTTATGCTATTCTCTATGCTCTTCGTCTCCTGCTTTCTCGTTGTCAGTCTTCCTTTGTGGTTGTTGTTGACTCTCTTAGTGCCCTCATGGCTCTCGGGTGCTTTAATCCAGTTCATCCAGTAGTTGTCGAGATCCAGCATTGGCTGTTTCTCGTTCACAGTAAATTTAAGTCGGTTGAGTTTTGTTGGGTTCCCAGCCATATTGGCGTGTCTTTAAATGAGCGTGCGGATGCTGCCGCTAAGGAAGCTGTCTGCTCTTGTCCCATCTCTCGTAAAGGCATTCCGTATTCCGACTTTTACCCGGTTATCCATTCCTCAGTCCTTACCCGTTGGCAGGCTTCTTGGTTGTCTGTTACTGGTAACAAGCTACGTACTCTTAAATGTTGTGTTTCCTCGTGGCCGTCCTCCTTCCACCGTAACCGGCGGTGGGAAACAGCTCTGGCGAGGTTGCGTATTGGCCATACTCGCTTAACCCATGGTCACTTGATGGAGCGCCGCCCTGCTCCTTATTGTCCTAGTTGCATTGTCCCTCTTACGGTCGTGCATGTCCTTCTTGAATGTCCTGACTTCCAGGACGAGCGTGTGTCTTGCTTTCCGACCGCCCCTCGCGGTCACCTGTCCCTCGATAGAATTCTTGGTGACTCGGATACTTTTGATATCGTTCGCCTTATGCGTTTTTGTTCTCGTATTGGCATCCTTGGTGATATTTAGCGCCCTCTGATTATTTTGCGTATTTGATGGTGCTACATAGCCTTCCCGGTTTGGTGCCTTCTTTTGATAATTACTTACTTACTTACTTATTGTCAATCCCCCTTTCGTCACTGAACCCGATCTCGACGGACTGTCGGTTTCTTAAGGTGACGTTTGTGGGGCGTATACTCACGACGCACCCCTAGGAGGCCTCGGCAAGATCGGCGATAGCTTCTTGTTGGGTGTCCTGCCTCTAATTGTGGTTCCATGGTGGGTGTGGGGGCACATTCGTGAATGAATTCTTTTTTCGTCATGATGATAACCCCTGTTTCGGCTGCTTCTGGTGTACCTTCTCTGGCTCGTGGGGTGGGCGACCAAGCTCCCGAGTCGGTCCGTATTGGAAGACCGGGCTCTGTAGCCTCCGCTGCATTGGGCCCCGACCTTGCTCCTCCTTTGGCCTCTCTGACTCCTTCCCCCTGGCTCCCCTCCCTCCTCTGTGGTTGGGTCGAGCCCCAAGCCCCCAGTGGTGACTACCTCGTCCCCTGGCGCGGCTCCTTCTCTAGTTGTAACTACTGCGCCTTTTAACCCCTCTCTCTCTGGGGGTTCTCACCGCCGTCCTCGTCACGGCCGCCCTCGCTCGATTCCTTCCAGTTCTGCTACCTATCAAGCCTTGTTTGGTCCCGCGTCGTGGGCCAAATATTTTGATCTCCTCCCTCTTGATTCTGCGCCTCCTGACGATTTCTCCCTCCATCGACATCTCGTTGATTCCGTGGATGCCTCCATTACTTTCAACCCCACTCGTCTCGGTACACGTGTCGTTGCTGCTCCTTCTCAGGATGCTGCTTCCCACTTGGCTGCCTTATCCTGCCTTGGCGAGACCCCTGTTCGGATCTCGAAGAACGCTCAGTTGAATGCCAGTGTTGGCACTATTTTGCTCCCGCCCCATGTTGCGACCGGTGTTCGGGACCTGCGCGACTGCCACGACGATATTCGACATATCCTTGCTGCCCAGGGCCATTCTATTCTCCAGGTGGACACGTTTACTCGTTCCCCTCGTGGTAGTCGCCGTCAACCCCTCCGGGTTGTGAAGATTACCTTTGATGGTAGGACCCTTCCACCCTCTGTCATTCTTGCTGGTGCCAGGTGCTCTGTCCAGGAGTACATTCCTTCTCCTTGGCTCTGCAACAAGTGCTGGAGGTTTGGGCATGGTGCCCTCCGCTGCTCCGGGACTGTCTCTCTCTGTCCTTTGTGTGGTGGCGAAGGTCACTCTAAGTCGGAGTGCACTTCTCCCCAGGCTCGTTGCCTCAACTGCGGTGAGGCCCATCCTACCTTCTCCCGTGCGTGTGTCCATTTCAAGCTTGAGGCAGCCGTCCTCAACTTGAAGCACCGGGAGCGTTTATCTTTTCCTGAGGCGAGACGCCAGGTTCGCCGGCTCCCGTCTTATGCTAATATCTCTTATGCTCGCGTGTTGCGCTCTTCCTCTCCTCGTCCTTCCCGCCTTCCTCAGACTCACAACCGTTTCCGGGCCTTGGACCCAGATGCGCCCACTGCCCCCTCCTCTGTTCCTTTGGGTTCTCTCCCGAAGGATCCTCCTGGTCCTCTGTCCGGGGTTCCCCTTCCTTCTACCCGGTCTGTCGTGTCTCATGTGTCTTCTTCCTCGTCCCCCTCCGATCCTCCTTCTCATCCTCTTCCTCCATCTATCGGCTCTCCCCACCGCCTGTCGGTGCGGGCTGATGTCCATCGCTCTCCTAGCGGCCGTCGTGTGTGCTCTCGTTCGCCTTCTCCTGTTGAGACACTGGAATCCGTTGCCCGGTACGTAGTTGCTGGGACACCGGTCTCTTTAAGTCAGAAGCGTAAGCCTAGCTCCTCTCCTTCCTCTTCCCCGGCGGGTAAGAAGGCTTCGATTTCTTCCTCAGCTCCTACGTCTGGTTCTGTTGCTCCTTCCCCTCCCGTTTCAGTGATTGCGCCCCCTGTTCCTGCTATGGAGGTTTCTTTGGCCCCTGCTTCCCTTTCGGTTGCTGCTCTTGCTGGGGTGCGCTCCCCTCTTTCTACTCCCCCTCTTAATGCTGCTGTCCTTGACTGCTCCTCTCTGTTGTCTCCTCCTCTTCCTCCTCCTCCTCCTCCTCTGGACCCCGCCCGCCCCCCTCTGATCTGTTCTCCCGTTTCCTTCCCTCCATCTTTGCTCAGTTTACCCATGCCCCCTAACCTTGACTTTGCTGACCCTGATCCCGACCCTGATATTCTTTAACGTGCTCTGTTGCTGTTTTGCTTTGGTTTCTTCCTTGTTCTCTGGTTTTGTCCTTTCTCTTCTCGTCGTTGTCCATTCTTCAATGGAACGTTCGAGGTTATTACGCCAATTTCCTCAAACTCCAACTTCTGATTTCGCGGTTTTCGCCCCTTTGTGTCTGTCTCCAGGAGCCAATGCTTGGTGCTCGTCCTGGTCGTTTTCGTGGCTATTCCTTTCTCTCCCCCCCCCCCCCAGCCATTGCTGGGGCTTCTAATTCTTCTGCTCTCTTGATTCGTGCTGATGTTCCCTTTGTTCCTTTACTTTTTCCTTCGCCTCTCCATTGTTCTGCTGCTCGTATCTTTGTGGGGAAATGGTACACAGTTTGTTCCATTTATCTCCCCCCGAGTGTCCCGCTCTCTCTTCCTGATTTGAAACACCTCCTAGACTCCTTGCCGGAGCCTGTGCTCCTGCTGGGGGACTTCAATTGTCGTCATTCCCTTTGGGGTGACGTTCTGACGAATACCCGGGGTCGCCTTCTTGAGCCGTTTCTCCTCTCTTCTTCCCTGTCTCTTCTGAATTCTGGTGAGCCCACTCATTTGGACTCTCGGACTCGCACCCTTTCTTGTCTTGATCTTTCTCTCTGCTCTTCTTCTCTTTACTTAGATTTCTCGTGGCAGGTTCTTGATGACCTCCATGGAAGTGATCATTTCCCCATCCTTGTTTCCTTTTTCTCTTTTCGCCCTTCCCTCTCTTTCCCTAGGTGGCAGTTTGCTAAGGCAGACTGGACCCTATTTACCCTCAGTGCTGCTCTCTCTGACCTCTCCCTTCTGCCTCTCTCTCGCGCTCTCCTCCTTTTTCATGACACTGTCTTCAATGCTGCCCTCCGCTCTACTCCTCGCTCTTCCTCTCGGGGTCCGCGGAAGTGCGTTCCCTGGTGGAATGCAGACTGTGCTCGGGCTGTCCGCTGTAAGCGTGTAGCCTGGAAGAGGCACCGCCGTAGGCAGACGACCGATTCTTTTCTTTTCTTTTGGAAAGCGAGTGCGGTGGCCTGTAGGGCCATCCGTACGGCTAAACGTGAATATTGGGCATCTTATGTCTCAACAATTACGTCCGAAACCCCTCTGGCCCAGATCTGGAAGCGTATCCGCAAGATAGCGGGTAAGTTCGTTCCCGATGTTTCACCGGTCCTTCACCTCCATGATACTCTTGTGGCGGACCCGTTGCAGGTCGCTTCCGAACTGGGTTCCCACTTTTCTTCTGTTAGCTCTGGTCTTCATCTTCCCCAATCTTTCCTTCTTCGTAAACCTGTCCTTGAGTCTCGTCCTTTAGATTTCTGCACTCATCTTCAGCTTCCCTATAATGATCCCTTCTCTCTCTCTGAACTTCGTTCTGCCCTGGCCCTCTGCGGTTCTACGGCGGCGGGCTCCGATGGTATTCATTATGAGATGCTTCGCCATCTCCCTCCGAGCACGTCTCAGTATTTACTGAGTCTGTATAATGGATCTGGGAGTCGTCGTCAGTCCTTGAGGACTGGCTCGATGCCGTTGTCCTCCCTGTTCGCAAACCGGGGTCTGGTACTTCCCCTAAGGACTTTCGCCCTATTGCTCTCACAAGTTGTATCTGCAAACTCTTTGAACGTATGGTTAACGTTCGTCTGATGTGGTTCCTGGAACACCATCACCTCCTCTCCCCTTCAAAATTTGGTTTCCGCAAGTGCCACAGCACGACAGATGTCCTGGTGAACTTGGAGGTTTATATTCGTACTGCTTTTGCTGCGAAGACCTCCGTTGTTGCCGTCCTTTTTGACCTGGAAAAGGCTTACGACACCACTTGGCGTTATCATATCCTATCTCAACTTCATTCTTTTGGCCTTCGTGGTCATCTCCCTCTCTTTCTCCGCAGCTTCCTCTCTCGTCGTTCCTTTCGGGTGCGCCTTGGTACCGCTCTCTCTCCCTCTTTTCATCAATACGAAGGTGTGCCCCAGGGTAGTATTCTGAGCACTACTCTTTTTCTGGTTGCCCTCAATGGTCTTCTTTCCTCTCTTCCTTCTGGTGTCTTCTGTGCTCTCTATGTCGATGATCTTACCCTTTGTTGTCAGGGTGATGATTCGCCTCTCCTTCAACGCCGGCTTCAGTTTGCAATTGATGCCGTGTCGTCTTGGGCCACAGATCATGGCTTCAAGTTCTCTACTTCTAAGACTTATGCCATGACTTTTACGCGGAAACGGGTTGTTCTTCGTCCCTCTTTGTCACTTTATGGTCATCCCCTTGAGTACAAAGATTCCACGAAGCTTTTGGGGTTATTCCTTGACACTCGTTTGTCTTGGTCTCCCCATATCTCTTACCTCCGTGTTGAGTGCTCTAAGGCCCTTACCCTCCTTCGGGTCTTGTCCCATACTTCTTGGGGGGCAGATAGGCGCACTCTCCTTGCTTTACATTCCTCTCTCGTCCTGTCTAAGCTCGATTATGGTTGCCCTGCTTACTCATCTGCTTCTCCTTCTACTCTTCGCCGTCTTGATGCTTTGCACCATACTGGGTTGCGCCTCAGTTCTGGTGCCTTTCGTTCGACTCCCATCCTTAGCTTGTATGTTGACACTGGCTTCCTGTCTCTCCAGGACCGCCGTGATCGCTACTGTCTTCGCTATCTTGCGCGGTCCTTGCAACATCCTTCCTCTCGCCTCTGTCGTGCTTTAACTTTTACCCCTCCTGCGGTTCCTGTTCCTCTTCACCACCTCCCTCTTTCTGTCCGGTTATCTCGCCTACAGGATTCTCTTTCCGTTCGTATTTCTGATGTTTCTCCTCGTGTTGTTCCTTCTTTGCCCCCGTGGAGGGTCCCTCTTCCGCGGTTTTGTACATCCTTGACCCATATCACTAAAGCTTTTACACCTCCTACGGTTCTAAAACGCCTTTTCCTCGAGCACTTTTCTTCTCACTCCCACTCCGTTTCTGTCTTCACCGATGGGTCTAAGTCAGCGGACGGTGTTGGCTACTCTGTTGTTTTTCCTGACCGCACTTATATGTGTCGCTTGCCTCCGGAGACTAGCATCTTTACAGCGGAACTTTATGCTATTCTCTATGCTCTTCTTCTCCTGCTTTCTCGTTGTTAGTCTTCCTTTGTAGTTGTTGTTGACTCTCGTAGTGCCCTCATGGCTCTCGGGTCCTTTAATCCGGTTCATCCAGTAGTTGTCGAGATCCAGCATTGGCTGTTTCTCGTTCACAGTAAATTTAAGTCGGTTGAGTTTTGTTGGGTTCCCAGCCATATTGGTGTGTCTTTAAATGAGCGTGCGGATGCTGCCGCCAAGGAAGCTGTCCGCTCTTGTCCCATCTCTCGTAAAGGCATTCCGTATTCCGACTTTTACCCGGTTATCCATTCCTCAGTCCTTACCCGTTGGCAGGCTTCTTGGTTGTCTGTTACTGGTAACAAGCTACGTACTCTTAAATGTTGTGTTTCCTCGTGGCTGTCCTCCTTCCACCGTAACCGGCGGTGGGAAACAGCTCTGGCGAGGTTGCGTATTGGCCATACTCGCTTAACCCATGGTCACTTGATGGAGCGCCGCCCTGCTCCTTATTGTCCTAGTTGCATTGTCCCTCTTACGGTCGTGCATGTCCTTCTTGAATGTCCTGACTTCCAGGACGAGCGTGTGTCTTGCTTTCCGACCGCCCCTCGCGGTCACCTGTCCCTCGATAGAATTCTTGGTGACTCGGATACTTTTGATATCGTTCGCCTTATGCGTTTTTGTTCTCGTATTGGCATCCTTGGTGATATTTAGCGCCCTCTGATTATTTTGCGTATTTGATGGTGCTACATAGCCTTCCCGGTTTGGTGCCTTCTTTTGATAATTACTTACTTACTTAAGTTGGTGTTTGTGGTGGGGCGTATACTCACGACTCACCCCTGGGGGGCCCCGGCAAGATCGGCGATAGCTTCTTGTTGGGTGTCCTGCCTCTAATTGTGGCTCCATGGTGGGTGTGGGGGCACATTCGTGAATGAAAGTTTTTCCTCGTTTTCATGGCTGATAATGTTTCCCTTGTATTTTCTCAGGCTCGTGGGGTGGGCGACCAAGCCCCCGTGTTGGACTGTGTTAGAAGACCAGGCCTTGTAGCCCCTGCTGCATTGGGACCCGACGACCTGACTACTCCCCTCAGCTCCCCTCCCTCCTCTGCGCTAGGGTCGAGTCCCCAGCCCCCACTGGTGACCACCTCGTCCCCTGGCATGGTTCCGTCTCTCATTGTGACTACTGCGCCTTTTACCCCCATGAACTCCAAGGGTTCTCAACGCCGTTCCCGCCACGGCGGCACTTGCATGATCCCTTCCCGTAATACTACTTACAACGCCTTGTTTGGTCCCGCCAGGTGGGCTAAATACTTTGATCTCCACCATCTGGATTCTACTCCTCATGACGATTTCTCCCTCCATAAACACCTTGTTGATTCAGTAAATGTGTCTGTTACTTTTAACTCCACCAGTTACGGTACGCATGTCGTCGGCGCTCCTTCTCAGGATGCAGCTACTCGCTTAGCCGCTTTGTCCTGCATTGGAGAGACCCCTATTCAGGTCTCCAAGAACGCTCGGTTAAATGCCAGTGTTGGCACTGTTCTCCTCCCTCACCATGTTGCAACTGGTGTTCGGGACCTCAATGATTGCCATGAGGATATTAAACATATCCTCGAAGCCCAAGGCCATTCTGTCCTCCAGGTGGACACGTTTACTCGACCCCCTCGTGGTCATTGCCGTCAGCCCCTTCGAGTTGTAAAAATCACCTTTGATAGTAGGGCCCTTCCGCCCTCTATTATTCTTGCTGGTGCCAGATGCTCCGTTCAGGAGTACATTCCCTCTCCTAGACTATGCAATAAGTGTTGGAAGTTCGGGCACGGTGTCCTCAAATGCACCAGTACTGTGTATCTGTGCCCCTTGTGTGGGGACGATAGTCATTCTAAGTCTGAGTGCACTTCTCCCCAGGCTCGCTGCCTCAATTGCGGTGAAGCCCACCCTACCTTCTCACGCTCGTGTATGCACTACAAACTCGAGGAAGCCGTCCTCAACTTGAAGCACCAGTGATCGTCTGTCTTTTCCTGAAGCAAAACGCGAAGTTCGTCATCTCGCCCCTTTCGCGGGTGTCTCCTACGCTCGCGTGTTGCGTTCTACCTCTCCTCGTCATTCCCGTCTTCCTCAGTCTCACAACCGTTTCCAGGCCTTAAACCCGACCACACCCACCACCTCCTCCCCTATTCCTTTGCCTCCTGTCCCGGATGGTCTCCCTCCCGGATCTCCGTCTGGGATTTCCCTCCTTCCTACCCAGGTCCTGCCATATCTCCTTTGTCTTCTTCCCCATCTCCCCCCACTCTTTCTTCCCGACCCTCTCCCCAGTCTCTTGACCCTCCACGCCACCTGTCTGTCCAGGCTGATATCCATCATCCTCCCAGCAATCTTCATGTTGTTCGCTCTCGTTCCTCTTCTTCTGCTGAGACCATTGAGTCTGTTGCCCGGTACGTTGTTACTGGAACGCCTGTCTCTTTGAGCCAGAAACGTAAGCCTGGCTCCTCTCCTTCTTCCTCTCCGGCGGGTAAGAAGGTTTTGCTTTCTTCCTCGCCCCCTCCCTCTGACTCTGTCACTACATCCCCTCCCATTTCAGTAGTCGAACCCCCTGTCTCTGATATGGAGGTTTCTTCCGCCCCCGATTCCCTCTCTGTTGCTGCCCTTCCTGAGGTGCACTTCCTGATTTCTGCCCCCCCCTCCTCCAACTGTCCTTGCCTGCCCCTCTCAGTTGTCCCCTCCTCCTCCGGACCCCGTCAGTCCGCCTCTGGTCTGTTCTCTCGCTCCCTTCCCTCTCTCCTTACTAAGTTTACCCATGCCCCCTACCCTGATTTTGCCGACCCCTGCTCCTGATACAGACCCTGATCCTGACCCTGAGATTCTTTAATGAACTGTGTTCCTCTTTACCTTTATTTATTTCTTGTTCTCTGTTACTGTCCTTTCTCTTTGCAGTCTCCGTGGTGTAGTGGTAAGACACTCGCCTGGCGTTCCGCGAGCGCTATGTCATGGGTTCGTATCCTGGCCGGGGAGGATTTACTGGGCGTAATTCCTTAACTGTAGCCTCTGTTTAACGCAACAGTAAAATGTGTACTTGGATGAAAAAACGATTCTTCGCGGCAGGGGATCGTATTCCAGGGACCATAGGATTAAGGACTTGCCCGAAACGCTACGCGTACTAGTGGCTGTACAAGAATGTAACAACTCTTGTATATATCTCAAAAAAAAAAAAAAAAAAAAAAAAAAAAAAAAAAAAAAAAAAAATAATGTCTATTCTTCAGTGGAATATTCGTGGATTTTATGCCAACTTCCATGAACCCAACTTCTAATTACATATTTTACGCCACTTTGTGTTTGTCTCCAGAACCAATGCTTGGTGTTCGTCCTGGTCATATTTGTGGTTATTCCTTTCTTTCTCCCCCCCCCCCAGGGGGTGAAAGGCCCATAACTCTACTGTCACTTAATTCGTTCTGATATTCCCTTCGTCCCCCTACTTCTTCCGTCCCCTATCCATTGTTCTGCTGCTCGTGTTTTTGTGGGTAAATGATATACAGTCTGCTCCATTTATCTCCCTCCAAATGTCCCTCTTTCCCTTCCTGATCTTAAGCACCTCCTGGACTCCTTGCCGGAGTCGGTGCTCCTTTTGGGTGATTTCAACTGTCGACATTCCCTCTGGGGTGATGTTCTGACAAACACCCGAGGCCGTCTTGTCGAACCGTTCGTCCTCGCTTCTTCTCTATCTCTTCTGAATTCTGGTGAGCCCACTCATGTGGACTCTCGCACTCCCATCCTTTCCTGTCTTGATCTTTCTCTCTGCTCGTCATCCCTTTACTTAGATTTCACGTGGCGGGTTCTTGATGACCTCCATAACAGAGATCATTTCCCCATCCTTGTTTCTTTTTTCTCTTTCCACCCTCCCCTTCCCTTCCCTAGGTGGCAGTTTGCCAAGGCTGACTGGTGCCTATTCACCCTCCGTGCTACTCTCTCTGACCTCTCCTCTCTGCCTCTTCCTCGCGCCCTCCTCCTTTTTTATGACACTTGTCTTCAACGCTGCCCTCAGCTCTATCCCTCGCTCTTCCTCCCGAGGCACATGGAAGTGTGTTCCCTGGTGGAATGCGGACTGTGCTCGGGCTGTCCGCTGTAAGCGTGCAGCCTGGAAAAAACACTGCCGCCGGCAGACGGCTGATTCTTTTATTCTGTTTCGGAAGGCAAGTGAGGTGGCCCATAGGACCATCCATACTGCTAAACGTGAGAGTTGGAATTCTTATGTTTCCACCATTACGTCCGATACTCCTCTACCGCAGATCTGGAAGAAGATCCGCAAGATTGCGGGCAAGTTCGTTCCAGATGTCTTGCCAGGTTCTCCGCCTCCATGGGACTCTTGTGGCGGATCCAGTGAAGGTCGCGGCCGAACTGGGTTCCCACTTTTCTTCTTTTAGCTCTGGTTCTCATCTTCCTTAATCCTTCCTTCTTCGTAAGCCCGTTCTTGAATCTTATCCTTTAGATTACCACACTCTTCTCCGCCTTCCCTATAACGATCCTTTCTCTCTTTCTGAACTTCGGTCTGCCCTGGCCCTCTGCGGATCTACGGCAGCGGGCTCGGATGACGTTCATTATGAGATGCTTCGCCATCTCCCTCCGTGCACGTTTCAGTATTTACTGAATTTGTATAACCAGGTCTGGGAGTCGTCGTCCGTCCCCGAGGACTCGCTCGATGCCGTTGTACTCCCTATTCGGAAACCAGGGTCTCTTGGTACGTCCCCTAAAGACTTCCGCCCTATTGCTCTCACGAGATTGTGTTTGCAAGCTGTTTGAGCGTATGGTAAATGTCCGTCTGATGTGGTTCTTGGAACACCATCACCACCTCTCTCCTTCTCAATTTGGTTTTCGCAAGTGCCGCAGCACGACTGATGTCCTGGTGAACTTGGAGGTCTATATTCGTACTTCCTTTGCTGCAAAGACCTCTGTTGTTGCTGTCCTTTTTGGCCTGGAAAAGGCTTATGACACGACTTGGAGATACCATATTCTGTCCCAACTTCGTTCTTTTGGCCTTCGTGGTAATCTCCCTCTCTTCCTTCAAAGCTTTCTCTCTCGTCGTACCTTTCGAGTCAGGCTTGGTGCCACTCTCTTTGCCTCTTTTCGGCAGTATGAAGGTGTGCCCCAAGGTAGTGTTCTGAGTACTACTCTTTTTCTGGTTGCCCTCAATGGTCTCCTTTCCTCCCTTCCTTCTGGCATCTTCTCCGCTCTTTATGTTGATGATCTTACTCTTTGCTGTCGGGGTGATGATTCCCTTCTCCTTCAACGGTGGCTTCAACTTCGATTGATGCCGTGTCATCTTGGGCCACCAATCATGGCTTCAAGTTCTCTACTACTAAGACTTGTGCCACGACTTTTACTCGGAAGCGGGTCGTTCTTTCGTCCCTCTTTGTCACTTTATGGTCATCCCCTTGAGTACAAAGATTCCACGAAGCTTTTGGGGTTATTCTTTGACACTGGTATGTCTTGGTCGCCCCATGTCTCTTACCTCCGTGTTGAATGCTCTAAGGCCCTTAACCTACTTAAGGTTTTGTCCCATACTTCTTAGGGAGCGGATAGGCGCGCACTCCTCTATTTGCATTCCTCTCTCGTCCTGTCTTAGCTCGATTATGGTTGCCCTGCATACTCTTCTGCTTCTCCTTCTACTCTTCGCCGTCTTGATCCTTTGCACCATACTGGGTTGCGCCTCAGCTCTGGTGCTTTTCGTTCAACTCCTACCCTCAGCTTGTACGCTGACACTGGCTTTCTGTCTCTCCAGGATCGCCATGATCGCTACAGTCTTCGCTATCTTGCGCGATCCTTACAGCATCCTCACTCTCGCCTCTATCATGCTATGACTTTTACCCCTCCTGTAGTTCCTGTTCCTCTTCACCACCTTCCTCTTTCTGTCCGTTTGTCTCACTTACAAGATTCTCTTTCGGTTCGTCTTACTAATGTTTCTCCTCATATTGTTCCCTCCTTGACCCCGTGGAGGGTTCCTCTTCCCAAATTTTGTACTTCTCTGACCCACATCACTAAAGCTTTTACCCCACCTACAGTTCTGAAATGCCTCTTCCTTGAGCACTTTTCTTCTCACCTCCACTCCATTCCCATCTTCACCTACGGGTCAAAGTCTGCTGACGGTGTGGGCTACTCTGTTGTTTTTCCTGACCACACTTATACGTGTCGCCTTCCTCCGGAGGCTAGCATCTTCACAGCAGAACTCTATGTTATTCTCTATGCTTTTCGTCTCTTGCTTTCCCAGGGGCAATCCTCCTCCGTGGTAGTAGTTGACTCTCGTAGTGCCCTCATGGCTTTAGGGTCCTTTAATCCGGTCCACCCTGTGGTCATCGAGATTCAACATTGGCTGTTTCTTATCTAAAGTTAATTTAAGTCGGTTGTGTTTTGCTGGGTTCCCAGCCATGTTGGTGTCTCTTTAAATGAGCGTGCGGATGCTGCCGCTAAGGACGCTATCTCCACTTGTCCCATCTCCCATAAAGGTGTTCCTTATTCCAACTTTTACCCAGTTATTCATGCCTCCATCCTTGCTCGATGGCAGAGTTGTTGGTCTTCTGTTATTGGTAACAAACTGCGTATTCTTAAGAGTCGTGTGTCCCAGTGGCCTTCCTCCTGCCATTGTAACGGGCGGTGGGAAATGGCTCTGGCTAAGTTACGTATTGGCCATACCCGTTTAACTCATGGTCACTTAATGGAGCGCCGCCCTGCTCCTTATTGTCCAAGTTGCATTGTCCCTCTTACGGTCATACATATCCTTGTTGAATGTCCTGACTTCCAGGACGAGCGTGTGTCTTGTTTTCCGACCGTCCCCCGTGGTTGCTTGTCCCTCGATAGAATTCTTGGCGACTCAGATACTTTTGATATTGTTCGTCTTATGCGTTTTTGTTCTTGTATTGGCATCCTTGGTGATATTTAGCGCCCTCTGATTATCCCACACATTTGATGCTGATGTTCCGGCTGATGTGGTCCCTGCCGATAATCCAGCAGCTGATGGCCCAGCTGGTGGTGTTATGGCCGATGATCGAGGCCTAGCTGCTGATGTTCCGGCTGACGAGGTTCCAGCCGATGATCCAACTGCTGATGCTCCAGATGGTGGTATCCAGCCGAGGATGTCCTAGCTGCTGAAGTTCTGGCTGATGAGGTTCCAGCTGATGATCCAGCAGCTGTTGTCCCAATCGGCGGTATTCCGGCTGAAGTTGCTCCAGCCGCCGACGTTCCAGCTGCTGATGTTTCGGTGGATGTGGTCCCCGCCGATGATCCAGCAGCTGATGGCCCAGCTGGTGATGTTAAGGCCGTCAAGGACAGCTGCTGACGTCCCATCGGATGATGAACCAGCAGC